>NC_141608.1:43477004-43794504 GCF_047967505.1 Dipteris shenzhenensis | reverse complement strand
ATGTGGTTAGCTAAGCCTATATCTGAGTGTACCCAAGATCGCATACTCCGAGCACTCCATACCTGCAATGCCACAATATTAGCAAGGACCACATAGGGGGAGCTCGCAAGCTCAATTCCCAACCATAGGTCTAGTACTTTGGATCTCCCATAGAGCATGAGGCTATGCCAATACCAACCCCACATTCTCTCCCAAGCATTTACGTCCCATACCACAGATACCCACTAGTCTAGGTGTAGGGATTGACTATGCATAGGCCTGCTCTAGGTCCTAGGAGTCCATCCCTGTGCGCACACCGGGTGTAGTATAAATTTAACCTTAGAATTAACTAACCTAAGGGACCCCTTTAAATGGATCATGTGCTAGGACCTAACCTCATTCTAGTGCCAATTCATACTATGTCTTGAAGAAGACATAACAACATTGGATCTCCGACATGCTTCAAAGGCACCAAGATTCCGAATGGGTCCCTAGCAAGGCCCACACACGACCAACCGGAGTGACTGTCGCCCTTGTCAGACGCAGGGTTAGGGCCCAAAGACAGCACAGAGCCACAGCCACAGCCACAAGGGGACAGCAGCATTCTATATCATATTTCGTGGCATCGCTCCCTCACCCTTGACGGGGGAGTTGAGAGACCACACTGATATTGAGGCTGTACATGATTGCTTTTCTTTGGATCTAGTCATGTAGTGATATGCATTTCTTGCTTTATATGGGAGTGGACGCTCGATTAGTAGCGCCACTCTACCAGTTGACTGTTGTATCAGGTTTTTCATAGCCTCATGGACCCATCGGTCTTCCGAAGACTTTAATAAACTTTATTTCTTTCTTTCTAGTCTTTTGTAGTCTATTGTATTCTCTTTCTAGTTGCAAAGTCGCATTTTTGTATCTCTCTTCCACACGCTATCTTTCGTTGCATACTCTAGCATGGTATCCGAGAGCCCAAGGTAGCCTAAAGCCTTGGGAACGGAGAGAGCTCTCAGGCCGAAGGTGCTCTGTGGTTGTTCGACGAAGGAGGGGATAAGTTTGGGACAAGGAGGAGAGGCCAGAAGAAGGCTTCGTTGAAAACAACCACCTTGCTAAATTCCTACAGCCCCTTCTCTCTTTTCTTTCCTAACCACCCTCCCTTCACAAGAGCAAGGTCACCATCTTGAGACGGCAAGTTTGCAAGGGATGGCTGAGAAGCCGATGAAGGTCCGCATTCTTCCTACATTCTCGGTGGACCATCAATTTGTTGAAACACCTACGATGTATGGAGGGTAATGATGGAATCAGTGTCGCAGTCATATGACTAGGCTGATTTCATTCTTGTTGGAGTTATTAGTACAAATCCGGATGAAGAGATTCTTGGCATCATGGAACGGAAGCAGCGGGAAACCTTGGCACAGTTGTGGGACTATGTCAATGCCCAAGTCTGTTCAATTGTACCCCTCAAGTGATCCGCCATGTGAAGCACATGACGCTAAAGGAATCTGGGAGCCTTCAGCATCTCTCTACAACAGGGTACCACCCATGAAGCGTGTCTCCTTACAAGTGCAGATACCAGTGCTAAACCCCGCGAACATGCACAAGCGCATCAACAATTTGCAACCTCTTCAACAGGAGGTCCTTCAAGCTAAGAAAGAGATATCATCGGAGGATATGCCATCACCTTCTTGTCCCATCCTTCCTTGCAATACTCGTCATTCTACTCCTGCCCGATTACAAGTGGGAGACTTATCACTTTCACATGGGAGGAGCTTGTGCCGACAGTGCTAGCCCAGGAGGAGCGGTTCAACAACCCTCCACATTGCGGAGGATCGAAAGCCTTCGCCACCCGGCAAGTGAAAGGACAGAGCAACAACAACAAGGGTAAAAAAAAAGTCTTCAAAAGTTCAGTACAGTTTGTGAGACCTTGAAGGCATCTCGGAGTTGTAACCACTATGGCGAGAAGGGTTACTATTGGAGGAAGTTCCCTTAGCGGAGTCGTGAGAAAAGTACTGGTTCCCCTACTACAACCATGACAACCCCAATGTTTGTACACATGGAGATCATGGACACCAGAGTTCCACCTTCTCCGAGTAGAGATGCTGCAAGTCATACCGTGGTCTGTAGGTGAGTCTCAAGAGTGGATTGTGGATAGTGGCATTTCCAAGAACATGACTCTTCCTAAGAGCGGTTCCAGGACTTTGGATGGCCGTTAGGTAATATCTACATTAGTAATTAATCCATTGTACCAATTCAAGGTGAGGGCAAGTTGAACATCATTTCTAATGGCAGAGAAGGGAGGCATAGCACCCAAGTACTTTATTGTTCCGACTCTTGGTTACAACCTATTGTCAATGATGAAGTTTGAAAGACTAGCAAGCATGTGGAGTTTGAAGAGGAGTCACTGGCTATCAGGTGACAAAGAAGCAAGCCAGGTGGTTCGGAAAGGAGCAGTTGACCATGAAATCTACAAACCCGATAAGTGCACGTGAAGAAATCCAAACTGTTGTATCATTGAGCTTCTCAGCTAAGACTAAGATGTAAGCGTTGTTCTCAAGAGCCGCTTCTTGAGGCTAAAAGTGATTGATAGGATGTCTCAGCCCAAACACGGCAAAATGAGCTTTGGCAGGTTCAAAGGCCATGGATCCAGTCTAGTGTCTTCTTCATCAACAGCCTCGTGCAAAATAGAAACCACCTCCCTTTCTCTTTCCTCTTTATCCTCTTCATCCCTAACACTCCCTTGGTTGATAAGATGGTGAGCTTAACATTTTCATTTCCACATTAACAGACAAGCAGCCCTAGCTCAGCTTAATTGATGTCAAAATCTAAACCGAAAACTCATTGGCCCAAAACACATCAAAAGCATTTAAACCAAGCATTAACTTCTAATTGTCCTCAATCTCAACATGTCTTCAAGTGCATATACCATTTAACTTCACCCTTGCGCTATGATGCATGTATTCTCAAGATTCTACAGGTTATACAACATCTTAAAGGTGTAGAAATCCTTCTCATTCAATGCCAATGCAAAAGGTTAACAAAAAACTACCACTATTCAATAGGCTGCTCCCTTCAGCTCAAATTTTCCAAGGTGGACATTTAAATTGCTAATTTGGCATGCACATGTTCTGCAAACCTGTAATTCGACTGGAATAGATGTTCTTGCTTCGAATTGCTGCTAGAAAATTAGTGATGGGACGTAAGACTATGCACAGCACACCACACAAGGGCCAAGAACAAAAACCAGGCTGGACCCCGCCCCCCCCCAAACCGCCGAAGTTATCTTTATTCTTGAAGAAAAATCAGAGTAGATAGCTTGCAGCCAGCTGCTTCCTTCAAAAAAATCCAGATACGCGAGAGAGAGAGAGAGAGAGAGAGAGAGAGAGAGAGAGAGAGAGAGAGAGAGAGAGTGAAGAAAGATATATCAACGTCCTCCGTAGGCCTAGCGGGCCTATGCGACAAAGTACACCAAGAAGAAACTCATACAAGACTCAATGGGCTGGAGCCAAGGGCATGCTAGGGCCCTTGCTGAGTACTAAGTGTTAGCCCTTGGACCAAGCTAACATGGGCAGGGTTCTAAGTACGATTACCGAGTGTGGACTTGCTTGGAAGCGGTGGAAGATCCTAAACTAAGTACTGCTTTATTTGAAGGAGCAGGAGATTGCGGTAGATCGACTAGTAGCAAGTCGCGGTGTGGCGCACCGAGTGCGAAGGCGGTTTTGGTGTAGTTAGTAAAAGAAAGTGGTTGTAACAAGGAGAGGCAGAGAACAAGAGAGTAGTGTGCCGAGTTCTCTCCCTCTCACTTGAGCTTGCTAGGTTAGGAAGCTTACTGAGTGTTCATTGCAAGCCGAGACGGCTTGGTTGTAAGTAAAAGATCAATATAAGTTGATTACCTCTATTTTTAGTCTTGTCCTTTATGATGTATTGCACTCAGGATTCTCCCGTCATCATACGGTTCTCCTACAATAAGAAACCCCGAACTTTGAGTGTTGACGTATGTTCTGTCGCCTGAGCATGCTGCCTGAGCATGCTATACTAAGACTACAAGAGCGAGCATCTTCACCGAGCATTGCACAAGGATGGGTTAGCACAGAGCACCTTAAGTTAGTCAGGTGAGTGAATTGAAGCGTCAACATTTTGGCGATCCTACCGAGGAGGGTCAATTGAAGAGCGAGATTGACGAGTTGTTAGTTCATGAGATCTAGAGAACCAAGGTAGTAAGCCTAGAAGTGAGGGGTTAGTGCGGTTCATGTTGACCACTAACGAAGTGAAACAATTGCTAGGAAGTGTGGGCTATTACAAGAAATTTCTCCAAGTAACTCCAAACAAGTGGCACAGTCTGGTTGTATGCTTGAAGACCGGCGTGTGGGATCCTTGCAAAGGTAACTTTGGGGTAGAATGCTTCGCTATTCCTCTTGCTCTAGAATTCCAAGGACAATTCACCGGTGTTCCTTCTCTACCTAAGCGCCCCCTTTTGTAGACGTTCAACCCATTTCCTCACAAGTAACCCGTCTTTCTTGAATCGTGCCCTCTTCAAAAAGAGGTCAAACCATGCTCTGATGTGAGCCTGTAATTCGACTGGAATAGACGTTCTTGCTTCGAATTGCTACTAGCAAATTAGTGATGGCACAAGATAATGCACAACACACCACACAAGGGCCCATAACAAAAACGGGGCTGGATCCCCCCCCCCGCTGAAGGTATCTTTAGTCCTGAAGAAAAATATGCCTACATAGCTTGCAGGCAGCTACTACGTTCAAAAACATTCCAGATACACAAGAGAGAGAGTCTATTTAACGTCCACTAGAGACCAAAAGGTCTATGGGACAGCAAGAAACCCTCTAATACATTTGCTTTAGGGAGGGCACATGGCACCTCCCAAGGAGTGCAAAAGCAACCCCCATTCATTTAAAGTACCTACATAATAATCTGAGAGAGTAAACAGCCATACATCAGTTTTAGACTGAGAGTCTTTTGGTTTTGATTTAAACTCTCTGATTAGCGCTACGCCTTCACGGTAAACTGCCCATTTTCCATCCTTTCTAGCACCCGTGACTTTAGCTAATTCAGTTGTCTTATTCTTGAACTGAGCTTGTGTAAGCTCCTTAGCTATCCATACTTTGGTACCCTTCAGCTTGTAAGATTGTCGCAGAAGCTTGATCCGCATATCTTTTGACTTCGGTGTAAGGATTTCATGACCTTTTTAGTGCATAATAGAAGCTGGCCTGGAGTCGTCATCATCCTACCACCATCCGTCCATTCAATGTTGGGCAAGCCTGCTTTGATCTTTGTCAATATTTCACTATATGTGTCCTCCTCTTTGTACCAATCTTCTGGGAGTCCCCCTATTCTAATCTTCAGCGCATTATCACATCTAGCTTCGTGTTATTTAATCTCTGGTTGAATATCAGACTAACTTGCTTTGGTGTCCACTTCCACAATCACTTCCTTCTTAGCAATTTGTCCTTCAATGTGAGGTAGGGGGGGAATCCTTACAAGATTTTACAGCCTCATAAATTATTGCCTGCTTACCAGGTCCTTCCAAAATGAGAAATCGAGCCTTTACTTCTGCCAGTTCCAATCGTGGCTCTCTCACTGACTGCTACAGATAAAAAATCTGATCATGTTGCCCAAGGATAGGTCGTTTTGAGCCTTCTTGTTGGTAATTGCATGCATATGGAGAGGGTGTCATAGCTGCAACTGTAGACTACCGAGTCCTGATGGAGGTTGAAGGAATTGAGGGGGACTTGGAGGAGAGGGTAGGCCAGTCCATAATTGGCTGTTTGTTGAGCCCCCTAGCTTAACCTTACCCCCGGGTTGGGTTGGGAATTTAGCCCAACTCGAGGTTAGGGTTAGGGTTAGTTTTAGTTTGTTGTTTTGAAGAAAATAGGGGACTGGCAGCTGGCAGCTACTGGCTGTTGGCTGAGGCTACGGGGCTAACGGGCTAACGGGCGACGAGCTGCTGACGGACGGAAGGACGATCGATTGACGGGAGCTACGAACTAATAGGTTGTACGGTCGACGGAGGAGAGGTGCGACGGGAGGAGAGTTGTATGGGTGACGGGAGACCTATACGTGCGAGAGTTAAATGGCGGGCGAGCTGTACCACACACACACACACACAGTGGATAGAACCAGCTCTTCAAGCTTAGCATGTTATGCTCTAGCCGAGATAGCATGACCTCGGAAAGATCGGTGGGCATTTTCTCTTAGATGACCGACTTCTGTAACATTTTATGTGCGTAAATAAAATGGTCAAGGGAAGTAACTGCCAAGGTCCTAGGTGAGGGTGTATTGGCATCGACTACGTGGTTCTGAGTGCTCAGGCCTAGGTGCACCTTAATGTGTAAAAAAATGCCAAGGGGCAAATGTTTTAATTGTGCCCCAAGAGAGGAGGTCTAGAATGATGACATGTGGCAGAGGGAACCATCTAGGGAATTGTGGGCTTGTGGATAGGCATGAAGGAATGAATAACGTATCTTTGTGAGCATGCCATCCATGAGATAGGCTGGGAGGATATTCGGGATGCCAGCGCCTGTGATTTGTCTTACCCTCGATTGACGAAACGAAAGAGAGACATGTCATGTGCACGGATTGGTATCTGACGTGTACTAGGTACACAGAACTAGCTCAGGTTAGCCTGGGGAGGCTTAGAGCTAGGCAGGCTTGATTCTCGGGTTGAGTGGCAAGGGTACGAACTATTTATAGGTCTTCGCTATTTTTGGCGCCGGGGCCCGAGTCTATAAAAGAGGCCCAGGGGGTTCAGTTCTCAGTGTGCAGTTGGGAGCAAGACTCGTTCCCAGGTGCTAGGTCTGATCCTGGATTGAGTCACGGACGTGCGCCTGCATCTTAGCGTAGCCCAAGGCCCAGTGGCAGATCCAGGGCTTCACAGCGCCACCTGGTGGTATGGGACACCAGGCTGGTTTGGATCTGATTGGGAGTTCGTGCCAGTAGCTCAGCTCGTGGCTCGGAGGGGACATCTTCTGATTCGGGATCACATCCCGTAGATGTCACGGTTGGGTGGTGAGCAGCCTGCTCAGTTCTGATGTTGTGTGTGGTTGCTTTGCAGATCAGGGGTTTCAGGAGTGCTGGGACGTGTCAGTTGGTATCAGAGCCAACTCCTGAGGTAGGAACTTCTGATGCGAGAATTTTGACGGATTTCTCTTCCAGGTATGCCCTAAAATTCGAAATTTCCTGCTGCGTTTTTGCTGGCTACCTGGGGTAGAAGGGGTGAACAAATAACTGGAAAAGCAAGAAGAATAGGAGTGAGAGAGAATCGAAATTTCTGAAGGCCTCGGAGAGAAGTTTAGAGGGAGGAGAAATAGAGCAGAAAGGTAGGAGGGATGTGCAGGAAATAGACAGCAAGGGAGGAAGGGATGCAGAGCCTATGAAGGGGCGGAGTAGACGAGGCAGTAGAGGCTGGACAGCCTGTGTAATAGGCTGTCCACAGCCAGCGCAATAGGCTGTCCACAGCCTGCGCAACAGGCTGCGAACAGCCTGCGCCTAGGGCTGCGTGCAGCCTGCGCAGGAGGAAGGTGCTTTTTTCAAAAAAAGCACCCCTCCAAAGCTGGAGGGGCTCGGCCTTTTTTTGGAAGCCCAGCTTCCAAATAAGGCAGCCCTGCACCCTATATAGGTGGGGGCTGGGTGCTAGGCTACCCACAAGCAGCCTCGAGTTTCGAGCCCTTACCTCGATATCCGTGCCCAGCCAGCCTCGTCCGTACAGCCTGCGTCAGCATCGCCCTGTTTCCGATCAGCTTCTCGCATCTGCCTTTGCCTGCGTCAGCCCTGCACGGTTCTCGAAGCCTCTGCAACAGTCCGTACAGCTTCTGCAACAGCCGTACAGCCTGTACGGACTGTTTCGCCAGCCCCTGTACCTGCTGCTGCATCGAACAGTGACTGCGCCAGTACCTGCAGCCACCGTACGGCCTGCGTCAGCAGCCGTACAGGCCACGTCAGCAGCCGTACCAGCCACGCCCGCAACAGTACGGCCTGCGTCAGCAGACCGTACAACTTCTACTGCAGCCTGCGCATCCGGCTTGCGGGTTCGGGGAGGCTCCGTGACTCTGGGTCTTCTGTTTCACCAGATTTCAGCATCTCCTTCCGTCAGCTACATTCGGGACGGTTTTCTTCTGCTCCATCCTCCTCTGTGCTTCGTTTCAGTCAGTTATTTCTCTCCGTTTGTAATCAAATCAGATTTCAGCCATGTCTGATGCTCCAAATCCCGAGTTCACCATGGGAGAGCAGGACCTAGATTACACTCCAGTGGGAGAGGATGATCAGGGTCTCTATGACGACCTGATAACTAAGAAAGCCTTCAGTGAGTTTACGACTGCTCTTGATGGCAAATTTGAGCAGGTCAATGCTAATCAATCGGGGTTGACACAGCAACTCCAGGGGATACAAGCAACTCTGACTCTTCTGGCTAGCACGGTTCAGGCACTCACGCATGTGGATGCCATGGCTTCCGTGCTAGGCCCGAATATCACTCCGGATCCTTTTCCAGGTGACCAAAAATCAAGAACAAAGGAGGTAGTTGACACTTGGTTGCACAAGTGGCAAGTACACTTCCAATTTCACCCCTATCCAGATGAGAAAAAGATTCAGCTTGCAGCAAGGTTTATGTCAGGTAAAGCCTTGCTTTGGTGGAAAGAACTCTAGCCTGATACTTGGACAGATTTTGAGGGCATCTTCAGGAAGGAGTTCCTGAAGAAGGAAGATCACTACGATATCGTCGGCAAGCTCAAGGCCCTCGATATGTCAAAATTGAATTTGACCTTTGAAGTTTATCTTCAAAGATTTAGGGATCTGCAAACCAGGGCCACTAAAATGGATCCTGTAACCTTGTTAGGTTTTTTCGTGGATGGTTTGCCAGACTCCTATAAGTTACAGATTAAGAATAACAAGTGCACAACATTGCAGGAGGCCATGACATATGCGTGCATATATGATGATACCATGGCCGGTACCAAGGCAACCACAGTTATCGAAACGAGTGGAAAGAACAAACGCAAGTTCTTTCAGCATGCGACTGGTATTGGGGAGACGAAGTCTACGGACAACGCCTCCAGGAAAAGCTTAACTCCTGCGGAGAATGGTAAGGCCCGTTTCCTTCGCACTCTCAGGCTCAAGAAAGAAGGCCGCTGTTTTTATTGCGAGGAGCGGGGCCACACAAAGAATGAGTGTCCTAAGCGGAAGAACCAAAAATTGGTGCTAGGACCGAAGCTCCAGGCGGGTCCACGTACCGTAGCCAAGGGAGCCAACCAAGTTACGATGACAGGTATTTCAGTAAATGTCATTACCTGCCCCCTTTCTTGCAATTGTACCTTTAATACTTCGTTGTTTGGTTCCCATGATCTTTTCCGAGTTTATGGAGAAGTTAGGGACCAACAGGTTCACATTCTCTTTGATCCGGGCAGCTCTCACAATTTTGTTAATTACAAATTTGTGCAGAAGATGGGGCTGTCCACAGTACCTAGCGACCACACCTACGAGGTGCAGCTTCCAGCTGGGAAGCAGTTTTGGGATCGCAAGGTTGAAGCGCTTCCCATCCGGATTCAAGCCTACACGGGAGCTCTCACATGTTATGTTATGCATCTAGAGCATGTAGACTTGTTGATCGGGATAGAGTGGTTTAAAACCCACAATATTCAGATCGGATGGACGGAGCATACGCTTTCTTTTGTAGATAAGGACACCCAATTTTGTATTCAGTGTGATCAAATCCCCCCTTCTCAGGGGCCTATTGTATCTGCGATGCAGCTTCGGAATATATTAAATAATTCTCATTATGATGTCTATCAGTGTGTTTTGATTCCACTTTCTTCATTTGTTGTTTCGGTCATTAACAAAAATGAATTAAGTGTGTTTGAACACCGAGAATTGAGAATGTTGTTAGATAATTTTAAAGACGTATTCCCAGCTCAACTGCCGGAAGGTTTACCTCCAGAACGGGCAGTAGATCATCGCATAGACTTAGTCCCAGGGGCTCAACCTATCAGTGTACCACCTTATAGGATGAGCCAGGTAGAGGAGGATGAGTTAGCTATCCAGCTTCAGGATTACCTGAATATGGGCTATATCCGCCCAAGTAAATCACCTTGGGGTGCACCTGTCCTCTTAAGAAAGAAGAAAGATTCTTCCTGGAGAATGTGTATAGATTATAAACGATTAAATAAAGTTACAATTAAGAACCGCTATCCGTTACCTCGTTCTGATGATTTGATAGACCGTTTGGCCGGAGCGAAGTATTTCACTAAGATTGATTTGCGTACGGGTTATCATCAAATCCGTATCTATGCTAAACACATAGATAGGACCGCATTCCGGACTAGGTATGGTCATTACGAGTTCCTCGTATTACCTTTTGGTTTGACCAATGCTCTTGCTACTTTTCAGCAGATGATGAACGATTTGTTCAGGGATTTTCTGGGCAAATTTGTTGTAGTGTTCTTAGATGATATTTTGGTATATAGTAAAACGCTTGAGGATCATATAGGACACCTCCGGGTTGTCTTACTTGTTCTAAGACAACATAAGCTTTATGCCAAGATGAGTAAATGTGACTTCTTTATGAAGGAGATCATTTACTTAGGACACAAGATTTCTTCTGAAGGTATTAGCATTGATCTGGATCGTATCCAGAAGGTTTTAGAATGGCCTATCCCTCAGACTGTGAAACAACTTCGTTCTTTCCTAGGATTTACGGTATTTCTTCGGAAGTCAGTGCGTGATTATTCACATATCACGGCACCCTTGACCAACATATTGAAAGGTCGTGGACGCAAGTCTACTCAGCCGATCCCTTGGAATGATGCAATGAACAAGGCTTTTGAAACCTTGAAGTTATCTATCAAGGAAGCACCCGTTCTTGCATTACCCGATCCTACCCGGCCTTATGTTTTAGAGGCCGATGCGAGTGATTATGCGATTGGGGCAGCTCTATTCCAAGAGGGCAGACCTGTAGCTTTTGAGAGTAAGAAGCTAGACGACACCCAGTATCGTTGGCCCACACTTGAGAAGGAACTTTATGCAGTAGTGTATGCTCTTAAGGTTTGGAGACACTACTTGTATGGTTCAAAGTTCCTTGTATTGACTGATCACCAGTCAATTAAGTATGTGTGTGATGGATCAGAATTGAGAGGAAGGAAAGCTAGATGGGCAGAGCTAATGCAAGATTTTGATTTCGAAATACGTTATCGTAAGGGTTTGTTGAATAGTGTGGCGGATGCCTTAAGTCGAGTTAAGTTTGTAAATGCTTTGTCATTTACGGAAATATCCTTAGACCTATTTCAATCCTTGAGAGGGCTATACGCAACTGATAGTCATTTCAGTTCTTATTGGCAGTCCAGGATGGGAGCTCCATGGTTGACCAGGACTCAGGGATTGTGCCACCTAGGATACAGGCGGCGGGAGGTCAGTGGATGATTAGGAACAGCTTGCTGTTCCGAAATGAAAAGATTTGTGTGCCTGATGTTCTGGACCTTAAATCCAAGATTCTCTGGGAGTGTCATGATGCTCCTAGTGCGGGACATCCAGGTATACATAGGACTCTGTCTCTTGTGAAGCATACCTTTTATTGGCCTAAGATGCGTGCATTTATAGAGAACTATGTAGTAGGTTGCCGGGTTTGTCAGGTTACTAAGGCTGAACGCCTTAGAAGCGCGGGCTTATTACAGCCATTACAGATTCCAGGTAATAAATGGGAAAGTATTTCCATGGATTTTATTACTGGTTTACCTCGAACGCGCAAGGGTCATGACTCTATTTGGGTCATAGTCGACCGTTTGACAAAAATGGCTAGATTCTTACCTACAAGAACAACTATTTCAGCTGTTCAGTTGGCTCACGAGTTTGTGGACCACTTGTTCAAGCTGTATGGTTTGCCATCTGACATAGTCAGTGACAGGGACTCAAAGTTTACAAGTAACTTTTGGACACTTGTATTTGAGAAGTTAGAAACTACTCTAAGTATGAGTTCCTCGGATCATGCACAATCTGATGGCAGTACAGAAAAGGTCAACCAGTTGGTTGAAGACATGCTTCGGGCATATGTATCTAAGAGACAGTCTTCATGGGAAGATTATCTACCCATGATTGAATTTGCTTACAACAGTGCAAAGCATTCTAGTACAGATTATAGTCCTTTTATGCTTATGTACGGGTTTCAACCTAAGTCACCAGTTATGGTTGGATTAAAAGGGATTCAAAATGATGCTGCTAAGAACTTCTTGCAAGACATGCAGGAAATGTTGCAGTTTGCCAAGGAGTCTATTAGAAGTGCCCAAGATCGGGACAGATTTTATGCTAATAGACATCGTTCACCCAGAGAGTTCTCTGAAGGAACGATGGTATATTTGAGAATTCCTAAGGAATCCAAGAGCCTAAGTACTGGTTTGGTTCCGAAATTATCCCCCAGATACTGTGGCCCATTCAAGGTCATTAAAAGAATTGGACCAGTTGCATATCGACTAGAATTGCCTCCTGATGTTAAAGTCCATCCAGTCTTTCATGTCAGTAGACTGAAAGAAGTATTGGGTGCAGATGATCAACTTGTTTCTCCTCATGAGATTATAGAAGTTACAGATTTGACTTTTATTCCTCACGAACCTGAATCTATTCTTGAATTTCGTGAAAGACAGCTTCGAAATCGTACTATCACGGAATACAAGATTAAGTGGAAGGATCGTGTTGAGGAGGATGCAACATGGGAGACATTACAAAACCTCCAAAGAACATTTCCGGATTTCTTAGCGAACTCAGGAGTGAGTTCTTAGAGGAGGGGGAGTATGTCATGTGCACGGATTGGTATCTGACGTGTACTAGGTACACAGAACTAGCTCAGGTTAGCCTGGGGAGGCTTAGAGCTAGGCAGGCTTGATTCTCGGGTTGAGTGGCAAGGGTACGAACTATTTATAGGTCTTCGCTATTTTTGGCGCCGGGGCCCGAGTCTATAAAAGAGGCCCAGGGGGTTCAGTTCTCAGTGTGCAGTTGGGAGCAAGACTCGTTCCCAGGTGCTAGGTCTGATCCTGGATTGAGTCGCGGACGTGCGCCTGCATCTTAGCGTAGCCCAAGGCCCAGTGGCAGATCCAGGGCTTCACAGCGCCACCTGGTGGTATGGGACACCAGGCTGGTTTGGATCTGATTGGGAGTTCGTGCCAGTAGCTCAGCTCGTGGCTCGGAGGGGACATCTTCTGATTCGGGATCACATCCCGTAGATGTCACGGTTGGGTGGTGAGCAGCCTGCTCAGTTCTGATGTTGTGTGTGGTTGCTTTGCAGATCAGGGGTTTCAGGAGTGCTGGGACGTGTCAAGACATGTGACTTTGTATTGTCCGTAATTCGACGGAACAGTGAAAGTTAAAAAAAAGGAGTTTAACATTTGGTATTAGAGCTAAGTACGGCCAGCGGACGGCGGACGGCAGAATAGTGGGCAAACTGCGCTGGAAGACTTCGCACAAAACATTTTGCCGATTACATTCTGAATAGACGCGACATGTGGGGCTGGGTGAAAAATCTGCGAAACAGAGGCTATACGTGGCAATGGGCGACGCACGGGGTTGGGAGCCTGTGAAAATAGCGGGGTAGGCTGACGATGGACGGCTTTGTGGCCTTGCAGCTTGAGTTCCAAAGAGGCTGCGGTTAGCCTTGATGCGAGTTTGTGGAAAAGGCAATAGTCTACGAGCACCGGCTTATCAGTTCTGGCATGTGCGACAATTAGAAGCCACGCATTTTTTTGGTTCGGTCGATGAAAAAGCAAGAGAGAGAGAGATAAGGGAGCGTTTGTGGTCACAAAAAAGCCCGTGAGCATTGAGGCTGATTCCGAAACAGACAGCAGGCTGATTTTGAAAGAGAGAAGCGAATAGCTGGGTGAGTGCCTTGGTTGGTGGCGCAGATTTTCGAGGCTTGCAAAGGCTTGGCAGAAGAAATAAATCAAGACATCTTCGATTCGTGGAACTTCCAGGGAGCATCATTTTTCCTTCTGTATAAAATTTTATTTTCTAGTTTGCAGTCGATTTATTCCGGTACAGCAGAGGGAAATTAGAAGTGAAAAAAAAAAAACTATTTTCCCTTTTGAAAGAATGGAGGCATAGGGACAAGATTCCAGGGTAAATCCTGGTAAATCTAGAGCGCGGTCTACGCAAGAAATGTCCCATCACACGACACCTACTCTGGTGGGTAGAATTTCTGTATTAGAAGATGCTTTACAGCAAATCATGAACCAGCAGCTTCAAGTGAACGCTGGTCAAAATGAAATTAGAGAGATGGTACAAGCCTTGTCGGCTAGACCATCTAAGAATGAAAAGGGTAAAGCTCCAGCAGAGCCAGAGCCCAGTATACACTCATCAGAACGTGCAAAGGTCAAGGTACCTAATATTGCCAACTATAGACCAGAGAAGTACGCTGGTCGGATGACTGAGCGCAGTTCTGATGTGATCGAGGTTTGGTTACACAAGTGGGAAGAAGCCTTCGCCATTTGTGAAATCAGATCTGATCTAAAGAAAATCCGCGAGACCACTCACCTGTTTATTGAGGCAGCGGATAGATGGTGGATTAAGCAACAGAAAGATCGAGTTGCCCCTACCACCTGGGAAGGGTTTAAGGCTGAATTTAAGAAACACTTTCTTCCACCTGACGAAGAGTCCCGAGCTTGGGATGCTTATAGAAACCTTCGCCAGAGGAATTTGTCGGTGGCAGAGTACACTGACAAGTTTAGGGAATGTGTTATGAAGATAACAGACCCTCTCCCTATGTCGGTTCAGTTGAAAGACTATATCTATGGACTGAACAACAAGATTAAAATGGAAGTTCGGGCTAAATATGTGACTACATTAGATGAATCTATTGCAGTAGCCCTGAACTATGAGGATGCCAGAGGCAGGCCTAGTGGGTTTGTGCAGGCAGGGACTCAGCATGAGTACCCGAGAAAAGGGGGATTTCAGAGGAAATGGACTTCAAAGACAAGTGTCTCACAACCAAGTGGCCAAACCAAGCAGGTGAAGCCGGTTGAGGGACAAGCAAAGATAGGTACCACCGTTAGGGTGAAAAGAAAAGTAACTCCAATGGCAGCCCGGGCTTGGTCAAAGTCCTCGTTGACCCCTGAGCAAAAAGAGAAAGCTAGAAAAGAAGGATTGTGCTTCGGCTGCCTTCAGCGACATCAGTGGAAAGATTGTCCACTGAACAAAGACCGTCGCACGGCCAATATGATAATATCTAAATGCGACGCGGAAATGCAGGAGAGTCCCAATGTGGAACATAAGCAGATGCAATTGGCGGGACCTTCTCAGAGATTAGTACCTGTGTTGTTAAGTGTGTCTGTTACTAAGTTAGTAAGCGGTACACCTGATAACATCCTTTCAAAGCCCGCAGCAACGGGGTATACGGTTTTCGATGAGCCCGAGTTGATTAAAATGAAAGGGCAAGTAGCCAATCATGATGTGATTGTATCCCGAACCTGTAAACAGACCTCCCTATAGATTGAGTTTTACAGAAGAAGCTGAGGTGTGAAGACAACTAGAAGAATACCTCAAGCTGGGGCAGATTCAACCCAGTTTTTCACCTTTTGCTTCCCCAGTGATATTAAAGAGGAAGAAAGATTATACTTTTCACCTCTGTATAGATTACAAAGCATTAAATAATATCACTGTTAAGCACAGGTATCCGATGGCTCGGATCGATGATTTGCTAGATGCATTGCATGGGGCCGTAATTTTCAGTAAGATAGATCTGAAGTGTGGCTACCATCAGATCCGTATTAGAGCTGAGGATGTGCATAAAACCGCTTTTAGAAGCAGGTTTGGTCATTATGAGTTTTTGGTAATGCCCTTTGGACTTACCAATGCTCCAGCTCCATTCGTCATGCTTATGAACGATTTACTACGTCCGTATATCAAAAAGTTTGTAGTACATTTTATTGACGATATTCTGGTATTCAGTAAAAGTATTACTGAGCATCGCGAACACTTAAGAATAGTGTTCAGTACTTTGAGGAAAGCCAGTCTTAATGTAAATAAGAAGAAAACTATACTGTGTATGGTTAGACTTGAATATTTAGGATTCATAATTACTCCAGAGGGGGTAGAAATGGATCCAAAGAAAGTGGCTGCGATACTGACTTGGCCAATCCCTCAGAGTCTGACCGCTTTTTGCGATCATTCTTGGGATTTGTCCAATTTTATCGAAGGCATATCAAAGGATATTCCGAAATAGTATTGCCATTGACTGATCTGACCTCAGATAAAGTACCTTTTATATGGGGACAAAATCAACAAGAAAGTTTTAATACCATAAAACAAGCTGTGGTCACGGGACCGGTGTTAAAAATAGTTGATCCCAGATGCAAGTGGCATTGCGGTAGGAGCAGTTCTCCTCCAAGAGGGAAGGCCAGTAGCCTTTGAAAGCAAGAAGCTTTCTCCCTCTCAAAGAAATTGACCAACTCATGAATTAGAGTTGTATGCTGTTGTCCATGCTTTGAGACATGGCGACATTATTTGTATGGATCAGAGTTTTATGTGGATGTTGATCATGATACTCTGAAACATTTTTGTAAACAACCTAACTTGAGAGGCCGCCAAGCTAGGTGGGCAGAACTCATGCAGGAGTTTAATTTGACGATTCGGTACCGAAGAGGAAAAGATAATAAAGTTGCTGATGCGTTGTCACGCATTATGCATAACATGAGTTTCACGATGTTAGAGAGTGCTCTAATGGCCGAGATTAGAGAAACTCAAAAGGTGGACGAGTTTGTCCAGAGTCTGTGGCCTAAGGCTCATGTGTTAAAACCCGGAGAAAAGGATGACCTGGCATCCAGAAAAGGCCAAACTTATGCAAGATATACCATGAGGGATGGTATGCTGAAAAGAAATGGCAAGGTAGTACCTAATCAGAATGATCTCAGGCAGAGAGTCATTCGACAGTGCCATGATAGCCTATGTGCGGGACATCCACGAGTCAAGAAGACATATGATTTTCGTGAAGCGAGATTTCTTTTGGCCAAAGATGTAAAAGCATATTCATGAATATCTGACACGTTGTTTTTCGTGTCAGGTAAGTAAGGCAGAGCGGGTGAAGCCACCCGGCCTTTTACAGCCCTTGGGGATACCACTAAGTGAGTGGGAGAGCATTTCCATGGACTTTATTGTAGGGCTGCCTACGACACAAGGTGGATATGATTCTATCCTTGTGGTGGTTGATCGTCTCACCAAGATGGCTCACTTCATTCCAACTAGAGAATCTGTTAGTGCCCTGCAAGTGGCGGATTTGTTTATTAGACATATATTTCGTCTGCATGGATTACCCAAATCCATAGTGCCAGACAGAGATGTCAAATTTACAGGTCATTTTTGGACTGTGGTATTTGAGACACTAAGGACTGAGTTGGGAATGAGTAGTGGGGATCATCCAGAAACGGATGGTCAGACGGAAAGAATCAACCAAATTTTAGAGGATATGCTTAGAGCATATGTGTCATTGAGGCAACATACATGGGACAAGTGGTTGCCATTGTTGGAGTTTGCCTACAATGATAGAAAAAATTCCTCTACAGGGTTCAGTCCGTTTGAGCTGAACTATGGTTATAGACCAGCGAATCCAACTATAGTTGGAATACCTCAAAAAGTGCCTAGTGCCGCGAACTTTGTGGTTCAGATGCGGGAGATGCTAGCACTTGTGAGAGCTAACATCCACCAAGCTATTGATAGAGCTAAGGCGTATGCGGATGAAAACCGATCCGTTAGAGAATTTAAGGAAGGAGAAAAAGTTTTTCTCAGAGTTCCTTTGCACTCTAAGTCTTTGACTGCAGGAGAGTGTGCTAAGTTATCACCTCGATATTGTGGGCCATGGTTAATTCTAAAAAGAATAGGCAAGGTAGCCTATAAATTAGAATTACCACCGGGGTGTAAGGTGCACCCAGTGTTTCATGTTTCTCATTTAAAGAAATTTTTGCATACTGGTGACTCACTAATCGAAGGTGTTGTTTTGTTTCAGGAGATAGAGGATAATGCAAGACGCAAACCAACAAGAATCCTGGACCGAGGAACAATGCAAGTGCGCAATCGGAAGATACCCACGGTGTTGGTTGCATGGCATGGTCTACCTCTATCGGAAGCTACCTAGGAATCCGTATACCAATTATGGAGAGTGTTCCCAGATTTCATCATCGAGGACGTTGATGCTTGAAGAGGGAAGGAATGTTATGCTCTAGCCGAGATAGCATGACCTTGGAAAGATCGGTGGGCATTTTCTCTTAGATGACCGACTTCTGTAATATTTTATGTGCGTAAATAAAATGGTCAAGGGAAGTAACTGCCAAGGTCCTAGGTGAGGGTGTATTGGCATCGACTACGTGGTTCTGAGTGCTCAGGCCTAGGTGCACCTAAATGTGTAAAAAAATGCCAAGGGGCAAATGTTTTAATTGTGCCCCAAGAGAGGGGTAAATGGTGTACCAAGCTAAAGGTCTAGAATGATGACATGTGGCAAAGGGAACCATCTAGGGAATTGTGGGCTTGTGGATAGGCATGAAGGAATGAATTACGTATCTTTGTGAGCATGCCATCCATGAGATAAGCTGGGAGGATATTCGGGATGCCAGCGCCTGTGATTTGTCTTACCCTCGATTGACGAAACGAAAAGAGAGACATGTGACTTTGTATTGTCCGTAATTCGACGGAACAGTGAAAGTAAAAAAAAAAGGAGTTTAACATGGCAAGTGCCACTTTTAACTATTCTAACTACTTTCTAGTTTGCATGCCAATGACATGGCAATTCTAGAGTCTTCTAAGGCCACGGTTACATGGGACACCTCTTGGCTACTTGCTAAGCTCCATAAAACTGGACGAATAAACCACTTTTGAGAACCTGCAACAATAAATTAAATGACAGAGCACATAGCACCCATTAATCGTTAGCTCCTGCATACAAAATCAATACTTACACTAATCCTAGTCACTATGGGCATCCCAACCATGCAAAACGATGCACACACATTAGTTCTTTGGTTGACCGAGGTCAACCCTCTTTGACCATTGTTAAGAGCCTTGACCGAGGTCAAAATACTTAACGCTAGTCAAATCTCTCTTATCATAGTTAGCACAATGCTATGGTTGACCGAAGTCAACCCTCCTTGGCCGAAACCAAGGCTCCTTGACCAAAGTCAAGGCTCATTGATCGGAGTCAATGCTTTGATCCACTAGAAAAACTCTTTGACCATAGAAAAATAAATGAAAAAATCTTTAATTATGGTCAAATAAAAGGTCAACTTTGTATTTTACTCGAGTATTTACAACTTGGTGACATGTTCTACTAGTTTTGTTAGCCAGGACAAAAACTCATTGATCCACATACACACTAGAGAAGGGTTGTGTACCATGCAATGAAGCTTGTAGGAGTAAAGTTGGCCATGGGAAGGGTTTCTCAGAAGATGTCCAGTCAAATGAGCTGAACTGCACACCATCCAACAAAGATGCATCAAGCTTTTATCTTGATGTGTACATCAAATCCCAAGATAAACCATCATTTTATGCCTTTGAAGTATTACCTGTCACAAAAGATACAATTGCAATCTAGGCACATGCCAAGATTTGAGCGACTATTACAAATGCTACACTCTGCACTTGAAGAACCAGCATCGATCTTCTTGCACCTTTTATACATCATTAACAGATTTTATGAGCTCCAGCATGACAGTGTAAAACTTACATTCATTGATAACAAACAAGGATGTGAAAGGATGAATTTTAACTTTTTGTACAAAGAGCGTAGCTCTGGGCCTATGATATTCCCATTTGGGTCTTTGTCAATTGGGACCTGCAATAAGAGACAGAGGAATCAAACCAGCTCGCTGAATACACAGGCTAAAAGTAAGCCAAATGTTCATCCAATTCTAAAATGAAAGGAAACGTGCTTGCACAGTTGTTTACTTCCAATGTCGTAGATTACAAAGGATAGTGAATTAACTAGAAGGAGCTTCCTCGACGCTAATAAACTATCGCCCCTTTTACAAAATATACCATGGTTTGTTTTGCTACCTGGTACAGACATGGGTTGGCAGGAGTAGCAGCTGGCAATGATTTTGCTGCCAAGCAGTCCACTGAAAGGTGACCAGCTCTACCACATTTCCAACTGCAAAGAGTCCAAGTAGTTCTTGCATTACTGAATGTTTGAAATTACGCTTTTGTCATGTCTTGCAATGTACTAAAGAGAAAATCATTTTCCAAGTCTACGAGACAATGATCCTGTGCTTCTTAGCATCTCGCTTCTCTGGAAATCAATGCCACTGAACAGGAAAGAAGACTACAAATCTCCTTTCTGTAGAGCAATTGACAACCGTTGCTTTGCCATGACTAGTCAGATGCAAAACTACACATCAGTTTGTTGTTGTTTGGGGGAGGGGGGGGGGGATTTTTATTTCCATGAGATGAATACCCTGCTAAAATTGGGAAAGACCCAAAGTACCATTACTCCAACAACACAGAGTTGTGGACATACTACAGCCCAGCTATCAACAATAGCAATAATGCCTAAGAGGCATTATCTTAGGCATTATAAATCACAAACCGTGCTTAGAGAAATCCTGTTATGTATTTCAGTATTTCATATCCTCTCCCTATCCATATATTGATTCCCACTCAAATGAACGCAGTATAAGCCTCAAAAGGAAGTCAACCAGTGTCGTCTGAGAAGGTGGCTGTGATGGATCAAAGTAGAACACAGGAAGTCTAATACAGAGGAAAGCGAAAGCAAATTTCACACTGCATTTTATGTTCTTAGGACTGGTGAATCTCAAACTGCATTTTCTTAGCAACTAAATATGAGACTGTACTGACCAAAGAAAAGAACTGACAGCCATTCTCAAACTAGCTCAAATTGATATTGGTCAAGCAGTCCATGAGGAAATAGGCAGCATCTGCAGTGTTGGCAGCTCCCAAGGAGTGCAAAAAGCAACTCCAGGTTATTTAGAGCACCTACATTATAATCTGAAAATCAAAAACATAATCGGCCATACATCAGCTTAAGACTGAGAGTCTTTTGATTTGGATTTAAATTCCTTGACGAGTGCTACACCCTTACTGCCCATTTTCCATCCTTCCTAACAGCCTTGACCTTGGCTAATTCCATTGCCTTATTTTGACTTCCTCAGCTATCCATACCTTGGTGGTCCCTTTCAATTTGTAAGATTGTCGGAGAAGCTTGACCATAAATCTCGTGAGTTGTGTAATGGTCGCATGTCCTCTAGAATGCAGGATAGTAGTTGCTCTGGCATCTTCATCATTGTCAATGTCCATTCAATGTTAGGCAAGGCTGCTTTGACATGTGAAAGAGTCGCCTCTTTGTACCAGTCTTCAGGAAGCCCCCCTATTCTAATCATAAGTGCATTGTCACGTATGGCTTCATGCTCCTTAATATCTTCTTAATATCAGTTTTCCTTGCCTTTGTATCAACCTCTAAAATCACTTCTACTAGTTGAGGGTCTAGGGAAGAGAATGAAATACTCAAGCAAATATAGATGGAACAGGCTAATACCATGAAGAATAATTGCAAGAGGTCAAATAAGCACGTGTGAGGGATAGCACGTACCATGACTGAGATGCTTACAAGATCTTCAAAAGAAGAATGCCATCTTGAACAGAACATTGGCAAACTATCACACACCCAAAGGAATGCACACATGAAAAAAACATTCTCGTGAGTGAAAGTCATCCATAAACCCAGATCTGCCATAGTAATTGAAGAAACTTTCGGAAAAGTAGACACGGCAAAGATGACTAGCCCGAGCAGCCTGGCATCGAGGAGGCACACACCGAGAAGGCGATCAACAAGAATTGCATGACGAAGATAATGGCAGCACATGAAAATCAGAAATGTAACTGGAGGGGCTAGTAATTATTCAACTAGGAATATGGGACAATTAATGCCTTGCCCATGGCAAGCTGGAATTGTGATAGGACCATTTGGCATGACCAGGCAACTTTGTTTCAACCTTTTAAAGGGGACAATGTCATGAAAACATGGCAAAGCCGTGCAAGGACTTGGTGAGATGCATGCTTCGTTGGAACAGGTAGTATCTATCATGAACCAGGTTAGAGACGAGCAATACCAGCTTGCTAAGTTTCCCCTCCCTAATCTCCCCTCTACAGGATTAACAGGAATATCTTCAACAAACATCCATTTTGCATGGGAAGGCACCCAAGACCATGTCAAACAAGTCATAATTATTATTAGTATGCTAGAACAGGTCCATACAGGTCCCTATAACATTCTAAGGCAGAAAACCAATTTGGGTAAAGAAACTGCATGCAAATAATGAGAGTGCAAGAGTCTCCAAGGACAAAGATACATCACCTCCATATGTAGACAATTGCTCTCCCTTTGCAAATGTTTGAAAATACACTAACACATGCATGACCCAAAAGAACTCTCCTTAAGGCCCTCTCATAAGTTGGCACTTGCTCCCTCCAAATCTGCATGGCTTTCAAACTCTGTGAACCCCATTGATCCTGAAATTCTTCACCTTCTTCATTCTGTACCCTAACACTTACACATGCATGACCCAAAAGAACTCTCCTTAAAGCCCTCTCATAAGTTGGCACTTGCTCAAATCTGCATGGCTTTCAAACTCTAACACTAACACATGCATGACACAAAAGAACTCTCCTTAAGGCCTTCTCATAAGTTGGCACTTGATCCCTGCAAATCTGCATGGCTTTCAAACTCTGAGAACCCCATTGATCCTGAAAGTCTTTACCTTCTTCATCCTGTACCCTTGCTTGAACTTGTCTAATGTAATGACACTAACACGTGCATGACCCAAAAGAACTCTCCTAACACATGCATGACCCAAAAGAACTCTCCTTAAGGCCCTGTCACAAGTTGGCACTTGCTCCATCCAAATCTGCATGGCTTTCAAACTGTGAACCCCATTGATCCTCAAAGTCTTCACCTTCTTCATTCTGTACCCTTGCTTGAACTTGTCTAATGCCTCGAATTTCTTCTTCAAGAAGTAGACCCAGATCTTCCTAGTGGAATCATGAATAAAAGTAACGAAGTAAACTACACATCCGACTAATGAAATATTCATGTCACCACGAACATATAATAGGACTAACTGGAGTACACCATTTGCCTTGAATCTTCATAAACAGTTGCCATGCTTGCTTGCGCATTATGTAAGATTTACGCATATTCCCGACTACATCTTTGATTGGACAATCAAACGTTTCAAACATTTGATATCAATCGTGTTTGTCATGGGAGTTTCAAATGTGACCTGCGCCAAATAGTGTGTTTGTGTAAGATTTGCCATACAATTGTAAATTAGTATGCCTATTTTGTATGTCACGTCAGCCTTCAGTCACCCTTCAGATCAACGTTCTACCATACGATTGTATGGCCAATGTTTTATATTAAAAGCCGGCTTATATTAGAGGGGAGGTCACCCCCAAAACACAGCCACTCTGCCCATAGCCTATGCTTCAAAGCAGCCTGGTTACACCCTAAGGAGAGAGAGAGACTAGTCGGTAAACAAGTACTAATCAATGAATCTTTATAACTGATCTTTACTCCCAAATCCATCAACACCATCTTCCATAATGCCGAGACAGCAGCGTCTCTGTGACCAAGACCCCAGACCCTTGTCAA
This sequence comes from Dipteris shenzhenensis, assembly GCF_047967505.1. Taxonomy (NCBI): domain Eukaryota; kingdom Viridiplantae; phylum Streptophyta; class Polypodiopsida; order Gleicheniales; family Dipteridaceae; genus Dipteris; species Dipteris shenzhenensis. The sequence goes on along the minus strand of NC_141608.1, from coordinate 43,770,905 downwards.
AAACTATTTGGTTATAGACACCCCACACTGCAAGCAAGTCTGCTGCACAGAGATAGGGCCAGCATGTCGCCAATGTCAACGTAAGCCCCACAAGGTTGCCTGTCAGAGCTACTCTCCAATTAGTGCCAAGTGAAAATCTAGCCATAATCCCCACTTTCCTCATCATACCTTCAAGTTGCTGCCAGATCCCCCAAGTGACCGGGCACGACCACATGAGATATCAGACCTCTTCCACAAAGATACCACACAGCAGGCACAACGGGTTAACCCCAACCATTACCCTGGCACTCCGAACTAGAAGCTAATAGTGAAGAGTTTTCCACACAACAAACAAGCTTTTTCTGCCTGGTACCCCTTCCAAATGTCCCTCAACCGGGGTTTCCAACACCCTGGATTCCGCATCAATTTCCACTTGGAGTTTAAGGACATGACCAAGGATTGCTTATCTACCAGCTGCCTGTATACCATCATCGTAGTGACCTTTCGCAAATTCGTTTTTCTCCCAAACACACCATTGATTTACCCACCAGCTGGGTGAAATGATACAATCTATAGGCCAAGCAGCCGGGACAAGACCCACCGTAGCTAAGAAGCACCATTTCAACTTCATTGAGCAAAAATTGAGCTCAAACCACTGCCACAGGTTTACAAAAGGCCAGACTCACATCCCACAGCTGCAACCAAGACACACCTTTTTTCTGCATAATCCGAGCATGCAGCAGATCCAGCAAAGCAAGAGGTTTTGCCTTCATGGTAACTGCCCAACTCCACCAAATGTTCTCACACAAACTAGCATCACCTCGAAGACTAGATCTCCTTTTCCACGTTATCAAGTACCTGCAAGATTTCCACAAGCCCCGTGATAAGACCCGGCAATCTTCAGCGGCGGCGGGAACCGCGTGCACCTTGTCATACCAAGAGAGATGTACCCACCCCTCTGCCTTTTCCATTTTCAACAAACCATTTAGTTATCCCCATGACATTCAAACATATACAAACCAATGAAACATTTCTAAACCCAACATCAAGAATCCCCAGTCTGCCTCTCATCTTTGGGCATTTTAAGAGCTTCCCACAAATATAATGCATATGACGTTTACCCCCATCTTCAGCCAGTAACCTCTCTATCTCCATCCAATGACTTTTCTTGAAGCTACACAAGTAGGGGCAGCAGCTATAGAGGGTGTTGACTGGTCACTGCTGGAGGTCCAGCCTGCTAGCCCTGCTTCCTCCCTCCTCACCATTGCCTAGCTTCTCCCCTTCTCCCTCCTTGCTCGTCCACCCCACACCCTTCTGCTGTAGGAAGCCCCCCCCCCCCCCCCGGTTTCTTTTTTCCGCCCCTCTGCGCAGCCTTTTGCACCTCTTTTCGCTCTCCGCTCCTGGTCGCCTTTGCCGCCCTCAGCCCCACCATTGCTACAAGTGGTTTCTTCTATCATGCATGTGACTAGCACGCGGTTGCAAGCTGCGAGTGCATCCCCTTGCACATTCGACTTTGCAGGGGTCTTTTGTCCCAGGTTCTTGGGGGCGCCTTTGACAAATAGAGCCCGGACCTGCAATTTGGCCTGGCTTTTCTAATTGCAGGGCTGGGTAGCCTTTTGGCCTTCCCACCTTGAGGTTTTTTGGGGTGCTGTGCGCCTTCCCTTTTTTTGCTTTTCGAGGCAGCACTTTCAGTTGCCTTTAGCCTTTTCCTTTTTGCTTTTTCCTTCCCTTCCATCCTCCCTCTCCTTGCCTAGCAGAAGCAGTTCTTTGGCTCGTCCGTGTGGGTGGGTGTGCTTTCTAGGTCGTGACCTCTCTTTGATCTAGCCAGAGGGCTATCATAGTAGCTCCCTCGACTCCCACTTCTGCTCGAATTGTCCTTTCCCAAGAAGACAAGCGACAGTTGGAGACAATAATTCAGTCCCTTCAGGATAGGGTCGTAGTGGGCACATTATTGGCCTTACGCCCAGGAGAGGTTTGGTTCATGATTGGATTCAAGCGAGCTTAGCCCTAGAGGGTGATCACATCCAGGAAGCCACAATCTATGGGAGAGGATTTTTTGTTCTTCATCTAATCTCCCCCAATACATCCCAGGCTTTGGTGGAGTAGAGTCCCATCTTCCTTGGCCCGCAGTTGGTCTTGTCATCCCTTGGTACCATGGATTTACAGTTGACGATATGGACTTCACACATCACATGCCTCAATTTTTGGTGACACTGGTCGATACTCCTACAGGAGTCCCGAGAAGTGCATCATCCCTTTCCATTGGGGAATGATTTGTCATGGTGCTCGAGTCCCCTCCGCCTTCCAGATAGCCACCAGGATACCAGGGTAAATGGAACCTCTACATGCACTTGGTGCACTAGCTCTGAGCACTTGATACTAGGACATTTTTCTACTTTGCTATTTTTTTGTACTAGATTAGTACTTTAGCACTCAGCAAGGGTCGTAGCGAGCCCTTTGCTTCAGCCCACTATGGTTTGTATGAATTACCTCTATTTTGCACTTTGTCTCATAGGCCTGCGAGGCCTCCTGAAGACATTAATAAATGTGTGTGTGTGTCCATCCAGACCGGAGTTTCATCGTTTCTTCGTTTGGGTTCGCTATTGGGCACTATGGACATTATGGACATATAGGAATTGTAAAGTCTTTGGTGATCCTACTTTCTCTCTGTTTGGCTTTTCCAGGCGTTCGCTGCCAGTAAGAAGTCAGACAGCTCCGGTTCTAGCTTGCAGTTCTTGCAAGAAAGATGAAGGACATGGAAAATAATGGTAAGGAAGAAATTATTGCAGAAGTAATACACTAGTGTAATACATCTCCACCAGCACCACCACTTGTTTCAACAGTCACATAGCTGATCTGCACCCAAGTTAGCTCAGCCAAGAAGGAGTTGGATATCATGGCCAACAACAAAGTCAATAAAGTCGACATGTATGCAAAAGTCAAGAGCCGCAAGCCAGAGTGTATAATAAAAAAATATTACACATTGGGAGGCTATCAGAAGATGCCTTGGCTGCTTTGAAGATGATGCAAAATACAATGAAGAGGAAAGAATCACATGCCTCAAGAAGGAGATAGCACAAGTTGAATGGGATGCAAATGACATTAGTTGTATCACTAAGAAAGAAAAACAGCTACAAGTTTATTTCAATGAGAGGGCAGGAAGAGTAAAGATTCATCGCCAGACAAACAAGCTGAAGGGTACACGGGTATGGATATCTGAGGAGCTTACTCCACCTCAGCCAGACATGGAGAATGGGCAATCTACCGAGATGGATTGGCATTGATTAGAGATTTCAATAACTGATGTAATGAAGACCATTTTATTTTATGATAGGACTAGAATTTAGATGTATGCTATAATAACCTCGAGCTGAGATGCCATGTGCATTCCTTGATTCTCTGGTTTACCCAGATGTTGTAAGTCGTTTTGACCGTTTGCACTTTGACCCATAGGCCTGTGAGGCCTCCCATGGACGTTAATCTCTCTCTCTCTCTCTCTCTCTCTCTCTATATATATATATATATATCTGTGTGTGTGTGTTGTGTGTACATATATCTTTAAGATGTGATTGTACACATGCACATGCATGAATTTTCATTTTGGCTTTTTTATTGTAGGACTTGGCTTTGTAGGGAAAGCATAGGTCGACTCATAGTCTAAGGAGCAACAACAACGAGCAGCCTAGCTGGAAACATCTAAGATTGGTATGAGGAGGAAGAAAAACTGAAGATACATTGGCAATTGTCAAAGAGCCACCCCAACTATCACATGCAATAAGCCAGTAATAAGTTTTATTAGAAAGAGAGATAACAAGTCCTTATGAACTTTTAAACATGGGAAGATAAGATTCAAATATTCTGCCCATCAAGAGAGTGAGATTTAAACCGAGAAATGTGGAACTGGAGAATGCAATGTGTAAGGAGGAAAGGTATTAACCATTTATAAGTTGAGAGACTACTACTACGAACTGTCCAACGATTCTTTTCAGAATCCCATTGATCAGGTTTTGCCTCCGGAAGTTGCAATGCTTCTCTTGGTGTTGTCAACGAAACAAATGAAATTGCAGATTGTTTCGCTTGCTGTCCAAACCAAACAAAAACCACAAAACCAAAGTGATCTTGCGTTAAATCCATGTATTCAATAGTCCCACATAATTAAGAGTATTTTACAAAAGGAACACTCTTATGGGAAAGGACGAACCCCCCCCCCACACACACACACGCACTTTTTTTTTGGGTGAAATCCAATTGATATTATATTACAAAGAGCAGTCCCCAAGAAGGGCACAGCCAGTTACATACATCAGACACTTTTTTGGGGGGGTACAAGGAAGTAAGTATTAAAGGAAAATGTACATTCAAAGCTCCTCCAAAGAGGAGCTTAAAGCTAAAAACAGTGAAAAAAAGCCTCGAACTGGGCCAGAGGAAGACCTTCCTGTGCGTACACATCCTGAGAGATTGATGCCAGTTACATACATCACACACACACATCTTTTTTTTTTAAGTTGAAATCTAGTTGTCATTATAGTACAAGAAACAGTCCCGAAGAAAGGGACTATCAGCTACAAGAAGGCAGTATAATCAAGATCCCGAGCATGTAAGCAATCATAAAATGATTGTTTCAGAGATGCTCGAAAGAATTGATATTTGGCAAGAGAAGGATCACCAAAGACTCCATGATTGCGGTCATTCCATAGAGTCCATAGTGCCCAATAACGAACCCAGTGAAACAGAAGATCAAATCCCTGCCGCATAGGATGAAAGCCAAACAACCAAAAAAGCCCGCCAAAAGAGGCACTGGGGAAACGAGCCCGTAGCCACTGCTGTAATAAAAGCAAGAAATCACGGGACTGTGGGCAGTGCCAAAACAGATGGGGCATGGACTCCTGTATAGACAGACAACGTCGACAAGAGGCAGGAGCACGTGCGCGTGCACACAGACGCACACATGCACATTTATCTATATATATGCGTGCACCTTCCACCGTTTCCCCGATGCCTCTTTCTGTCTGTCCATGCACCTTGCAAGGCATCCCTTTGCCTCCCTTCATTTTCATACTGAAGTCTTTGGCTGAAGTGTAGAATACGTCCAGTGTGGTAGTTTAGTGAAAGCCATATTCCATAGCCTTCATCACTCCACCTACTTGACACCTCTCATCTTCCTGAAAGTGTGTACTCCCAGCTATACTTGATAAAGTTTAAAATAACAATAAATAACCTTGCTGTTTTTTCCATGATGGAAAGATCAGTGCCAAAGTGGACGGAAATCCATAGTTTCTGTCCAAACCACGACAGAAACGTATGGATACATCCATGCCTGACTGTAAACTACAGTCCACTCTCTTTTATCACCTTTGTTTGCAAGATTCGAGTTATGTTCTACACCTCCTTTCAGATCACATTATCCCCTCTTCACTTGTGCCATTGTCAAAGTCCTCTGGGCTGTTTTTTAATTGTTGATGGAGGTTCTTGATTCGTTTTGGGTGAGTTCTTGATGCAACTCCAAGATTGGGAAGAGGCAAAGGGAAGGGGAGCAGGGGGGGTAAGGGTGGTGGCCTTGCTCCCTTATCCTCTAAAGGCACATAGAAGAGGCAGAGCATCAGTTTTCTGAACAGTCCTTGATCTCAGTTTTGTCCAGCCCATTGGCAGAAGACCACTACACAAAAAAAGTATCCTTTGATTCATTGATGAATAGGGTTGTCCTTTATCATGATTACCTCCATAGGTTTTATAAAAATCAGTTGAAAACTTTTGCATATGATCCCCATGTGCATGTGGGTGTCTGGACATGTGCACATGTGTGAGAGAAATATGTTCATATTATGATCTATGCCCATGATTTTGGCTCCTAAAGGGGCTATCTCAAAAAAACTGTGGAGGGTGATTTAATAGACTTGAAGATCTTCAGGAGTAAGGTCTCACAAACAAAAGGCCTTCGTGCCAAGATCCGTCTAATTTCCATGCTTTGGATTGATGATTCTCATTGATGCCTTCTATGTTGTGTCTTTGGCTTAGGTTATCCGAATACCATCAAGCTTGATCCATTAGTTGCTTCTCAAGCTAACTCATCAGTTGAGCTTCCCAGCCATGCCCTATTTCTTCTAGAGCCTTGCAATGTGCTTTTTTGTTTGAGCTTCTCGTTCCTTTAAGATGTAATGATGCAGTCTTAATATAGAATATGCTATATGCCTATAAATAATACTAAAGTGCTTCAGCCTTAAATGCTTACTTGCACCATGAATGTTTGAGGTTAGAAAAACAACATAGAGGTTAAGATCTTAGAACCCACTATATATCATCCATAAAGGGCCCCATTATGCGGCTACACCTCCCCCCGCCCCGCTCCAAACGTCATCAAGCAATCCCCCCTTTTTCCTCCTCAACCTTTCCAAATACCCACAACATCATGCCATAATGCCGCTATCTGTGCATAAGGGGGGCCCTCCCTTTAGAGCAGCCAACCTAGGCCATGGAAGGGCCGACATTGGAGCAAGGTGGCCTGGTTAAGGGTGCTGACATGGCTCTCTGCCAAGTGGCCAGCCTGGTCGGCCAGTTCTGAGCCTGAAACCACCCTACTACCAGGGCCCCTGTTTGAGCCTATTAAATACCAGGCAGCTAGTCCACTATAGCCTTCAATGTGCTCCAAAACAATCCACATGGACTAAAACATTTCAACACATGGGCAGAATTACCCAGCACCAAATAGTTCTCTCTTCCTAATGTAGCCTTGGTGTTCTCATATGGGGCCCACAAATAGGATTTAACATACCTATCGATTACCGCATTGTGGGCCCATGCCCATCCATCATATGAAGTGCTCCATCTATGCTCTTATTGGAGGCATTCTCTATAACCCCTGCTAATCTAGATCATCTCCCTAATGACATGGTATCGCACCTCGATGTGCTTCATCGGAGGGCATGAAAAACCAGCTTCTTGGTGATCGTAATTCTAGTTGCCACAAAAGGATTACTATTGTGTCCTCCAGTTAAAAAAGAGCGCTAGTGGGTTGCTTCTTGCAAAACCATGAGATGGCACCTGACCCCAACAAACAATATCCTGTAGTAGACCATCAAGAATTCCAATCTGCATCCTAAATTGAATGATAGTGCCCACCTAAGGTGGTATCCATCTTATAAGTGAGCCATAGATGGGCAATGGTTGATGTGCTACCAAAGTCCGAATCATAGCCATCCTGGCCATCGAGGTCACGGTAGTCAAGACAATATGTCTATGTATAACCTTTGGCAACCACTCCACAATGCCATCACATTTTTACGTAGCATTGACAATCTACTTGGTGCCAAAAACAAACTGTTCTGGCTGTTGTCAACCACATCCCAATGTGTTCTTGTCCATCTAGTAGATCTCCACTCTGGCTGACCTTCACTCCTTGATGTCTCAATCTGAGCCATAAAATTATAGTTCAAGGCGTCCTGCTTCTTATCCTGTCATCGGTAAAATCTCCATGCTCCTATGACACTGCTATCAGGAATGTTGATAGTTATTTATAAGGTCTATTCATGTGCAGTTCGTGGTGAAATGAGATGTTGTTTAAGAGATGAATCTTGAAGAAACAGTTGTTTGAGCTACAACCGTGAAGGCACTCATATTGGCGATTTGTGAGAAGGAGATGGTGGAGCCAATCGACGATATGAAGTCAAGGACTGAGTAGCCAAAGCCACCAAAGAAGAGTCCTATAAAATGGAAGGCCATTTCTAGATGGCAACTGATAAACTTTTGGCTCTGTGATGTACCTGATACAAATGCACTGTTTGTTCTAGGAAATTACCTTTGCTCTAACTTCTTGCTCGCATGCACAAAAGCATCAGAACCAAATGAGTAATGATAGATTTTCTCTTTCAATAGGGCTCGTAATAAGGAGTCTTACTTTGACTGCTTTCATCATAGTCCATTTCATGATGTGGACGATCATGCTGCCTGCCTACGACTAGAAAGAACGTTTGAAAGCTTTTCCACGCCAACGTACTCAAAACCCATTATCCCCCCTTGCTGCTGTAGGCATAGATATTAAAAGTGGCAGCGGAAGATGCAAACAAACTGAAGCTACAGAACCACACAGAGAACACTAGAGACAACAAGATGTGCCACAAACAGATCTGCTGTAACTCAGCCCATAAACCAGGGCAGCAACTGAAATACAAAGTGTCCTGAACAGGATGAGAAACAGGAGCTGCAGAAGGGGCTGAACTGAAGCAGAGGAAAGGGGCACAAGGAGGCTGCAGCCTGAGAGCACGGAAGCTGGAGGAGCCTGAAGCGAGGACGCAGGAGCCTGGGAGCGAGGAGGCTAGAGGAGCCTGAACCGAGGAGGCAGGAGCCTGGGAAAGAGGAGGGATCTGCAGAGGGAGCGTGGGCAGCCAACAGGGGAGCTGAGGGGCTCAGGTAGGGACGGCCAGGAGCAGGCAATGACTAGAGCCTTGAGGAGCTGCTGGAGTGAGTGAGTAAAATGAGGAAGGGGGAGGGCCCTTATATAGGGAAGGCCAGGAGGGTCGGTCTAGTTGGCCTAGACCGACCAGCCTGGTCGGTCAGCCAACTGGGCCGACCAGCTAGTCGGCCAGGGGCTGGTCGGCCAGGACCTGGTCGGCCAGAGGCTGGTCGGCCAGTCTACCCCCCTCTGGTCCCATGCTGCGTGGGAGCTGGTCGGCCAGTCTACCCCCTTTGGCCCTGCTGCGTGGGGGTTGAGGTGCGCCCTGGAGATGTCAGTCTCAACACCCCCTCTCAGCTCCAGGGTGTGGCACAAGACCCAGAGAGCTGGCATGATGCTGGAGAAGGGGAGAGGAAACAGGTTTGGTAAAAATGTCTGCGACGTTGTCGGTAGTGGTGCTGAAGAGGAGCAAAATGGTACCGTCAAGAACCTTCTCTCGCGTGTAGTGGTACTGAATTTCGATGTGTTTTGTCCGAGCATGGAAAACCGGATTGCGAGCAAGGGCAATACAGCTTTGATTGTCACAAAAAAGTGTGGTAGGAGCGGGTTGCTGAAAACCACAATCGAGAAGAAGGCGCCAAAGCCACACAGCCTCACAGGTGGCACTACACATAGCACGATACTCAGCCTCGGTGGAGGATAGGGCGACCGTGGGTTGGCGTTTACTGTACCAGGAGATAGCCGCAGAGCCAAAGGAGAAAACATAGCCCGTGGTAGAGCGGCGAGAATCGGGGTCGCCAGCCCAATCAGAGTCACTCCAACCTCGGAGAGTGAGCGGGGAAGGAGAGGAACCACCGGCAGTATATAGGAGCCCGAAAGTAGAGGTCCCCTGAAGATAGCGGAGGAGACGTCGAGCAGCCTGCCAATGAGAAAGCGAAGGGGTTTGCATGAAGGTACTGAGGGTGCCGACAGAGAAGCCGAGATCCAGTCGAGTGTTAAGTAGCCAGATAAGAGAACCAACAAGCTAGCGGTAGAGGGAGGCATCAGGATAAGCAGTGGACCCAGAAGCAGAGAGTTTAGAGTTGGGATCCATGGGAGAAGTGATGGGCCGACAGTCAGCCATGTGGAAAGTTTCGAGGAGCTCATGAACATAGCGCTGCTGAGAGACAAAATACCCCCTCTTGGTCTGCCAAATCTCAAGACCCAAGAAAAAATGGAGGAGGCCCATATCCGTCATCTCAAATTCAGTTTGAAGAGCAACTTTAATGGCAAGGATATGATTGGTATGACTCCCAATAAGTATTAGATCATTCACATAAAGAATGATGAAGGTATGAAGCTGTCCTTCATGAAAGAGATATAGATTGGGATCAGCCAGAGAGCGATGAAGCCCTTTGCGGCAGAAGAAGGTATCAATACGCTGATTCCAGGCCCTAGGAGCTTGCTTGAGACCGTAGAGGGCCTTGCGAAGGCGACAGACCATGGAAGGAGAACAAGAATCAATGAAGCCGGGTGGCTGATCCACATATACCTCTTCTTGAAGATCACCATTCAAAAACGCAGATTTGACGTCCATTTGAAAAATGGGCCACTGATGGTGGGCCGCAAGAGCAAGGATCGTTCGGATGGTGCTCATCCGGGCGGTAGGTGCAAAGGTCTCCCCATAGTCGATGCCGGGTCGTTGGGCATAGCCTTTAGCCACCAGCCGAGCTTTATACTTGTCGACAGAACCATCAGAGGTGTACTTTGTTTTGAATATCCACCGGACACCGATTACGGAACGGTGTGAGGGACGAGGAACAAGGTCCCAGGTATGGTTCCAAAGAAGAGCATGAATTTCCGCTTCCATAGCCTGTTTCCAATGAGGCTGGGCCAGAGCCTGAGGAACGGTAGTGGGCTCGCGAGTGGCGAGGATGCGAGACATAAGGGCGTAATTGACATGGAGGGGATCAGAAGAGGACGGTGGGGGGTGGCGATGAGAGCGACGAGGCCCATCATCAGGGTGTGGTTCGGAGTAGGGATCCTCAAGACCGGAGGAGCGGAGAGTATCAATGAGCCATCGCGGAACACGTACCGAGCGGGGTTCCAAGGGAGGAGCAGACGAGGGTGGAGCCGGAGAAGGAGGCGGAGGAGAGAGAATAGGAGGTGATGTAACGGGGGACGAGGCAGGTGGAGGGATAGAGGGCTCCGGGGCATCGGACGGATCTCCAAGAACAGGAGGAGAGTCGGAGGATGGCGGAAGGACCTGCTCGTCGAAAAGGACAACCCTGCTCACGGAGATAATGCGGCGGTGAGGATCATATAGGCGATATCCAGTGGAGACGGAGTTGTAGCCTACAAACAAGAGCTTGTGGGACTTAGGATCAAGCTTTCCACGATCAGATTTAGGAATATGAACATAAGCATCACAGCCGAATACCCGAAAATGGGAAACATCGGGCTTAGATCCATAGTAAGCCTGATAAGGGGTCATGCCTGGAACCGCTGATGTCGAAGAGCGGTTAAGAGTATGGATCGCTGTCATCATGGCCTCGGCCCAGAGGGACTGAGGGAGTTGACTGTGAGTCAGCATTGTCCGAGCCATTTCAACGCCGGTACGATGTTTACGTTCAACCACGCCATTATCAGAAGGGGTACCTGTGTTGGCAAATTCCCGTTTGACACCATGACTACTCAAGAACCGATCAAACTCGAGAGAGGTGAACTCACCACCCTTATCAGCACGAAGAATTTTGAGCGAGTGGTTGGATTCTTTTTCGACCAGGGCCAGCCAGGTCTGGAAACGACTGAAAGCCAGATCCTTGTGGGAAAGAAAATAGATCCAAGAATAGCGACTGAAGTAATCAACAAGGAGCATGTAGTACGAGGCACCCCCCAGTGACATAACCTGCATAGGGCCACAAAGGTCGAGGTGAACAAGACCAAGCGGAACGGTGGCACGGCGAGAGGCATGATGGGCGAACGGCTCGCGATGTTGTTTGCCCAATATACAAGAGGGACAGAGACCTTGGCGAGTGCCGACGTTAGGGAGGCCGAGGACAAGCTCACGGAAAGCACGATGGAGAGCATCAATGTGTAGATGACCAAACCGATAGTGCCAAAGGTCGCCAAGAGAGGTGCCTGTAAGGGAGGGAAGGGCGACAAGCTTGTAGATACCATTGGTAGAATGGCCGGTCCAAACCGGCTGTCCGGTAGCACGATCGCGGATGGTAACAGAGGCCGCTTCAAACTCAACCTTCATATTGTTTTGACAAATCTGATGAACCGAAAGGAGATGAAAGCAGAGAGACGGAACATAAAGAACACGAGAGGAGTGTTTACCCCCTTTGCCATCAGGAATAATATCAAGAGAGCCCTCTGAATGAACAGGAATAGAGTGCTTGTCGCCGATGCAAACACGACCAGAATGAGGGGTGAGATCCTGGAGCAGCGAGGAGGGGGTCATATGCCGAGAGGCCCCACTATCAACGATCCATTCACGAGCATCGGAACTATGGAGAGCCAATGACTCTACTGCAGGAAGGGGTACCGAATTCAAGAGCTCAAGGTGAACAAATGCAGGGGTGGGGGTAAGGGAAGCATCAGCCGCAGCGGCCATGGGTGCGTCAGCTCGTTTGTGTTTGCGGTAGGGACAATTGCGCCAATAATGGCCAGGAGTGCCACAGTGATTGCAATTACCTTTGGGAGCAAGACGGTCACTGGAGGGATCTGAAGAAGATGAGTTAGTGGCAGAGGACGGAGCATTCTTGGATCGAGGTTTGGGACGGTGGGCCACAAGAGCCTCAGAAGAACCATCAGAGGTTTGATGAACTGTTCCTCCTGATCCATCATCATGGGGACAAGTTCCTCCCAAGTGATGGTGCTGAGGCGGCCAGAGGTAATAAGAGAAGAATAGAATGCTGCGTATCGACTGTCAGTAATAACATGAGATAAGAGAGTAATAGCCATATCTTCGGAGGAGATAGCCTTGCCTGCATGGAGGATGTCCTGATGCATGCTCTGCATTTTATTGATGTGGTCCCGTATGGAAGGGGAAGTAGCCGGATCGAGGCGACGAAGCTAAACTTCCAAGGAGATACGTTTCATGGGAGTGACGCAAAGGTACATGCCATCAAGGAATTCCCAAATAGCACGTGCAGAAGTAAGGTGCTTGATATGATTGAGAACCCCTGGTTGACAATTGAGAAAGATGAACGAGCGTACACGAGCATTCAATTTGTCCTAGATAAGAGAAGCATGTGGATCCTCCTCAGGAGACGGACGAGGGATCCCGGGATCAACAAACTCGGCAAGATCATAAGATTCCAATACAGACGCCATCTGAATTTTCCAAAGGGAATAGTTGGTCCCATCTAACTGCCGAGCATCTGGAAATGTAGGAAGAGTGGGGATGCGTACAGGCTTGTCAGACTCTTGAAAGAAGCTAGACATAGGGGGAACGCGAAGATCCGGAGCAGAATCCTTTGTTTCATCAGCCATGACTGAAACCAGGGAGTGGACAGCAACCAAGGGCTGAAGAGAACGGGGCTGGTGAGTAGATCGAAATCTAGAACGGGGCTGCCGACAGGCAGCAAAAAAAAGATATAGGGGAAGATGAGAGCTCTGTAGTCAGCGGGAAAGAGAGTTGCCGACGAGGACAAGCTTCTTCAACTTCATCAATACAGGAGCTCCAAGATCAGAGAGTATTCTGGTGCTCTGATACCATATTAAAAGTGGCAGCGGAAGATGCAAACAAACTGAAGCTACAGAACCACACAGAGAACACTAGAGACAACAAGATGTGCCACAAACAGATCTGCTGTAACTCAGCCCATAAACCAGGGCAGCAACTGAAATACAAAATGTTCTGAACAGGATGAGAAACAGGAGCTGCAGAAGGGGCTGAACTGAAGCAGAGGAAAGGGGCACAAGGAGGCTGCAGCCTGAGAGCACGGAGGCTGGAGGAGCCTGAAGCGAGGAGGCAGGAGCCTGGGAGCGAGGAGGCTAGAGGAGCCTGAACCGAGGAGGCAGGAGCCTGGGAAAGAGGAGGGATCTGCAGAGGGAGCGTGGGCAGCCAACAGGGGAGCTGAGGGGCTCAAGTAGGGACGGCCAAGAGCAGGCAATGACTGGAGCCTTGAGGAGCTGCTGGAGTGAGTGAGTAAAATGAGGAAGGGGGAGGGCCCTTATATAGGGAAGGCCAGGAGGGTCGGTCTAGTTGGCCTAGACCGACCAGCCTGGTCGGTCAGCCAACTAGGCCGACCAGCTGGTCGGCCAGGGGCTGGTCGGCCAGGGGCTGGTCAGCCAGGACCTGGTCGGCCAGAGGCTGGTCGGCCAGTCTACCCCCTCTGGCCCCCTGCTGCGTGGGAGCTGGTCGGCCAGTCCACCCCCTTTGGCCCTGCTGCGTGGGGGTTGAGGTGCGCCCTGGAGATGTCAGTCTCAACAATAGAAAGCCTCTAAAATAAATGTTCCCCCTTCATCTCTCTTTCATCGCATTCTGGTCCTAGGCCTTTCACCCTTTAAATTTCTCAAAGATATGAGACTCCTTTGCTAGAAAGCAAACCCAAATCATGATTGATTCAGATTAAAAAGTACATTGACCCTTAAATTAAGTTGGTGGTCATCTCCTATAGACATTGGAGTCAACCAACTCTAGCAAGGCCTTGCCCAGAACAGGCCTGCTTCACGAATGCATTTCAATGTCGCTTGCCGTCCATACGAGCATGGCACATGGTTCCTAACATCAGTGGACATCCATCCACCAAACTTGTCTTCTGCATCTAATGAGAATTGTAGTTGATGTGACCAAACCTTTCATGCCACAATCTGAAGGTACCTGACTGATCCTGGGATAGCAATGCTATGAAGAAATCTATTCCTCATGCAACAACCTTTATTGATCTGTTTATAGCTCCTGCCAGACCTATAAATAGGCCTTGTCCCTGCCATCAGAATGGTGTTGCAATCCTACAGCCCTGTCTCAAATCTGTTGATGCATGCAGCTCCTCCCCAGCTTGGCACGACACCTAATCATGGGCCTACACATTTTCTACTACCCAATCCTACACAGGTCAACTGAATCCTAAGTCTTCTTCATATGCTGGCTCACAGGGGATCAGTGACCTTCTCTAACACCCAGTCTCAATGACTCAACCATGGGCAAATGCCCATGCATCAAATGAGTGTTGGGATATCTCAAGGTGTATGCCTCAGGCACACCTTATGTTTCTATGTGTGAGTGCTAGAGGCACAGTTAGGTGCCCACAAGCACAGTTAGGTGGTGGAAAAGCCACATAGGATGATTGAGTGAATCTAGGAGCAGATTGAGGAGATGATTGTGGAGCTTTGAGGTCATCAGTGATGTCAGTGACCTTGTATGAGGTGCCTACTTAAGGACCTCTTTCTTCTTCATTCTATATGCAAGTATTCTGATTTTGTGTCAACTCTACTCTCTCCTTTCAGTGTTCCAACATGTTGTGTGTTTTGTAAACACCTCTGGTCACCTTATGATGTAGGCCATGTGTATGTTTGTTCCATGGTACCTCCTACAGACATTGTGTGCATGTACATGTAGGGGAGATAACCATTGGAAGGTCTGTTTGTATCCCTTTCTGTTTACCTTACACCCAAGGGAACCCTTGCTAGCATGAGAACCTAGCCATAGATTTATCCTTGACCACCATGAGATGGCATGAGAAACTATGAGACTAGATGTATCCTTGACATAGCCTGAGGCATTTCCTTGAGGGGGGGTTTTGTTGGGATATCTCAAGGTGTATGCCTCAGGCACACCTTATGTTTCTATGTGTGAGTGCTAGAGGCACAGTTAGGTGCCCACAAGCACAGTTAGGTGGTGGAAAAGCCACATAGGATGATTGAGTGAATCTAGGAGCAGATTGAGGAGATGATTGTGGAGCTTTGAGGTCATCAGTGATGTCAGTGACCTTGTATGAGGTGCCTACTTAAGGACCTCTTTCTTCTTCATTCTATGTGTCAACTCTACTCTCTCCTTTCAGTGTTCCAACAATGAGATGCTCCAACTGCTCTCTGAAAAGAACCTTGTGAAGATGTCAAAAGATGTTACCCTATGTTGGGTAAAGCAGCTCCACAATCGAAACCAAAATCAACTCTCGAATAAAATGGTACTGAGCCTCAAGCGCTTCGTCCGAGCATGAAATATTGGGTTCTTTGCAATCGCTATGCAGCTCTTGCTGTCGCACATGATCATTATCACCTTCTCATGATATGGCACCTAACGCAAGCATGAAGCAATATCCTAACATCGAAAGCCATGTATCCCAATCTTAGCCCAATCTGAATCACAGAACCCACCACAGTGCAGTAAGTGATCCCATAACTGCGTATACCCTTCAGATACCTCAAAACCATGAATCCCGCCTTCATCGGCTTCAATGAGAATCGACGAAGTAATACCACACTGCAAAAGCTATATCTAGTCAAGTATACAAGCTTCAAATCAACCTGCCATACAACGCTACATCAATCAACAATTGAGACGGATCCTCGTTGTCCCAGCTTCCATTGGGGTTGGTGCGACATTGCATTCCTCCATCAGAACCTTCTCACAGAAACTCTTGACAGTACGTCTCTTGATAGATGAAGATACTATCGCTTGCCAGACTTCTATTTTGAGAAAGTAATTGAGATCCTAAATCTGTCACCTCCAACTCCTTCATCAAGGGTCCCTTGACTTCCTAGAATCTTCCTCCTGTGATCTACTATGATAATTAAGTCATCTACGTTCAGGATTATTATCATGCCCTTTGTAAAGAGAGAGAGATTTGCATCAGGTGGACTTCAAGATAAGCCTATCACATAGAAGTAGTCATCTATCCTTTAGTACCATACTCTTGGGGTCTGTTTTAGCCCGTAAAGTGCCCTGCATACCCTCTTTCCTTTGCTCATATGCCGAAATCCCTATGGCTGTTCGACTTAGAGCTCTCCATTTATAAAGGTAGACTTCACATCCATCTGATAAATTGACCAATGATGGTGGGCAACCAGAGCTTGACCATGCATATGGTAGTCATCCTGTCTGTAGGAGCAAATGTCTCCGAGTGCCTTCGCATTTCTCTATATCCAATCTCACACTCGTACCAGATATGCTAGTGTCACAACTCTCGTTGTTGGATCCGTAACATCCTTGGGCTTTACATTGATTCCTTCAATGATCTCCCTTATAAGCCTTGCAACCAAACGACTACATAGCTTCACCTTCTAGATAGGATAGTTAGTCCCATCCAATTACCCACTTCTCCAAAGTTAGAAATAGGCATGCGAGAAGCCATTGCAGGAACTTCAGAATGACATGACAAACTTTGAACTGAGTACAACACACAAACAGTCACTGGAATTACACCACCTTGCTGAATTGGGGGTATATGCCTTCCTTCAAGACTGCCACCTTCGGCTCTAATACCACGTTATAGTTGAGAGCCTACTGAAGAAGTAACCCTACAGCGGAATAAATTTAATCCCTCACTGACCTCTCTCACACTGATAGTGCACACACGCACTGAATCCACACAGGGAATTGAAGCAGAAGAACTCAGACTTTATTCATCCACGGGCACGGGGACAACCGCTCAAAAACGAGCTGGAAACATCCAGCAAACTGCTGGGTAAAACCACAGTCAGATGTGACTGTTGAGCTGAGATCTGTACGGAGCCTAGATGCTCTATCACTCCTTCTGTGTTGCCTGGAAATAGGTTTCAGTGGGATAGATTGGAACGTGCCCAAAGCCCCTTATTTATCAGGGTGGAGGGGCTGGGAAAAACCCCCCAAACAGGGCCAACTCAAACAGGAGTCAACCATGCCTCAGTTGAACCAGTAACTGGCTGACCAGACCTGTAACAGAGTCGCCTGGCCATGCCATCAGAACTGCACAATCTTGCAGCCCTGCCTCAAATCAGCTGTTGTCTGCAGCTCCTCCCCAGCGTGGCACCACCCTAATCGTGGGCCTACACCAGCTTCTACTGCCCAATCCTACACAGCTCAACTGAACCCTAAGTCCTCATATGGGACCTCACAGGTTGATCAATGACCTTTTCTAACACTGACAAAGTACAGAAGAAAGTAGAACAAATACACCTCCGTATGAAAGCCACCAAAACGTGGACTTAAAGTGCAACTGATGGCTCCAATATTCAGCCAACGAGTGGACAAAACTGAGCAAAGACTGCTCAGAAAGCTGATGCTCTTTCTCTTCTACACGCTTTGTGCTGACGCTTGAGTGAAAGAGGGAGTGAGCCTCTCCAAAAAAAATCCACATGGACCACAACAGGCTAACACATGTAAAGATCTATGCAGCTAGGAGCACTTGCCACAGGTAATTGTAATCTTTTTAGGCAAAATTGTAGTCTGCCCATCTCTAACTTCAGAAAGGCTATGACCTGAAATATTAATGTTAACATACACTAAAATTTCAGCAATGTTATCACAATATGCTTAGAATAAATGTTATAATCTTGATCATAAAGCAACCCTTCTTATAATAATCATTCTTTGCAGTACTTTCGACGACTAGGCACTGTGTAGTTTATCTACCAAATTGATATGGCTAGATTGGTTCAACAGATAAATGCATACATACATAAAAACACAAATACATATTTCTATCATGAGCATGTCTATGCTGTTTCAGAAGTGAACTGAAAAGACTGAGAAGTGCTGATGTGGACACCTCTCCGTCATTCACAGGATCTTTGAACTATTTTTAAAACGTATTCTAAGAACTCCATCAATCTAGTCAGTAAAGACCTATTTTGTAGTCGAGTGAGCATCAACGTTGTTTCTGTGGGGCTTTGAAGAGTGCAAAAAACCTTTAGAGTTCCATGACAGGGTCTCAGCCCTTCTCCTCATGCATAGAACCCGGCCGCTAACCCAACGAATTGACTGACATTAGTGAAAGACAATTTGAATGTGCAAATAACAATATATTAGAAGCTATCCACCACAAGCCAAGCATGGCTGTAAATCTAACACATTAAACAAAAAATAAGTGTGAAGAGTATTAAAGCCCTGTCTGAAAAACTGAACAGGGAATACAGTTTTGTTGAACTAACTTCTGCATGCTCAAGGGCATGTATTTGTAACAGATCCTCCTTGCACTCCATGCTGCAAACATCATCCTCTGTCTGCCAAGGCCATGAAATATCAGTTACAACTATCTGCTATCTTCACTGAGCAACTGCTTCTTTCATGAGGTTCAGAGCTGGCCATCCCCAAACCACAGGGTGGACAGGGCTAAAACCTTCTTCAGCTTTCTTTTTAAACATCAAATCAAAACAATTTTCATCACTGGAAAACGTTTAACCTCATCACAGATATATGCACCATATCGGCCACACACTACACAGGAAGGTTCTCCAGGAGCTGCAAAGCGCTGGTCAGATCTTTGCATGATTATTCCTTCATCTGAAGCCTGTACAAATGAGCCAAAAGCTTCAATGAACTCTCTCTCTCTCTCTCTCTCTCTCTCTCTCTGTTACCATAAATCTCTATCCTAACCACTACTGCAGATCACGGGAGTAGCACCTCTCTTGTCCACCCAGCCAAACTGCCAAACTTCAAGCATGAGAGAGAGAGAGAACTATTACGAAATCACGTAAATCACAATTCTTCATTCTCTCACAAGCCTTGACAGACCCCAATTCCCTAGATAGATCTAGATGCCACATGTCATCCATATAGGGCCTTTCTAATGCAACATTTCACCCCTCTCTTGGGATGCATTTAAGTCCTTGCCCCTAGGCACATTCTTTGCACTAGGCCCCTGGTCTCAGATCTATCTAGTCCGGTGCTATCAGCCCTCACCTAGGACCTTGACATTAATCCCTCCCGATCATTTACATAAAGCGCAAACACATATATTACAAAGATAGATCCTATAAGGGAAATGTCGACTGATTCTTCCGAGGTCATGCTACCTCGGCTAGAGCGTAACATTCCTTCCCTCTTCAGACATCAGCGTCCTCGATGATAAAGTCTGGGAACACTCTCCGCAACTGATATACGGACTCCCAGGTAGCTTCGGATAGAGGCTGACCATGCCATGCAACCAACACCGTGGGTATCTTCCGATTTCGTATTTGCATTGTTCCTCGGTCCAAGATTCTTGTTGGTTTGCGCCTTGCAATATCCTCTATCTCCTGAAACAAAACCACACCTTCGATTAGTGAGTCACCAGTATGTAAAAATTTCTTTAAACGTGAAACATGAAAAACCGGGTGCACCTTACACCCCTGTGGCAATTCTAATTTATAGGCTACACTGCCTATTCTCTTTAGAATTAACCACGGCCCACAGTATCGAGGTGATAACTTAGCACACTCTCCTGAAGTCAACGACTTCGAGTGCGAAGGAATTCTGAGAAAAACTTTTTCTCCTTCTTCAAATACTCTTATAGACCGATTTTCATCCGCATACACCTTGGCTCTATCCATAGCCTGGCGGATATTAGCTCTCGCAAGTGCTAGCATCTCCCGCATCTGAACTACAAAGTTCGCGGCACTAGGCACTTTCTGAGGTACTCCAACTATAGTTGGATTGGCTGGCCTATAACCATAGTTCAGCTCAAACGGACTGAACCCAGTAGATGAATGTTTCCTGTCATTGTAGGCAAACTCCAACAATGGCAACCACTTGTCCCATGTATGTTGCCTCAATGACACATATGCCCTCAGCATATCCTCTAAAGTCTGGTTGACTCTCTCCGTCTGACCATCCGTCTCAGGATGATCCCCACTACTCATTCCCAACTCAGTCCTTAGTGTCTCAAATACCGCTGTCCAAAAATGACCGGTAAACCTGACATCTCTGTCTGACACTATGGATCTAGGCAATCCATGCAGACGAAATATATGTCTAATAAACAACTCCGCTACTTGCGGGGCACTAATAGACTCTCTAGTCGGAATGAAGTGAGCCATCTTGGTTAGACGATCAACCACCACAAGGATAGAATTATACCCTCCTTGTGTTGCAGGTAGTCCTACAATAAAATCCATGGAAATGCTCTCCCACTTACTTAGTGGTATTTCCAAGGGCTGTAAAAGTCCGGGTGGCTTCACCCGCTCGGCCTTACTTACCTGACACGAGAAACACCGTGTCACATATTCATGAATATGCTTTTTCATCTTTGGCCAAAAGAAGTCTCGCTTCACGAGATCATATGTCTTCTCGACACCTGGATGTCCCGCACACGGGCTATCATGGCATTGTCGAATGACTCTCTGCCTGAGATCATTCTGACCAGGTACTACAACCTTGCCATTTCTAACTAGCATACCATCCCTTATGGTATATCTTGCATAAGTTTGGCCTTTTCTGGATGCCAGGTCATCCTTTTCATTTTCCCCGGGTTTTAACACATGAGCCTTAGGCCATAAGCTCTGGACAAACTCGTCCACCTTCTGAGTTTCTCTGATCTCGGTCATTAGAGCACTCTCTAATACCGTGAAACTCAGGTTGTGCATAATGCGAGACAACGCATCAGCTACCTTGTTGTCTTTTCCTCTTCGGTACCGAATCGTTAGATTAAACTCCTGCATGAGCTCTGCCCACCTAGCTTGGCGGCCCCTCAAGTCAGGCTGTTTACAGAAATGTTTCAGAGTATCATGATCCACATCCACATAAAACTCTGAACCATACAGATAATGCCTCCATGTTTTCAAAGCATGGATAACTGCATACAACTCCAATTCATGAGTTGGCCAATTCCTTTGAGAGGGAGAAAGCTTCTTGCTTTCAAAGGCTACTGGCCTTCCCTCTTGAAGGAGGACTGCTCCTACCGCAATGCCACTTGCATCGGTTTCTAGGAACAACGGTTTCTGGGGATCAACTATCTTTAACACCGGTCCTAAGACCACAGCTTGTTTTATGGTGTTAAAACTTTCTTGTTGATTCTGTCCCCAAATAAAAGGTACTTTATCTGAGGTCAGATCAGTCAATGGCGATACTATTCCGGAATATCCTTTGATATGCCTTCTATAAAACTGGACAAATCCCAAGAATGATCGCAACGCGGTCAGACTCTGAGGGATTGGCCAAGTTAGTATCGCAGCCACTTTCTTCGGATCCATTTCTAACCCCTGTGGAGTAATTATGAACCCTAGATACTCAAGCCTAACCATACACAGTATAGTTTTCTTTTTATTCACATAAAGACTGGCTTTCCTCAAAGTACTGAACACTATCCTTAAGTGTTCACGATGTTCAGTAAGACTTTTACTGAATATCAAAATGTCGTCAATAAAATGTACTACGAACTTTCCGATATACGGTCGTAGTAAGTCGTTCATAAGCATGACGAAGGTCGCTGGAGCATTGGTAAGTCCGAAGGGCATTACCAAAAACTCATAATGACCAAACCTGCTTCTAAAAGCGGTTTTATGCACATCCTCGGCTCTAATCCGGATCTGATGATAGCCGCACTTAAGATCTATCTTGCTGAAAATCACGGCTCCATGTAATGCATCTAGCAAATCATCAATCCGAGCCATCGGATACCTGTGCTTAACAGTGATATTATTCAATGCTCTGTAATCTATACAGAGGCGAAACGTATCATCCTTTTTCCTCTTTAATATCACTGGTGAAGCAAAAGGTGAGAAACTTGGTTGAATCTGCCCCAACTTGAGGTATTCTTCCAGTTGCCTACGCACCTCCGCTTCTTCAGTAAAGCTCATTCTATAGGGAGGTCTATTTACAGGTTCTGCCCCCGGGATCAGTTCAATCTTATGCTGAACTTTCCGTTCTGGAGGTAACCCATAAGGTAGTTCATCCCTAAAACATTCAGAGAACTCCTCTGTTATAAGATTAGCCAGCTTGGCCATCTCATCACTTTGCATAACATCAGTGCTAGCCGAAGACTCATCCACCGACTCTACCGATGCTGTGCAAAGGTATAAAGACTCTACTTGAGCCTTTCTGATTTCCATCACGGAAACCAACGGTCCCTGAGGTATATCTCTTTCACCTCGCAAGACATAAAGCACATCATTCATCTTGAATTGATATACGTGCTTTTTCCAATCAATGGCTGGATTCTTCCTAGAATGCCACGCCATTCCCAGGGCTATATCCGCATGAGCAAGCTTGGTTATTTCAAAATCAAGCTTCTCAGCATAGTCCTGAATCCGAAGCTCCAACTGGGTAACCCTTTGGTCCCATACTTCAGTTGAACTTCCATCAGCCATCCTGACTGTATACGCGTAGTCAGATGGACTTGTCTTTAATTTCAGCCTCTTCACGAGCTTGGAGTTAATCACATTGTGAGTTGACGCTGAGTCAAACAACACAATGACATCATGATTGGCCACTTGCCCTTTCATTTTGATTAACTCCGTATTATTGAAGGCTGTATACCCCGTTGCTGCGAGCTTAGATAGGATGTTATCAGGTGCACTCGTCACTAACTTAGTAACAGACACACAGAACAAACAAGGTACTAATCTCTGAGAAGATCCCGCTAGCTGAATCTGCATCTCTTCTGCTCTGGGACTTCCCTGCATCTCCACGTCGCACTCTGAGATCACCATCTCAGCCATCCGACGATCTTTATTACGTGGACAATCTCTCCACTGATGAGGTTGAAGGCAACCAAAGCATAAGCCTTCTCTCCTCGCTTTTTCCCTTTGTTCCGGGTTCAAGGGAGACTTAGACCAAGCCCGGGCTGCCATTGGAGTTACTTTTCTCTTCACTCCAATGGTGGTACTTGGTTTAGGAGTTTCAGCCGGTCTCGCCTGCTTGGCTTGACCACTCGGCTGCGAACCACTCCCTTTACTAGTCCACTTCTTCTTAAACCCAGATTTCTTTGGATACCCATACTGGGTTCCAACCTGTGCAAACCCACTTGGCTTGCTGCCCTTGGCATCCTCGTAGTTTAAGGCTATAGCTATTGCATCATCTAGCGTGTTCGCGTACTTAGCCCGAACTTCCATTTTTATTCGGTCATTCAATCCAAATATGAAATCTTTCACTTGGATTGATTGAGGCAGGGGTTCGTCAACCTTCATTACACTCTCTCGAAACTTATCAGTGTATTCTGCCACTGATAAATTTCTCTGACGCAGGTTCCTATATTGATCCCAAGCTCGGGATGCCTCGTCAGGAGGTAAGAAGTGTTTCCTGAACTCTCTTTTAAACCCCTCCCAGGTAGTGGATGCTATCCCGTCTTTTTGTTGTTTAATCCACCACCGATCCGCTGCCTCACTAAACATATGGGTGGCCTCGCGGATCTTTTTGATGTCATTTCTGATCTCACAAATGGCGAACGCCTCGTCCCATTTGTGTAACCATGTCTCAATGACATCGGAGCTACGGTCGTTCATCCGACCAGAATACTTTTCCGGTCTGTAATTTGCAATATTTGGCACTTTAGCCTTCCTAGGCTCGACCGTATGGACACTAGACTCCGGTTCCATTGGAGCCTTTCCCTTCTCCTCTCGAGAAGGTCTGGCAGACATACTCTGTAGTACTCTCCTAAGTTCGGACTGCCCTGCATTGGCTTGTAATTGCTGCGCTAACAACTGTTGCAAGGCATCCTCCAACAATGCAATCCTGCCAGATAAAGTGTGAGCTACTGGGCGCGATCCCTGCTGGGTCGGCCGGACTCCTGATTCACCAGGGTCCCTCCTGGAAGCTCCTTCTTCTGCTTCCATTTAGTTCAGCAAGTGTTTTGGTTTGGGGCTTTTTTTTTTTTTTTTTTTTTTTTTTTTTTTTTAAACACCCCTAGAACACCGTAATCACAAGCTGACACAATTCAGGGTACTGACACTCCGAACACAATTCCCTATACTAGGGAACTCCTGCAATCTGACATGCACACTAATTACGTATTTGACACAGGCATATATATTCAATCCCGCCTTTCCCTATACTAGGGAAACTACTGCATTTTACTCTGACTGAAGCCCACAGGCATATCCTCAAGCATAATCTGATCTTACTACAGCATTAAAGCCTCATACAGGCTGATTACTCACGAGGTCCTATCTACAAAAACAATGTAGCCTCACCAGACTAAATCAAGGAGGGGAAAAAAACATGAAACTAAGGGGGTTGAAGAGAGCTTCCTGGTCATCCACGAACAGCCACACCCTTTTCTTCCAAGCAGTTCGAGTCTTCAATTCCTGCAACCTCCACGCTCTGTCTGCCTGTGAATAAAAGCCTTATTTGGTGTCGCGCATCCTCCAGATTGCGCTGCCCACGCCAACCTACGGACTGTCTGCGTCGATTCACCGCAGCACGTCACAACCTTCCACGTGAGCGCCGTTCCTCACGGATCTCGTCGGCAGTCTTCTCGTCATCACCCTCTTGTGATTCGCCACCAGCGCTCCCAAACCACCAATCCCTGCATCGACAGCTCCGACCACTCCCCCGGACTACGTGCACACAGGTCGTTCACGAGCTCACGCAACCCTTCAGGTGAATCCCATTACTGCACGTCGACCAGCCCACACCTCCATGCGTCGCCGAATCACCACCTACGGAACATCCAGGCTAAGACTACTTGCTGGCAGGCGATTGACGACAGGCCTTCCCACGGCCCCTGCTCCGTCACCACGCTTCAGCCCGTTAATTTGCGCTGCTCCCAGGTCTTACCCCTACACAACCCGTCGCTCTGATACCAAATGTTACCATAAATCTCTATCCTAACCACTACTGCAGATCACGGGAGTAGCACCTCTCTTGTCCACCCAGCCAAACTGCCAAACTTCAAGCATGAGAGAGAGAGAGAACTATTACGAAATCACGTAAATCACAATTCTTCATTCTCTCACAAGCCTTGACAGACCCCAATTCCCTAGATAGATCTAGATGCCACATGTCATCCATATAGGGCCTTTCTAATGCAACATTTCACCCCTCTCTTGGGATGCATTTAAGTCCTTGCCCCTAGGCACATTCTTTGCACTAGGCCCCTGGTCTCAGATCTATCTAGTCCGGTGCTATCAGCCCTCACCTAGGACCTTGACATTAATCCCTCCCGATCATTTACATAAAGCGCAAACACATATATTACAAAGATAGATCCTATAAGGGAAATGTCGACTGATTCTTCCGAGGTCATGCTACCTCGGCTAGAGCGTAACACTCTCTCTCTCTCTCTCTTGCACACACACGCACACATATCCATATATACAATCAATGCCACTCAACAAAGATATACAACCAATATGGCATGAGGTTCATCAGTTTTACAACTTTTTCCAATTGTAATAAAAATTCTATGAGCATGGCGACATATCAATGGATATCATAAAGGCAGGGCCCCTCTGATTGTGCTAATAAAGGGGGTTTTCTCTGATGTTCTGGTTTCCTGTCTCTGACTTAGTAAGTTCAGAGTGCACAACCGTCATGGTATAGTATAAATTTTAGGGCATAGGAACATATTGATTTCTAATTCCTTGATATCTGGTCTTTTGGCTTTGCTTCTTTACAATGGATTCAGATAAATGCATTCAAAGGGGGGATGCGTACAGCACAAGATACTAACTGTAAGGGTGATGTACCTTAGCAGAGAGAGATTGATAGTACATACCTAGGAATGATACAGGACCTCACTCTTTGGTGTAACAAGCCTGATATTTAGGAGGGGAAGAGGAGACTACAGGCAAGGGCAGGAGCAGAGAGGGCTAGATCACTTTCAAGCAGATGTAGGATGAGGAGAAGCAAGGGACATACAGGCATGACTGAGGGAGTGACGATCATAATTTTAAAAGCTGCAGTTTATGTTTGTGTTCGTGTTTTGAAACTGTACCTGCTCCCAAATTTGTACAGGTATATAATGATTGATAGGATTGTCTGGGAGTGTAGCACCTGAAGAAGGGGGTGCCTTTTATGCAAAAGATTTGAGGTTACCCATAGGAACCTTGAGACAGCTTTACAGAAGCACCGTAAGAGTCCCATAATCTAACATGAGCTAAGGAGCAAAAAGGAGACTGTAACGATAACAGAGAACATGAAACCTTTATCACATGTAATCATCTGAGTTGTGTTATCCAATGTCCATACAATGAGGCCCTTCTTATATAGAAAGTGAAATATGAAAGGTGTGTGTGCCCCAAAGGGTGTGTGCATGAAGAAGTATGTCCTCTTGTGAAGAGTCCCTGGGTACATTAAAATGCTATAAATAGAAGTATCCTCTTCACAAAAGGTGTGGCTCTTGGTTGTCACTCTTGTGAGGGGTTGTGCCTCATAGGAAGTGTCCCCAAAAGCGATACCCTTTCAAAAGAGTCCATCCATCCAACCATCCATAAGTTTTAAGGTTTAGGAAAGGAATATGTCATGCATCGTAAGATCCGCTCCCAAACCCTGGTCAAAAAGATGAATCACCGCAACTGAATCACATATGATGCTCAAAACACCGCTGCAAGACGTCAGCGTGCTACTGCATGTCCTCAGCAAACCAACCAGTGATGATCCATTTTCATCACTGATGTTTCCATGTGGGATAAGCATAAACAATAGCAAGAAACTCTCTGTTGCAGACCAGGTATCCGGACCGGTTATCAGAATTTTATGGCACTCAAAAGCAACAACTCTATCTTCTTGCATCAAGAACATGGCTTCCAAGAGGCGGTATCCCAATTTGCAGATCAGTTGGAGAACTACAACAGCAGGAGGATGATAATTGAGGGACTCAAGCTGCATGTCAGTTCGGCAAATGGGCTCAAAATTGCACAAACATCCCAAGTCAAATCATAATTAAGGATGGGGGCTTCTGGCACACCAAAGGTCTTTTCCCCACAAGCATGGTTTGCTCTAGGACCTCTTCTTGTTGCCCTCCATTTCCATCTTGCACCTATGAGAGAACTGATTAATGTGAAGCAAGTAAAAGGCTACAAAGGATAATGCATTTAATAAATCAAATAGCCGAATAACTAATTAAACATTGATTATTCTAGCAAGAACTTGCTAAAACTAGCCCCATGACCCCTCTACCCATCCATACCTTAATTAAAAGAGGCCTAAGAATATTCATTAACCTAGGCTTTCTAATTGCTCATAACTAAGGTAAAAACTCAGAATAACTCCACACTCCCACCATTAATATATCCTAGTGATCGGGGTTTTATCCAAATAGCTAGGGTAAATACTCAAAATTTTAAGTTACTGGTTAACCTTTGTCATCTCATCGTACCTCATTATATACCATTGTAATACTAGAATATATCCAATTGTACAAATTCATTGTTCTAAAGTCCAAAATTCTACAAACAATTGAGAATTTTTAGCTGTTGGGGCTTTTGCACCTGCGTCAGATATTTCGACAAAGCTAAACAGCTAATATTTCATCATACCTCATTAAGCCAAGTATCACTGCCCAACAACAAGGCTCACCACCAATGCCTGACTGAAGGTGTTACAACTATGGATATCCTGCGGATGTACGAAGCATCTCAGTCTTGTACAGCAAGTGGATCTATGATCTAGTGGAGGGTGATCGAGTAATACTAATGTTCTTTTGGTCTCATGACCCTCTAGTGATCTAGGAAATCCTGTCACAAAAGTCTATAGCAACATGCTCAGATGGTGCGTTTGAAACTGGAAAGGGCTGCAACAAATCTTGTAAGTCTGAACAGCCGCTCTATAACAGGCACATGAGTTAAACTACTTGCTTCCTAGCCTGTAGGACTCTCTCTCTAAGTGGAAGCATGAATTGATCTGTACCGAACTCAATCACATGTGTAGCATGCATGTGACTAATGATGGTGCAAAGACCCTCCCCCCCGCCATAGCGTATTTGTTCTATTAATATGTAGAGAGTGTTGCAAATGTTGGTGGTAAAGGCCGGAAGCCTTCCTATATGGTAGAAGTGGAGAGAGGCAAACACCTTCTCCTTATTCCTTTACAACTGAGAAATATGGGGGCGCACTTGCTGTAATCCTCACTGAAAGTGAAGACTTGAGGCTCTGCTGAAGGACTGAGCTATAGGCTGAAGTGCTGCTGACTGATGTGCCAAAATGACCAGAAATGGCCACCTTTTTATGGCCTGGAAGGACTGATCTGTAACTCCCATTTTATAGACTGATCTGTAACGGCTAAGATCCTGGCTCGTGTAACGACTTTAGGTACCACCATTGGGACAACCAATTTACTATGCACAACCAGATGATTGGTTATACTGTCCAATCTTGGCAGGTAAACCAGAGTTGCATAGCCCATTGAGCTGACCTTGTTCATTGTGGTATCCTCCTGTAGGATTGACAAAGAAATCGGTATCTGACTCCTCACCATAAATACAGATCCTCATCAACCTCTCACCTCACACAAAAGTCAACCACGAAAGAAAGTTTAGTCTTAATCATTGTCATATACAAACGATACAGTCCCTCATCACACCTTTAAACAGGGCACAAAATCACAACATGCAGGAATCTGCAAAGTTAACTAATGCAACCGATGAAAGGCTGAGCAGAGGTACAATTTACTTCCACTTGTCTGGTCCATAAAGAGATTAGGAGTGACTTTTGCCTATGTATATTTTGAGATGCCATCTCAAAAACACCAAAAACATGCCATGCTTGGAAACCTTACTGCCCACACTGAAAGTAACTCCAGAGTGGTTTTCACATAGTTGCATTGGTAGTGAAACCATTGTGTTATGCTCAAGTCGAGATAATATGACCTCGGAAGGGTCGGTGGACATTTTCCTTTAGAGGACCAATTTTTGTATTATATTCTATTGTGCTTTAAATATACGGTTAAAGGAATCAATGTCAAGGTCTTCGGTGTGGGTGATATGGCATAGACTAGACGAATCTAAGGTCGAGGAACTAGGTGGACCTTAATGTGTGAATTGCCAAGGGGCAAATTAAATTAATGTTTATCCTCCCAAGAGAGGGGTAAAGGGTGCATGCTAGGGGATTCCAGATGATTACACATGGCATTCAGATCGTCTAGGGAGATGAGGGCTCTGCAAAGGCTTGCTGGAAAAATCACGTCAAATTCTATCGTGCTTGCTTTTGATAGAGGTTGGCTGGGTGGATATTCTTGATGCCATCACCTGTCATTTGATTGAGTTTTAGTTGTGGAATGTTTCACATTGTCTTCCAGCACGACTGCGAAATCTAGAGATCCTAACAGGAAACACAGACAAAAGACCCAGTTGTCACAGACCAGACCTTCGAGTGACATGACACCATGGGCTTAAATGTGACAGACTTTGACAAAGGTTTCACGCTTGATGAGTTTCTCTTTTAAGAAGCAGCAGAATTGTAGCATATACTTTTGCATTGTACAAAAACTTTTTCTTAAACCGTCTATGGATACAGCCTAGCACTGATTTTCATTCGATGCATTTTTTTGTATTCAAATCCTTTTCGCCTTTCAATCAGTCAGCTAAATTTGAGTCTCCCTGAAATTCAGATCTAACAAGACCCATGAAAAGCAGTAGCTTGTTTTTCCTACAGAAAAAGATGTGTAGGGAGAAGATGTACCTTACAGGAAGTGTGATCCTTGCCAGCTTCTTCCATATGCAAAAGTCCTCTGCAGGCTGAAAACATCTAAAAGATACTTAGATTTTGTGATGAGGATCTCCATCCTCCAATACATGCAACCAGGTAACAAAAAAGCAGCAACGACTCAACACACAGAAAATTGACAAGCAACTTAGTCCATGCCTTTGTTTCTCCATAAGCCTGTATGTATCCATTACCCACCTCTTCCAAATCTAAAATTTTTTCATAACGTTTAGGTTTTTGCATATTTGGTTAATCTATTTTTAAAATTCTGCAAATGAGGAAGGAAATTTAAACTCATCTCCAATTGTAGAGGCTTGAGCATGCAGGCACCAATTTATAGCCATCAAAACCTGGTCCAGCACTAAAATTGGGCAAAAGACTCACTCCCTTTGCCATGGATAAGAGACCATATTTCAATTGGCCTTTTGCAATGAAAGACAGGAACTTAATTGCTGCATACATACGTTTCAATTGGCCTTTTGCAATGGAAGATAGGACCTTCAGTGCTACATACCTACGTTTCAACAGACATGATATGTGGCTGTGTTGGTGAGCAGACGAGGTTGAATAACACAGACAAGTCTCTCTCAGGCAGCTTCGAATTTCAAAACTTGAAGTATCTTAAATCATCTCTCAATATCACCTGAAGTAGACATCTTTGCAGCTACTCTCTTCTGGTTCAAGCAAACAGAATTTTTCTTTTTTGCAACGTGTCCTATTGATTCAAAATGAAAAGACTCCCTGGTTACTCGTTCTTCTATGAAAATTGAATGAGTTGAAAGATATTAGCGAGGACAAGAGCAGAGATATAAGAAGTTTTCACTGCATATTTCAACATACTGACCAAAATGCACAGAACGTTTCAGATCTTATATGGCCTTTCAAATATTATTAAGGAAAGCCTAGAATTGTGAGACTGAGAGTTTTCAGGGCCTCATTTTGTATATTATAGACTTTGGACTATTTAAGATAGTAGCTTGTGCATTCTAATATAAACCAAGCCATCCTCATTTTACTCTGTTACAACACTCATCCTCTCACATATTGCACGTACATTCTCATTCATTGGCTCTCTCTCAGGAGATGAGACCGCACTCAGTGGCCACCATCGAGCACCAGACCCTCCCGACCACGCCGGATGAGGACAGCCACCAAGGGCACAGTGAGCAGACGCCCCCATCCAGGCCACCCTCATGGCAGAATCACAAGGACATGCCATATCAGGCCTCCAGCTGGGATCCCAGCCAGGCTCCCAGTATGCTAAATAAAAGAGATGAGCGCCTGATCGGGTGCAAATGAGGTCCGTCCCTTGATTATATTCTTTATTTTCAATGATGCTTAGCACAGACAACTATGTGATAAAGATTTCTCAATGGAATCAAAATAACCCTCATATACCTTACCGGTTTAACAAAGTTAACTTCTAGCTTACAAATTCCAGATCCAGATACAGTAGCAAAACTCTCAGCAAAATAACCAGACTGAGATAGAATTTCTCAATAGCAATCACTGATACCCAGATCAGGCTTTCTATCATACCAAGCCTAGTATGGTGTCACTATCTTAAGTGCTTTAGTGGGACACCTATTCAAAATGTGATTTGAGCACATGATTGCTTCCATCCAGAACTTTTGTGGCAGCCCTTTATGTTGGAAAGGTCACCTCCCCATCTGTAAGCCCCCATATGAGGAGAGCATGGGGGGGGTGGACCTGGGTCTTGAGAGACTGACATGGGCGGAGTTATGTCTGCCATGTGGGTAGGAATGGAAGAGAGAAGAAAAGAGAGATACTTGGCGCTCCAGACGCTGCCTCAGATGGTGATCATGTGCAAGAAGGGTGGCGAGGGCGAAGGCCTTTGGATCTGGCCTGGCGGGAGGTGCAGCAGGGCGGGGAGTCTCTGGGCAGCAGGTGCCTATGTGGCGAGGCAAATGGCACAGGCTGTGGGCAGGATCAGGACCTGCAGCAGGCCTGGAAAGTGGCGCAGCAAGGAGGGGGAGTCAGAAAGTTTGATCGGCCAGATATAGGGCTGGTTCCAGCCAGCCTGCCATGCCTAGAAGATGGCAGGGCAAAGGGGGGCTGGACTCCACATGATTTGAAGGGTATATCCCCTGGTTTTATAGCCCACAGGTTGGTGGGGAGGCAGGGCACAAGTTGGCCTACATAGGGGCTGTGCCCCCTGCATGGAAATGAGGGTTCAAGCCCTAGTTATAAAGACCCCAAGGGGGTCGGTTATAGGGGCAGACTGAGTCGGCCAGAAGGCCTATTCCAGTCGGTTATAGGGGCAGACTGAGTCGGCCAGAAGCCCTGTTCCAGTCGGGCACTTCAAGGGGACCTTTGGGCCTATAAAAGGAGGCATCCAGCCTCATTCTTCACATCCAGCAGCCAGCACACTTGGGAGCAGCAGGAGCAGCAGCACACACTCCCTCACACCTACATCTAGGTGGCAGAGGAGATCAAGAAGAGCTGCATATTCTTGGGATTTCATTTCTCGAGATTGTTCGTTTGTTGCAAACCTTTCCAAAGGAAGGACAGGTTGAAACATACCCTCAGAGCATGGTGCCTGGAAGACTCCATGTTGTTCACTCATTATGAGGGGGACAAGTGGAAGATCGTGGTGTTTGGATTGCTGGAGTTCGAAGGCGGGAACGTGGCTGAAGGTGGTGGTGCTAGGAGGTGCTACCAGAGATGGACCTGTGTACCAGGATGGCGTGTGGAAGCGGAAGCAGACCTGGTGGAGCAGGAGCCACTAGATGAAAAGCCACGAAATGATTTTGACATCTAAATGTTCTAGAGGACTACAACCAGGGAGTTACTGGAGCATCATCATCGACATGTTAACATTGAGACTAGATGTGTCGGTGAGAGGGGGTGTTGGAAAGGTCACCTCCCCATCTGTAAGCCCCCATATGAGGAGAGCATGGGGGGGTGGACTTGGGTCTGGAGAGACTGACACATGGGTAGGGTTATGTTTGCCATGAGGGCAGGAATCGAAGAGAGAAGAAAAGAGAGATACATGGAGCTCCAAAAGCTGCCTCAGATGGCGATCATGTGTAGGAAGGGTGGCAAGGGCAAAGGCCCTTGGATATGGCCTGGCAAGAGGTGCAGCAGGGCGGGGAGTCTCTCGGCAGTAGGCACCTATGTGGCAAGACACATGGCACAGGCTGTGGACAGGATCAGGACCTGCGTGCACTCCTTTCTCAGCCAGATAATTGTTACCTTGACAAAGTGTGCCTATCAACACCAATGCATAATCTCCATCTCTGTCATGTACCATACATTTGTCATCCTCAAAGATGACTTGAAAAGCCTCTTCTAGTGAAAGAGGACACAAAAAGCAAATTTTTCTTAATCCCAGGAACAAACAAAGCATCATGGATGTGGAGATCTGAGCCAATCACGGCTGTGAGCAAATCTCTCCAATCCCTTTAACTGGATAGGAGAATTGTTGGCACATGAGACTTTCCTGCCAACAAGTGCACACGACAACATGCCAAACAATTCTTCTTGGGATGTGATATGGTGAGATGCACCACTATCAAATTACCATGTTTCTACCATTTCATTCACGTTAAAAGTGTGTGACTCCCAAGAGACATCATAGCTGCAATAAAAAATGCCTAACCATGCTCAACAAAATCAATTACGGGCTGAACCTAAAACAGCCATACCAAATTCTTTCTTCTTTCCTTTGCAAGCCTCTTCCGGCGCATACTAATATGACCTAGCTTCTTATAGTAATGGCATTTACCTTTCTTGAAAGGCTTCCTGGCATCCTTTTTATCCTTAGCACTAGCATGTCCAGAAATATTCCCAAAACAATGACCAGCATCGTATTTGGGCTGATATTTCTTCTTGCCTTTTCCTTTGCTGAAAATGTCTGCTCCACACTATGAGTATGTGATGACATATTCTGAAATCGTCTCCAAGGACTCCCAAAACCTCCCTGCCAATCAATTCCAATATAGACACTAGTGGGAAAATCGAGCTCTTGACAACCTGGATCAATTTGCAGCAATCTAGACTCCCTGGAACAACTCGCAACAAGGTCCTAGCTCCCTAGATCAAATCGCAGCAGACCTAGAGCACCTAGGAAGACTGGAAAACCCGAATCGCAGCAGTTGGGCAGCTTCTTGATGGCTGGACAGAATTCGCAACAAGATCTCTCCCTCTAGCAACTCACCACATTTGAAAGGATGGAAGTTACAAGGCAGGAATCATCCGTAGTTATTTCTTATTTAACCAAAGTCAACATTCTTAATATCTCGTCCTTTGTTCTGAGGATAGGTGGCAAAATCACCTTTTCATAAATGACTTCAAATGGGGCTTTTCATGTGGAGCTGTAAATAGTATCATTGTATGCAAATTCCACAAGAGGAAGATACTTTTCCCGTTCAGTCTTCTATTTGGACACATAACACTTGAGAAGATCCAATACGGTAGAATTGGCATTCTCGCTTTGTCCGTCCGCTTGAGGATGAAATGAAGATTACTAAACGTGGATCCGATCCGATCCCATCATTGTTTGTGTAGATTTGAAACAACGTGGATCGGATCGGTTGTTAACTTTTCTTTGAGAGTATTGAAAGCAGTCCTTTGTCGTTCTCCCCATCGGAAGACTACAGATTTCTTGGTCAAATCATGTGTAGATTTGAAATGAGGTTGAAATGAAGACCATTGTTTGTGTAGATTTGAAACAACGTGGATCGGATCGGTTGTTAACTTTTCTTTGAGAGTATTGAAAGCAGTCCTTTGTCGTTCTCCCCATCGGAAGACTACAGATTTCTTGGTCAAATCATGTGATGGGACTAGAAAAGTGTCTGATGAGGTGTCTGTAATACGGAGCGTACTTCGTGTCGAAGTTCTTGAAACACGCTGGTTAAGTGCTCCTTATGTTCTTCTATCTTTGAAAAGACCAAAATGCCATCAAAGAAGGTACCTATAAAGTGCCTGTAAGGTCTCAAAATCATGTCCATCATGCAGTTGAAATTGATTGGTACATTGGTTAACCCAAAAGCATCACCAAAAACTCATACAATCCGAAAGTGGTCGAAAAGATGTCTTATGAATATCCTGAGGATGGATCCTTAATTGATTGTACCCATTTTTCATACCAATGCGACTAAAGATCGTGGCCCCTTTTAGTTTGTCCAATATATCATCTATGTGAGGGATTGGAAACCTATTCTTGAACATCATTTTGTTGAGGGCTCTATAATCCACACACATACGATAGGAGCCATATCTCTTTTGAGCTAAGAGCACGAGTGAATAGAAGGGTAAGGAACTAGGTCTGATGAGTCCTTTAGAAATTAGATCATGTCCCTAAGCCATAAATTCTGGGCTGCGCACACAGGATAAGGTGACCGATTCGGGGGCTCACTTCCTAGAAGGAGCTCTATGGCATGATCTTCTGCCGCTCAAGAGGAAGCTCTCATCTAAGAAACAATCTTTGAAAGATTCTAGAAACTGACATTTTTCTTTTCCTTGAGGACTCACTTCCTTTTGAGGTTCACCCTCTCTCTCTCTAATGAAAACCATGTACGCAGAAATAGCCAATTATATTGATTTAGCAATAGGTATATTAGATACAATTGGGATTCTCTCACCTCTTCCTTTGGCCAAAATCTTGCTTTCATTGTTGCTGTGCATGAAACTGAGACTTCTTGCCTTTATGTCAATATGTACCTCCTTTCTGTGGAGCCACAGTATACCCAAAATTGCATCATAATGTTTAAGGGATGAAACATAAAACTCTTCGTGATCCACATCCACTTGTACATGAATTCTAGGTTTTCCAATCAAAGGAGCGACTTTAACTGGAACCCTTCGAAAACATGCTACGCATCTAGGGATCGTCCCAATTCTTCAATCTTAATTCCTAGCCTCAAAGCTAGCTCTTCTGAAATAAAGTTGTTGATACCTCCTAGATCAAAAAGAATCAAAGCAATCTGATCTCTCACTTTACCCCATGAGAGGCAAAGTTCTCGATCTTCTAGCTTAGTTGTTCTTCCCAACATATCTGGGACTCCTCCCGCCAAGGGCTTTGGCGATTCTTTTGGTGTTTTCTGCTCCCACAAACCCGAAGGCTTTCAAGACGCTAGGTAGCCATATGCCTTCTTTTCCACAGTGAAACACTAACCTTCCTTTCAGAAGGCCTCGATCTCTTCTAGTGTAACTTTGGCTTCCTTTATAGGGCTTCAATGGACCCCTCGCTTCTGAAATTGGAGCTGCTTTTGTCCTTGCGCTATTGGGGCCGCATTTCTTTTGATGGTGTCTCCATCCTTGCCTTTTGAGGCAGCCATCATCCGTCCTTAGTTGCTTCGAAGACTGAGGCTGAATGCATCAAATCTCACAGCTTTGTCTTGCGCTCAATGCTTACTTGGGTCCGAATACTTGGATGCAGACTAGCCCTATACTTCCAAAGCTTGGACTTTTCTGAATTTCCTTGAATCATCATAAAAGTTCTTTGGCAAGAATTGCTCGAAGAACTGCTTCTTTAAACTTTTCCACTTCTTGGGTGCTTCATCTGCCACTAGAAGAGCTCCCTACCATGCACTAGCACTGTTTCTATTGCTCTTCCACCCCTTCCAGAGGATTGTACAGATGATTCCAGCCTCATAACTTTCATCCTTTCAAACATGCGAGTTGCCAGAGGGAGAGAGCTTGCTGCGAATTCTGTCCAGCCATCAAGAAGCTGCCCAACTGCTGCAATTAGGGTTTTCCAGCCTTCCTAGGTGCTCTAGGTCTGCTGCAATTTGATCCAGGGAGCCAAGACCTTGTCGCGAGTTGTTCCAAGAGGCCCAGATTCTGCTGCGAATTGATCCAAGTGGTCAAGAGCTTGCTGCAATTTGCCCAACAGCCTCTGTATTGGCTGCGAATTGGCAAGGAGGTTTTGGGAGTCCTTGGAGCCGATTTCAGTGGTGTCAAAGCGCGGTCTGGCCACTTTCCTTGGTGGCAACGATCCAAAGAATCCTCCGTTTGAGCCAGGCCAGCAGTGATTCCGAAGGATCCGTGAATTTCAGTCCACAGAAGAGTTTGCCGACATCAAGATCTGGAGCAAGAGAACCCAAGCCGATCGCAATTCAGTTCGGGCTCCCATATACTATAGTTTTCTATTGTATCTAACCGAAACCCCGCATTAGTGGTTGAATCATACAACCAAAAGCCACTCCCACCCTTACTTCATCGCACATCGAGCCGGCTCCCGTCTTCACCCGTAAGCATTTACCTCATTGAAAGGAGTTGGGTTTTGCAATTGGTTGTTTTAGGCTCAGCCAAGCTTGATTCAGTTTGGGTCGGATTTTTCATCTCCCACATCATGGTTTCAGAATGAGGCAGTTCAGCCACAAGACGATCTAGTATGAGACGTCCTATTGGACCTAATGAAGATCTCAATGAAGAGTTTGTGAAGGAAAGAATCAAGGAGTATCAGTCCCTGAAGCAGATTCCTTGTTTTCAGCACCTGTTTCAGGAGATGATGACCAAGCAAGTTCATTCTCCTCACAGAGAAGAAATTGTGCATAAGTCTCCTCATGTTTCTAAAGAATCTCCTAGGCAACGCCATGCTTCAGCACAGCGTTCTCGAACTTCCCCTTCAGTTCAAAGATATTCGGATTCGAAGAAAAGAGGAAGGAGTCCAAAGTCCCATAACAAACGCAGCAGAAAGCACCGACGGAGATCCCCCAATTCTAGCCCCTCCTCTTCCAATACTTCTTCGTTTTCGTCGTCTTCTTCTTCGTCTTTGTCTTAACATCCAAAGAGCATTCTACTCATGGACGCAAAAGCAGGAGATCCATATCGAGAAGAAGGGACTTTAAAGGAAGCAAGTCCGTCAAATTTACTACTTTTGATGGATAGTATGGGGCACATGAGAAAGCTATGAGCTTCATCCAATAGTTTGATATAGCTTACCTGACAGGCCACTATCATGAAAATCAAAATTAAAGATTGTGAGTCTACACCTCACAAGGAATTCGCTGCAAAAGGAGAGGGTTGGGAGAGAGAGTACACCACACTAGGGCCAGAAATAAGGTCTGGCCCCCCAAGGGTCTTTATTGCAATAGAAAATAACTTTGTATGATTGGCTCTGAGAAGAGCATAAAGCTGGATACAACTCTTGAATGAATCTGGGAGCTCTGAGGCCCCTTCTTTTATAGACTTGGCCTGGCAAAAAACTAGACTTGCTTTCTAAAAGCTACTTTTTACAAAAGCTGAGCTTTCCTGCTTTTGCACAACTTGGGGCAACGTTTAAGCCTTTCTAGAACCCCATGGAGCCCTCATTAATTGCGCCATTCTTCCTGGTGCTTTTTGCCTTGTGGGACCTGGTTTTTGGCACTTGCTCCATCACTCGTGAGCCTTTTTGCACTCTTCCAAGTCCTACACAAACATCAACACCTTAACCCATTAAAGGTTAGCGAAATGCATGCATTCCTAGTTCTTGGACTAATCCTAGTCCCCTTGTGGGCGTCCCCACAATTCTCTTTTACCAATGCAAAGCAAAGGTAAAACAATAAAACTTATTCTTAGTTAACCAAAGTCAACATTCTTTGACCGAAGTCAATTCTAATAAAGATTATTCTTTATTTCTTGAGAGGAGCACCAAATGGTTGTATGGAAAGAAAGAGAGGATTCCGGTAAGATATTCAAAGTAGTGGATACAAGGTGCGCATCTGGAATAACTTCGGCTATGTTCAAGAGTTCTCACGTGAATCCTTAATTTAGTGAAAGGTCCTACATAGAATCCCCTTCGTCCATATGCACCGAATCAAGTTCCCTGTGCAAGAATGAGACTCAAGCCTCATTACAAGCTTGATACATGGCTTCCAAAATATCCCAACTAGCTTTCGAAGCCCGATAGGACCGAATATAAGGAATGATAAACCTCTTCACTGAAAGTGAGATCAAGGATAAGGCTTGTGCATCTCAAGTATCCCACTTCCTTTGCTTAGAAGTAACACCTGCAGATGCTTGCGCTTGTACTTGCTCTGTTGCCCCACCCCATTCCGCCACACTGTGACCCCCTTTGCTGTGGAGGAGTGTCTAGCACAATTTGACAAGGACGGGCTTCATTGCCTCTAACATAGTCCCATAGGCCCTTGGCAACCAAAAGATTATGAAACATAGAGCTCCAAAGAGAATAGTTGGTATCCTCTTGGGCAAGCATACCAAGAAGATCATTTGGATTATTACGTGCCATCTTAAGCAAAAGAAAAGGAGGTGAAAATTTCAAACAAGTTTGCATGCTGTGAACACCTTGCACAACCAAAAAATTTCCACTTTCAAAGCCAATACTTGGCTTGAGGATGCGCCTTAGAGAAG
Source organism: Dipteris shenzhenensis (assembly GCF_047967505.1). Taxonomy (NCBI): domain Eukaryota; kingdom Viridiplantae; phylum Streptophyta; class Polypodiopsida; order Gleicheniales; family Dipteridaceae; genus Dipteris; species Dipteris shenzhenensis. Next base: position 43,731,754 of record NC_141608.1, on the reverse strand, counting down.
AACTACCACAAGACTCCATTGCTGGAATGTGTAATGCAATCTCAAATATCTCTTCCCAAAACTCAGCCATTGCAAGGCTCAACAAGGCATATATCCACCGAATTCTGAATGTAGCACGGATACCCTGGTAAATCCATGAGATTGAGCAGCAAAATGCCTTCAAAATCATATGTCACCTTCAATAGTCACCATGCAGCCCGAGCAAAATTCAGAGGCTAAATACCTCAAATAGGGATGTAACAGCAAACTACAAAAATGATTCTATTACTACAAAGATGGGATGTATGCAAGCCTGCAGTCCCATAAAGCATTCTTCCAGTGAATGTGTACAGAAGAGAGATTGAATTTTATGATTTACCATATTCCTTTTGAAGTTTCATATCCTTCCTATCCATTTCTCCGACTTAGAGAGAAGAAAGTCTCTAGTGATAAGAGACAGTAAACTCACGAGTTTCAATTCCGTCTACTTGATTTTCTTCATCATCCGCGTATGAGAAGGTTCTCAAAACACTACCTGCCAGAGTGTCACAGAGAACCTCCACTTTTCCTTGCTTCTCAGTTCTGCAAGGATCTGTGATGAACACATTTGTAAGAACAAGCCAGCTTTGTTTATCAGACAAACCTCAAGTTACAGAAATCTAACCTGAAATAAGCCAGCCTTGTTTATCATACAAACTCTCAAGTTCATCAATATGCAGGGAAAAAAATTTTAACTAACCTGGAGATATCTGATAAGGTTCAAAACCAATCGCCGACCTCAGCTGCATCCGCAGTTCAAATAAGAAGTATACTAAGTAGAGAACTAGAACACACCCATCAGTCATAAAAGCAAATATAGCGTGGGGAAAAATACCTTAGGTATGGACACAATTGAAGCAGGTTCTTGTTCATGAGGCAATAACTCCTTTCTGAAACACGTCGACTTAATTTTAGCTAATTTTGACCTTATGTCCAAAACAACATAGAAGATTATTTGCATTTAAGATAAGGTGGGCACTCCTAAAAATGCACTCCCTTTGTTTCATTGCGACCTCCACAAAGAGAACGCTTTCATAGCTTGAAAAAGAGAGAGCTTCTGCATAACCTCTTTAATAACTTTATGTTCTACTTGTCTCCCACATGAAGTGTAAACATTAATTTGTCAAGTGCAATTACCTAGATGGGTGCCATTTTCTTCTATGACGGATGAAGAGAAAAAGAAATTGATTAAGGAAGGAAAATGTTTCGGGTGTAAGAAACATTAGCCGGGGCACGTATGGCATAGTGTCTTGTTCTCTTGGCTAAATTGCCCAGACGAATTCGGTAAAAGGGAAAGCCAAGGCATCCAAGCAGGAGGGTGAGGCTTCTACACCGTCATCCTCAAAATCTACCGTGACTATTGAGCCAATATTGAATGTTGTCCATTCAGCCAATACCTTTGGGCCTCATGATCTTTTTAAGGTGTATGGATTCGTAAATGGACAGAGAATAGTGGTTCTTCTGATGATGGATAGATTGGTAAAATAACTCCATCTTAAACCAGAACCTATAAAAAACATGTCACTCTCAAGAGCTTTTAGGGGACATAATGAATAAGATACATCTATAGTATAGAATATCCCTTTTCGTATACAAAAAAATAGAGATCGAAGGGATTTTCTAGTAGCTCCTTTACAAGACATTGACATGATTCTAGGTAAACCATGGCGGTATGATTTTAAACCCTGCTTATCATCCTCATACTCATCATTGTTGCTTTGTACATAAGGATCATAGGGGATCGAGACGTGTATACGATTCCATTGATAATTCTTACCCAAGCAAAAAGATTGGTAAAAAGAGGGGTAGCTTTTAATCTTGTGTATATACGGGATTCACGAGATCTTCATATCTCAAAAGAAGATCAGGAGAGAAATGAGTTCCTTAGAGCTTATGAGGATTGATTTTCAAGAGATGACTCATTCGAATTGCCTATGGAGAGAGAAGATGATCATGCCATAGACTTAGAGCTATCCATGTAGAGCCCCATACACGATGAACAGGATAGAAATAGAGGAGGTAGAAAAACGAATTGAAGATCTATTGCAAAAAGGCCTGATTCGACCAAGCAGTTATCCATTTGAAGCACCTGTATTATTGGTCAAGAAGAAGGATGGATCATTTTGTATGTGTATAGATTAGCGTGCTTTGAATAAACTTACGATTAAGAACCGGTATCCTATCCCAAGAGTGGATGATTTATTGGATTTTCTTAAAGGTGCTAAAGTTTCTTGCAAATTGGATTTGAAATCCAGTTATCATCAACTTCGAATGAAAGCTGGAGGTGAACATAAGACTGCTTTTCATACTCTCACTGGACATTATGAGTTTCTGGTCATGCCTTTCGACCTAACTAATGCTCCAACCACTTTTAGTAGGCTGATGAGAAGGGTTTTGCGACCCTACTTGGGAAAATTTGTCATGGTTCTTTGACGACATTTTAGATTTCAGCCAGCAGACTGAGGAAGAGCATAAGGATAACCTTGCTAAGGTGATGGATGGAACAAAAGTTCTTTACATATTTTCCACAGATACTTGCAGATTATAAAGAGGCGATACAAATGCAGAAGTAATAAGAGAAAGTACACGTAAGAGGAAGAGACAAGCAATAATCCAGAAAATGACTTCTGCTCATTGAAGCAGGATGGAGTGTCATGATAAGAGAAATGATTATTTAGTTAATTAATAGTCATTAGAACCTTATTATTGTTAGGTGCCAATTTGATGGTGCGATTATATGTTTGTTTTTATGATCGATCAAGCAGTGTAAATAGTACTGCTAAACTATGTAACATTGGCCAATGATCGGTAAAAAAGATGTGTACACACTTGTCTAGGTCCTAGGGGCAATAGGAAAGGGAAGGGTGCATTAGAGTGCATTAAATGGTAGGTGCAAGAGTCATAGGCTAAGGGTAGGTCTAAATGGGAAGATGGAACTTCAGTGATCTCAAGGGACATTAATGAAAGGGAACTTCCCTTTCATTGTGATCATTCGTAGCATTTGTCTCTACCACATTGCATTCATCCGCATTCTCTCTACCACCTTGCATGTAGGTCGAAAGAGAAACAAGTACTCTCACGAGGGCGCTCTTCCCAATTGGAGGGCCAATCGGCATTCAAATTATGCATGCATTGCACACATTTGCATACTTGAAAAGCTTAGAACTTCACATACTACACCATGCCAGATAGCAAGATGAGACTAGGACACAAGAGACAACCATACTTTGCGACACATCATAGATTTCTTCATTTTTGAGTCTGCCATGGGACATAGAGACGTAGAGGAGGAGGAGACAGATGATTTGCGGGCCACATGGATCAGCAAGAGGAGACAACAAGGCAAGGCACAACTAGACCACTTGTCACGCAGAGGCCAAGGCACGCACGATGGAGGTCCAACCCATTCTTGGATTGTTTGGACGAGACCGCCAGGGCAGAGGTGTCACTCTAAATATGGCCCGCCGCATACAAAGATCCCGAAAACCACGCCCACTTCCACGGCAATAGACGACTCCCACTACCATGACAGGAAACGACCCAACGATATAGATACGAGATATCCTCGTGGCCCATAGGACAGCAACCAAGGCACCCAGCTATGTATTCTGAGCGCGAGTCTGAGTGTTTAATATTGAGTACTAGTTTAGTTTTTGCTTTTTGATTTTAGCATAGTACTCCACAAATTTGATATTGAGTACTGGTTTAGTTTTTGCTTTTTGATTGTAGCATAGTGCTCCACAGTGGCTTGTATGGGTCATCTTTTGTTTGTACTTTGTCTCATAGGCCCGCGAGAAAAAGTTAACACATCTTCTTTCTTTGAAGTTCTTTTAATTTGAAGTTATCTTTTTTTTTCCCCAAAAAAAAAAGTGTACGTCAAGAGAAAGGGAGAGACACACACAAGCTTAGACTAGACACGTCTCTCTCTCTCTCTCTCTCTCTCTCTCTCCTCGACATCCGAGGAGATCTTTGTAGTGATGATTAGGTCCCATGGGTCATTTTTGGCCCCCCCAGGACAATAATAAATTCTACTTCTACTTCTACTTCTCTCTCTCTCCACATACACACGAAGACGTGCAATCTTAAAATTTAAGAATTGCTGTAAAACGGTAACTTAGGTTTTGTACATCTTGCCTAGATTTTGTGGAATGTATTGAAGAAGGTACAGCTTTTTCATCGTTAACATCCTGTAGCTTTGAATGTTTGGCCCAAACATGTGCGCCCTTCCGCTTGCCCGCTGAAACAATACGTAATATGGACGCATAAAGCAGACATTGAAGCATAGAGGCATAATTAGCTACGCCAATAATTACCGACTGTCACCATACACTGCGATCGAGCAGATTCTGATTTTTTTAGCACTTGTGGTTGATCGGAAACCGCAGAAGGAACTGCGAGGGGCGCTTCTCCAACTGCAATTTGATAAGCTGCAAAGGAGCAGAGGGAATTTTGAGTATCCTCAGTCAATAAACAACCCGAGCCCATTAACCGACTGGACCGCAGACTCACACTGGAGGTTCTGGAGGGTTGAGGAAAGCCCAAATTCTTTAGCGTAGTCGTAAGCCGTGTTCTTGTAGAAATTGGTGCGAGATCCCATGTTTGGGCTCCCAAAGATCAACCGAAAGATGAAGAATCGATCACAATTTATTGATGAGGAGGAGAGTCTCTGTCATCTCAAAATTTGTGACCAATTGTAACGTAACGTTCTTTTTTTCTCCCACTACATTCAGAGTATTGGGTACATCAGGGGTCTTCTTTCTGCGCACAGTTTTTTGCAGATGATAACACAAGCTAGCACAAAAGAGAATTTTAGAAGGTTTTTTCGGATTAACCAAGATAAGACCAGCCAATTTTTGGCCTACCATTTACACACGTCCAAGCTACGCCCTGTTTGAGGGCACACGGTTGGCGTGTGTCCGTCCTCCACCCCTTACACTTTTTGTCAGAGGGGTCCATCTGTTGTTCGTCCACGGATGCTTACACACTGCCCGACAGACATGAATTAAAAATAAGAATTAATTTGACTAATTATAAAAGTCAACACTCAAACTTACCAAAACCCTCTCGCCAAGCAAGACTTAAGATATGTGTCAAGTAGAGACAGTTGATTTATGACAAAATGATTACAATTAGAGAGAGTAGGGGAGCTAACCCCTTCACCACATTCATATGGCTCTCTCGAGCTCTCTTCGCGACGAGGGGAGAAGGGATAAAAAGAGAGGTGCACCATCCCTCCTCCCCCCTTCCCATTTGCAAGCATAACGATGAAGGAAGTGTGCATATGCAAAAAAAAAAAAGAAATAAGTTACAATAAGAAACGAATTATGCACCATTGTCCCTGCTATCAGCTTCTTCGGCTGAATCATCTCTCCAAAAACCCTTCTCACATTTGCATTCTCTCGATTGCATAACATGCTTCGAGCAATATTGTCACTTCGTGCGGCTCTTATGCAATCTCCTCTTATGCTCTTATGCTCTTCTGCAATCGCCTCTTATGCTCTTATGCACTTATCCAGTCGCCACTTTCATGTAGAGGTAAAAATCCCACAATATAACGATGGATGCTCTTATGCAATCGCCACTTACATAGAGGCAAAGATCCCACAATACAACGATGGAAGCAAAGGGATGGAAGCAAAAACACAACGATGGAAGCAGTACAGGCATGGAAGCAACAGAGGGATGGAAGGAAGAAGATATGGAAGCAGAGACATATACTTGTTGGGACGTATCCAGTAACGGTTTTCTTCAAATGGCTTGGAGGAATGTCTCTCTGCGCTGGCAAAAACGTCTCTCAACTCTCACTGGTGGAGAAGGTGAGGACGAGGAGCTGGGTAGCCAAGCTCCCCCGCCTAGATTTCAGCTCAACAGGGCGGGGAGAGCATAATATGAAATGTCCAGGGCTTTGTGTGTAAGGTAGTTGCGCCTGCCAAGCTTTGTTTTTTCTTCTCATTGGTTCATTTTTTATGAAGAGAGCGTCTGCCTCTAGATGTGTAACCAGCCTTAGTGAAGGTTCTCCTTCCACAGTCAAAGATACTTTTGCATATTTTTTGAGACGCCTCTTTTACGTGTGGTTTGGTCGTTGGTGGGCTTCTTCCATGCACACTTAAGTGTACCTACCAGCACTTATGGGATTCCTTTCCTAGGTGCCTTGGTTCCTTCAATGTGATTGAATGACCTTGTGCTTGGAAGGATCTTGTTTGGATCTTTCGACGGAGAGAATTGTGCAGCAGTCAATCCAAGGAGCATGAACCGACTTGCACGACGTTATTTTGGGAAATTCGGTTTCAATGAAGCAAACTTTGTGCTGGACCATCGTGATGCATGCAAGGATCTAGTGACGGAATTGCTACAGGGGCTTCGTGCCTATAAGAGAAAAGTTTGGGCAACAAGGTTTGGTAGAGTGTTTAAGCAATTTGTATTGTTTCTTTCAAGTGGTATAAGGCTGGAGAAATTATTAGATATACGAGATGCCCAGTTGGCTTCATAGTGTCAATGACAGAAACAAGAGAGTACAAGTATTGCCTTAGAAACCAACTTTAAAAGCTTTACAAATAGGATCAATGACCAATCATGAATGATGTGTTATTATCATCACACTCGTAGGTTAATTAGTGTACTCTAGTGGCTGAAAACAATGCAAGAAGACTTATATTTTCATGCATGGATGTGTGTATGTCTATGTCTATGTATGGATTGTGCCTGCATCTCCCCTCCTTTAAGTCCTCACTAATCTTGGGCAAAGCCTGTGCATTGATTTTTACAAGGGAATTCAATACGAGGATGCCTTACAAGCATAGTGACCCATGGATGAGCATGGGCACATGAGACATGGCGAAATGTGGCCTAAAATAACTGGAGGGACACTATTGGAAAAAAGTGTAAGGAGAGCATTGCCCGCAGTGCAGTGCTAAAAATTGATTGGGCTGTCAATAGAATCCATGAGAAATTTAGCAAATGGGAGACTGCCAAACTCTCCTTTGCAGGTAGGATCATTGTAGCTAAGCATGTTTTGTCGTCTCTATTTTTTCCTTTTCTGCTAATGTACTTGAGCGAATAGACAAGATGAATAAATTTTCTATGGAGAAGTCAATGGCATGCTTTTAACTAGAGCTTGGTTGCTACGCATAAGAAAGATGAAGGACTTGGTTTAGAGGGAATGAGCCTCAAATATAAGAGGCTTTGCACTAAGTGGTTGCTAAGATTGGGCTGTGATCAACCATGGACAATGTTGGCAAGATATTGGATTAGTGTTATTGGCCTTCAGGGTATAGTTGGCCCTTGGCAAGACATTGTGTTGTGTGATCTTCTTGTTAAGGTCCCACAGTGCGATTTGCTTACTTAGTTGATTAGATGCTGGAAAGAATTTGCTCTTGGAGTTTCTTGGGTTGGAAATGCCTCTTTTTAAAAAGATGCTTCACTTTCAAGGTCTTTATGGCTGGCTATGTTTCTTTTTGTAAAAAAGTGTCCAACCTTTCTAATTGAAGCTGCTGAGATAGTCTTTGTCATGTTGCCGAAGCTTTGCTTTTCCTACACCACTATACAAGGCTGTGCTCACGAGAGTTGTAATTTGTTGTTTACCCACACATACCCATGGTTTACATCCACAAGGGACGTATGCTATCAAGCGGCAGGATTTTGAATGCGGCCACCTTAAGTGGGAAAACGCCTACTGCTTGAGTTGACACTACTTCTCTTAATTTATGATTTTGAGAAATAGCTCTCTTTTTTTTTTGTGAAGATAGTAATTAAATTAAGAGGAAAAATAGGAAATACGGGTGGCATGACTTAGTCAAAGGCCAGCCTCTAAAGTAAGAAAGGCAACCCAAAGCTCTACCATTTAATTGTTGTATATCTTAATAATCTTGATCCTCGACAATTGATCTTCTTAAACGAACTGAGATGATAGTTTTATGTCACGAACATAATAGCATTCCTGTGGAACCAAATTTGTTGAATGATGTCCATCCGAATGAGATTCCACAAGCACACTGGTGCTTCATTCAACACTCCCTGGTCACCAAAGAGTGCTCTCATTGCAATGGAATTGCTAGCTGTGCTTTAAGCATCCATTGATGAACATGTTTCCACAATGAGCGAAGGACGTTGCAGGACCAAAGGAGATGATGATGATTTTCAAGACACAACTTATAGAATGGACTACTAGCAGAACATCTTTCTACTTAGCAATGCAATCTGTAGTGCGTAGTTTGTGTGTAAGGACTTGCCACAAAAGAAAGTTCAACAAATTGGAAGGAGTGGCAAACCACACTCTTCTAAGTCAAAGTAGCCAGACAATAGGTGAGTCGTATGGTGCAACATTTTTGCAAGATAATTGAGCCACTCATGATATTTTTATGGATGGACTAAAAGTGATGTCCTTAAGCATTAGGCATGGTGACGCCTTTCCACTTAAAGTGCACCATCCACTCATATTGTTAGGAGTGGATAAGGATTTGGATAGTAGGCCATGATGGCTACAACCTAGAAATGTTGCAAGCAAAATTTGTTGTTCCCTGCTAGGGAGATAAAACCGAAGTGATATCTCCTGCATACTAGGTGGATCTATTTGATTAGATGTGGACTAATTTGAACACGGGCGACAACATTTCAATAAGGCCAAGGACTTATCCATACATTAAGCCCCAAAGAAGCGCCACTGCCAATTCGCTTAGAACCATACCACTAGTGTGGGCCCATTCACTTTTGATAAATGACAATCAACTTAGTGTCTGACTGTCATATCTTAGTTAGAAACTATGATAACAAGAGTTCTTGCCAATGGATATGTCCTTGAGAAAATTCAAACAAAGCTTGTTGCTCAATCCAATATCAAGCAATTATTGCCACGTTGAGAGGAGTGTAATTTAACAATCTATTTATAACAAAGCTTTTTGTGCATCTACTTAAATGATTCAAGACCCAAACTACTTGGCTTCCTAGGTGTAGTAACAAAATGCCATAGGAAGGCATGTCATTGTTCGTGCTAGAGGAAGTCCTAATATATTTTGGCAAGAGCCGCACAACCATTCTAGGTGAAGGGTAGCACTGTTGAGACATAAACCATTCTGGGTGAAGGGTAGCACTATTGAAACATAAACCATTGTCGAAGCTAAAATCTGCTTGAGAACAATCAATGCGCCCAACTGTGGGGGTTAAAGGTCATTGTGCCTTTACCCCGGTTATGTACAATACTCAAACACATATATAAATGAATGAAAAAGAAGACTAAGGTGTTTTGCACCCACCAAAAACTTGTGTGGCTCTCTATTTCTCTCTCTCCCTCTTCCATTCTACTTCCGTTGAGAGCACTCTCAACTAGTATCAGAGCCCATGTGATCTAGCTGAGCGTGCGTGAATGCCTAGAGGCTCAGCAGCTCTGTGGGAGGAAGGAGAAGCTCTGTGGGAAGCTTTGTGGGCGATTTTACTTGCATCTGAGTGCGCAGAGTCCTTGAAGGAACCTTTGGAAAAGTCACTTTGGTTTTGCGAAGTGGTTTTGAGAGCCTATTAAGTGTTTTCAAAGAAAAAGTCATTTTTTAAGCTTTTCCCTGTTTCGTTCGACGACATAGACTCTGTATTGACTTGTAGAGGCAACCATTGCCTGCTTTTGGTGCCCATTTCACTTCAAGAGCTTGGAAACACCTTCATTCTTAAATTTGGAATCATTTCATTGGATTTCTGACTCATTGTGTCAGTTTCAACGTTTTTTTGCTCAGGTGTTGGAACTCAAGTTTGGAGCAACCATTTCCAGATCTATCAGTTTTGGTGGATTCGGGAGGTCCTAAAACTTCTATGTTGCTCATCATTCGCACTCCGGTGGAGTTTACAAACAGTTCAATTTCCAAAAACTTTTTTCAGTCTGTGTGTTAGACCCAATGATTGGGACCACGGTTTCCAAAATTGTCTATCCCATTGTGTTCCAAACACCTAAAAACCCCTACCTGTTAGTTCTTGTGCGATTCGGTGGACTATTTTCAGAGTTATAGATCTATGTGTATTTGTTTTCGTCTCTCTGTTATGCATTTTTCATTCTAAGGTTTTGAAACCTTAGATTTATGCCACATGGCAGTGGATAAGTATTGATTCCCATTTCTCACTCATCGATTGGGATTTTGGAGTTCTAGCAGAAGAGAGAGATTTGCAGATTGTCTTGCTGGGTCCGATTATGCAATGGCGCCCATGGTTTGAGGCATCTCAGGTTCTATTTTCAGTAGCGGTCAATACCGTGGGACCATGATTTCTTGAGCATACCTTATTTATAGGCCATTTGGATGCATTGTGATCCTTATTGGATGCTCTAATAGGCCTGGATTGCCTTGTGAGATGCTATTTTTTATGGACACTTTGCACATGGATGCTATTTTATGCTGAGGGACAGCCATTTGACACATTGCAAGTGATGCATTGATAGTGTTATGCTCTCTTGGATGAGATATTGTTGATGCATATGCCCATGGATGGTGTTTATGCTTGAGCCATTTCGCACTTATTGGCATTTTGGATTGCCATTGCAGTTGGCATTTTCTTTTAGGCCAGATTTGCTCATATGGATGCATAGTACATGCACATGAGTTAGCTGTATCTTTTGATGCTTTGAGCTTTGAGTCTTGGTGATATTTCACTCTATTGTGGTATACACATTTAGGTGCACCTGGTATTTGGTGTGATTCTCTCTTGCAGGCACTAGCATTTGGGATTTTGCTTTATTTGCATCACGGCATCCTCTTCCATGTATGAAAAGGAGTTTTTCAGCATTAAAAAGTTTGATGAGACAAACTTTTCTTTGTGGAAAGAATAGATAACGGATGTGCTTATTCAAAAGAAGTAAAAAACCCTTGCAAGGGATTGCAGCTAAGCCTGTAGCTATGCCCACAAATGAATGGAATGAGTTGGATGCATTGGCAAAGTCTGCCATTAGACCATCTTGGGGAGACAGTTTATTTCACAAGTAAGTGAAAAGACTATGGAAGCTTTATGGAAAAAGCTATGTGCTACATATGAGAAAGAGACAGCCTCAAACAAAGTCTATCTCATGAAGAGATTGTTTGAGGTGCACATGGAGGGAGTATCCATAGCTTTGCACTTGAATGAATTTAATATCATTTTCAGTCAGCTTCAAGCTCAAAAGTTGAATTTCGATGCGGAAATGAGGGCAATATTTCTCTTATGCTCATTACCATCCTCATGGGATACTTTTCGTATTGCTATTAGTAACTCTGCACCTGGTGGAGTATTGAACTTTGATGATGTGGTTGCTAGCTTGTTGGAAGTCAATGGAAGGCAATAAGCAGGATGCATCCTTAAATGTGCAAAGGGGCAAATCACAGTCCAGGGGGAAGTTTCAAGAAAGAGGAAAGTCCCATACCAAGTCTAGGGCACGGAACATTGAGTGTCACTATTGTGGTAAGAAGGGCCACATGAAAAAGTATTGCCACAAGCTTAAAAGAAAGCAAAAGGATAAGAAAAAGAATGCAAATTGGGGTGCAAATCAAAAGGAAGAGAGTCCAAGGGAGGACAAAGGAAAAGTGAAGATCGAGGAGATCAATGCAGTCACACATGATAGTGACAATGACATTCTCTTCATGTCTAGTTTATCTGCAGAGTTGCTTACCACTTCAGATGATGCATATTCCCAGGATTGGATTTTGGACTGGTGCTTCATTCCATGTTACTCCCCATACGGAATGGTTCTCCACTTATGACAGTGGAAAGACAAGTTGTGTGCATCTTGGAAATGACTATGCATGTGACATAGTGGGAGTAGATGACATAAAGTTTTCTTTTGCAAATGGGTCTGCATTTATTTTGAAAAATGTGAGACGTGCCTAAGCTGACCAAGAGTCTCATTTCAACGGGTCAGCTAGATGATGCTGGTTTTCAAACCATCTTTGGTTCTGGGAGTTGGAAAATTCAGAAGGGCTGTATGCTTTTGGCCAGGGGTGCCAAGTGTGGGACTTTGTATCGCTTGCATGTATCAGGGGTGTTTGATCATGTTGTTGCAATAACCGAGCAGCCAAGCACTTCTTTATGGCATTGCCGGTTGGGCCATATGAGCCAAAATGGGATGAAACTCTTATGCCGTTTGGGTTATGTACCGCATTTAAGTTTCTCTGATTTTGAATTTTGTTAGCACTGTCTCTATGGGAAGAAGACTAAATCAGCCCATAAAAGAAGGGGAAAGAAAGAGTTTGAAAAGCTTGATTTGGTGCATTCAGACATATGTGGTCCCATGCCTACACGATCATTAGGCGAGGCTGAATACTATGTGACATTCATTGTTGATGTAACTAGGAACGTGTGGGCTTATGCTATAGCTCAGAAGAGTGATGTGTTCCAGGTATTTCAAAAATGGCTAGCCTTGGTTGAGAATCAGTCAGGTAGAACGCTTAAATGCCTATGGTTTCACTATGGTGGAGAGTATCTCTCTCATGACTTTTAGCATTTCTGTGATACATGTGGGATTAAGAGGGAGCTCACATCCCCTCGTCCTCTAGAGCAAAATCCAGTTGCAGAACAGATGAACCATACCATTCAAGAAAGTTTGCAATGCATGCTTTCCAATGCAAGTCTTTTTGGTGGTTTTTGGGCTGAGGCAATGAAGACTGTAGTGCATGTGATCAATAGATCACCTAGTAAGAGTTTGGATGGTGGTATTTTTGAAGAGGCATGGAGTGGCAAGAAGCCCTCTTACTCTCATTTGCGTATATTTGGGTGTGAGGCATATACACATGTGCCAAAAGAGCTTCGAAAGAAGCTAGATCCTAAGTCTAGGAAACGCATCTTTTTAGGTTATGGTGAAAGTGGAGAGATGGTCTATCGTCTCTAGGATCTAGAAGCAAAGAAGATCATATGCAGCCATGGTGTAGCATTCAATGAGAAGAACATGCATAAGGCACCCGGGAGGGATGTAGAAATGAGGAGAATCACTTTCCAGGACGTGAATCCACCTGCATACGTTGATAGATAGCAAGCTGTCCATGCACCAAATGTGCAAGAAATGGTACCACCAAGTACTTCCATAGGTATACAATCAAGGGTAGATGATGGATCATCTACTGGTGGAAATGATGAGCCAAATGTGGCTGATATGCAGGTGGGACAGCAAGCTGAAATGCCCTTGAGAAGATTATCTAGAGTGTCTAGACCGCATGATAGGTTTGTTCCAGGGGTAGACTATGTCATGCTTACTGATTGTGGGGAGCCTTCTTGCTACAGAGAGGCTATGATGCGCGAGAATCAACGCAAGTGGAAGTATGCTATGCAACCAGAGATGAGTTCACTTATGAAGAATAAGACTTGGAACTTGGTTTCTTTGCCACATTGAAAGAAAGCATTGCCATTTAAATGGGTCTACAAGATGAAGGTCATAGGTGATGATGTGCCTAGGTACAAGGCCCGTTTGGTCGTTCAAGCAAGAGAAGGGTGTGGACTTTGATGAGATATCCTCTCCGGTTGTGAAGATGACCACACTTAGATGCATGCTTGGCCTAGTGGCAGCAGGGATATGGAGCTTATGCAGATGGATGTCAAGATAGCTTTCTTGCATGGGGATCTGCATGAGTTGTGTCATCTAAAGAAGCTTTTATTTAATTTGAAAGGCAGTGGTTCCTTAGTGAACCACAATGAAATGTCATCAAGATTGGAAAATGATCAAAAGATATTCAAGTATCCATGATCACACCATGCAACTTGGAATCAATCCATTTACCCGAAAAGTAAAAACGATCAAGATGCAAAGGCCACGTGTTGTTTTCATGGTGGTTAGCCATGTGAAGAATTAGAGATGCCAGAGTCTACGAAAGGTAACCCAGTCAACTAGATCCATTGAGGATCCATTGCTTTGGCAAAACTATTCAGTTTTTGTTAAAGTAGATGCTTCATGAGACCTATCTAGTGTACTCAATAACATAATCTTGTCACCAACATAACAAAATATGATGCCACTCATCCTAAATACATGCATGATTCAAAGGTGATTTGGGTGCATAAATTGAAACAATAATTGTTTAAAGGTCATCAAAAACTATTTCAATTGCTAAAGAACAACCATGCTCTTCCGCCATCATGAATTGTGGGTTATAATGCTTTCAAACAAGAAGATTCATGCCACTTTTCCCTTTGAAGGGGAAAATAGAAAAAATCATATAATCACTACTCTACAAACCATCCATATTGTTTTGTCCACTCTTTATTTCTTACAAGGCAAGTTTGTGCCTAAAGATGTTACCACTGCAAGCATTCTAGGCATCTATTATAATTGGACTTTCCTTGAGGTTCCTCCACCTATGCCAAAGTATATACGGTTTAGGAATTGCATGCTTTGTCTATGCAGGTGGCACATAACGTACCCAATCTCGACATAGATGCAATGTGGTCCACATCCTTTGAAATAGTTCATTAACATTCAAAAAATGAACCCACATTGGACAATCATTTTGAAGGATCTCCTCAGGAGACAATGTTGCACTCCATGAGATGGAGTATACAAGATCTCCACGGTAAGACATTGACCAGGATAGGAGCCAATTGCACTCAGCCATAGTGGCGGCGGTGGGTTGATGGTTGGAAGAACCTTGGAGAAGCTCTATCATAGCCACTTGGAACAATCACTAAGATACTTTCATGACTCTCAAAGATGTAACATCTTTAATCAAATGGTTTGGAGTCTAGAGAAGGTTGTTTTATAGTCTATCGCATGCAAGTATTTGCATGTTGTATGAAGACAATTGCTTTTGGGCTTAAGAATTTTGAGAATATACAGTCAAAAAGACTATGATAATTATTATGAAATCGAAAACTTAGTTCTTGTGAGGAAAAGATCAAACAAGGGACTTCCTTTTTATGTTTAGAAATAAAGGAAATATGTAAAATTAATAGAGGTTGTATTTTTTATACATAGGAAATAGTTACACCATCTCAAAGTTTTGTGCAAATTTCAATTGTTAATGTGAAATTTATGGAGGTAACACTTGTTGAAATCTGTGACTATTTAGAAGACAATTACATCATCTTAAAGTCTTATGCCACTTTCACTTGTTGATAAGAATATACTAGACTAGGATTGATTGTTCAACTTTAGGATTAATAGCTAGTTCATATGATGTTAACACTTTAACTATGGGCATCCTCTCTACATTATAATTTTTTGTGATGATGGAATGAATCAATATACATGCCCTTGTGTGTTGAACTCTTCTAAGTTGATTTGTTGATGCTCATTTTTCATGAAAGCCTTTGTTCTATAGTGCATCTCCTTTACTAAAGATTTTGAGTAAGGAGCAGAAGCACCAATATCGGTCATTCTAGTACAAATTGACTAGTAAATGCATTGTAGCTTGGTAGATTCTTTTGCACTATAGATGGACTAGCAAGAGGCATTCAAAGTGATATCACTACCTTGTGGGATTCAAAGCGATCTCACTCCTAGTATAAAGATTGGTCTCATAGGGTGATTGTTTATTAACAATGATTTATAGTTCATTCAGGTGAACAGATAGTCGTTTGCTAGAGCAACTTGATTCGTAAGCTGCCACAATATTAGCAACATTCCTTTTGGTCCAATTGATAGTTACTTGTTGGTATGAATTCATTGAAATTATTGGGCTAATATGGTTCATATGCACTTGATAGGGTATTCAAGAGAGGGTTGTCAATATTTAAGCTCATTGTGATTGTAATGCATTGTGGAGTGATGGAATCTTACCTACATGTTGTGGTTAGCATTAATGAATATTATTTTGTGTGTTTGTGTGTTCTATTAAGATGTCTACATTGAAAGATCCTAGTATAAATATTGGTCCCTTAGGGTGATCATTTATGTAACAATGATTTGTAGCTCATTCAAGTGAACAAATAGTGGTTTGCTAGCAACTGGATTCGTAAGTTGCCACAATATTAGCAACATTTCTTTTGGTTCAATGACGGTTACTTAGTATGAATTCATTAAAATTGTTGACGTATTAATTTGTTTGTGGTTATTGTACAATAAAGATCTTCATATGTGTACAAGTTTGGTTGGTTTGTTCTTAATTCATTCAAGTATAGTATTTCTCAAGTTTTAACATTAAGGGGTGCTAAAATAGCCTTTGTGATATGTGAAGAATAGTATTATCAGGTGTATTAATTAGTGTGGTTCTAATTTGTTGTAAATATATGCTCTTTATAGCAATTTCATGGAATTTGTTGTAGTTGCGCAACCATATCACTTTGATTTTTTGTTGTTTCTTGTAAATTTTTTAAAAATTGTATTTTGCTACAAATTATGCTAATGGACAGTGTGCCATGTCCTTTTTGTGCCTTTCAAAATGGTACATTTAACAAAGCTTTATAGCAATTTCATGGAATTTGTTGTAGTTGCTCAGCCATATCACTTTGATTTTTGTCGTTTCTTGTAATTTTTTTGTAGATTGTATTTTGTTTCTCAAGGGACACTATTCATTATATGTATAAGTTAGTACATTTGTTGATTTATTTGGTAGGTTTTGCAAATCTCTTGGTCATTTGAGGATTATACATCATTTTTGTGATGGCCGTGTAGTGCTTATGAATCTGCATGTCCTTGTTGCATGATGGAAATATAAGGAAGGTATTGTGCATACTACTTCCCATGCATTTCCTTATTGCATCTGTAAAGGTAAGGAAAATATTAAGTATACTATTGATTGTGTAGGCATTTGAATGCATGCTTAAGAAATTATGACCTGGTTTACAACTTCTCATAATTACATTGGTTTGTTCTTCCTAACAATTATTTGATTTGATGATTCGACACAACTTTAGTCGAATATGAATTGCAATAGTGTGTAGTTGCATATGGATCTAATATGGATTGAGCATCTATGTCTGCTTACATTGTAGAGCAATATTTTTGTTGAATGCATTCATCCAAATACTATGAATTGGCCTTTGTAAAAGTAATGTTGGTCATTTCAAGCTTGATCTCGGTCTTAAAAATGTGCAACTCTATCAAAAATTTGTTCAATGTTTGTTTATTTTCTATTGTTGATCTATTTAATGTTAAGAAAATTTTGTTCATGTGATTGTTTTCTAATTTTTCCTTTTATTTGACAATGTTAGAATCATTGTCTTTTTTTCATGTGAAAATGGAAAATGTCTTCTTTTTTTTGGAATGAGTTATTATGACAATGTATTTAAACATCACATATTGACTCATCAAGTAATACTTCATTGCATGCGATGTACTTGTCAAACAAATATAATGATTACAAAATTTCAAATAATGAGTTGCATTTGCAATTCAAAGTACTATCTGTAAGTGAGGATTTCCTTGGTTCTATAATTCTACAATGAAGTAACAATCAAGCACTCTCTCAAACAATTTCAAGAATTCCCTTTGAGCATTGGATCCATGGTAAAATAGCATGTGCATGTGAATAGATCCTCTTGAGTCAATTGTTTAAGAGTGGTCTAGTCATCATACTCTCAACAGCTAGCTATTTTGAGTACTTTAGGAGTTCAAGCCTTAGTCTATGCATTCTTGGTGATGTTAGAATTTATGCTAACATCATATATAGGGTTTGATTCTGTGGTCTGGGTTAGGTTTACTCCAAGTATCTTTATTAGTTCATGAAGTTCCAAGTTTCCTTAGTGATTTGAACCCATGCTAAGCTTGTGACAACATCAAATAATACTTTGGTAGCTTTGAAAATTGAGCCCACAACATGTAAAGCATGTCATCTATCCTTATGGAGTATCTTTTATTTTACAATTTGATGGTAGCTTGTATCTTCAATACGTTTTATTTTAGTTTTGACTCTCACTATTTTTCGAGTACATGACATTCTTACAAAAACAATGTTGAGAGGTTGCAAATGAAATTGCATTCTAGACGTTTTCAAATCTCCCAAGAAAAAATATGCCAATATTTCAATCTACCATTTTATAATCAACCCTACTTCTATTTGTAGCTTTGAAGAAGATTGCAAAGATCATGACATCATTTATGGTGGACTATGGCAATAGTTACTTTGATCATCCTATTTGTTCCATTGAGAGTAGGCACCAATTTGCAAAGGCATGAAAATTGTAGATGAGGAAGTCCTAGAGATGCCAAATATTGAGAAAAGAAGAGCAAAGAAAGAATTGGCCAATGAGATAATTTTGAAGAATCTTTTGTCTACAAATAAAGTTGATGATATTTCTTGTGCAATGTTAATGGACATGTGCAAAAACTTCCTTCTCCAATTCCAAGTAAAAGTAAAGCAGAGAAGGTTAGTGGCATTATTTTTTTGCATCGAATGTTTTGTTTTTGTTAGTCTTTGGAAATTTTGATTGACTTTGGCCATGAGTATTGATCTCAAATTTCAAAGATCGATTTATGAGGAATTTGCTTCATTTCAACCATGATAAGGCTCATTATACTATATTATTCACTTTAAAGAACATATAAGATCGGAGTTTTTTTAAGGGTGCTTGTTTCCTAGTCATGACTCTCAACCTTGCTATGTGAGGAAAATGCCAATTAAAGGCATAAGTTTAGGAGTGGATCTAGGGAATACGATGTATCTCAATGGTGACCTTAAAAAGGATTGGGTGCATTTTGACCACATTCATAGAGTCCATGATAGTTAGACAACAATGACATCTCATGTGTATGATCCAAGGTACAACTTTATACTTTTGAATTGTATATTTGTGCTTGAAATTTATGTTTCCAATTTTTTGAGAAACAAGTAATTGGTGTGATAGTGTGCGGGAACTTCTAACCATTGCCATCTACAAGTTCAAGAAAGAGGATGTTGAGGTTCAATTGATTTTTTAAAGAATGATAAATGAGGTTATGATAAAATATCGATTTTAAGAACTAAAATTTTGTGGGTTCATGGCTAATGAGGCAAAATCGAATTGGCAAGTGGTATCACACAGTCTATAATGGTGGGCTCTAGAGAACCTGCTAGCAGGTGGGAGCATTCATGTATATTACATTGGGAACAAGGCCTCCAAAGAATCATTAACAAATACATGTATCAAACATTTAGAGAGGATCCAATTCCAATTATGCAGAGCATGGGGAGACACATAGACAAAGGATGCCACATAACCATGTAAGTTTGAATGACATTCCATTCATATCAATAAATTTCATGGTGGGAATGTCAGGGTGGGAGGACAGGATAGCTTCATGGTTCATGCAAGTCTTGTGACTTCTGTAATATTTACTTTGGTGCATTAATTTCATTTGATATTTTACTTTGCAGAGTAAAAATCATTGATTAGAGTTATGCATCATGGACAAAAAGGCACATGCCAATACTCTACGCACAAACTTATCAGAGTCAAAACATGGGAAATGGCTGGAGTCAAAATGTGACATAAGGCAAATCTGATTGTATGATGTTATTATTGGAGACTTGACAACTACATTGTTACAAATTGCAAGGTGTGAGCAGCATGCACAAGGTTTGAATATTCAATATGACCCTTCCTTGAGACCTTACTTCTATACATAGGCTACACAAGATCAAATTGCATGAGCCCACAATTGGCGGTGATGTGGACAGGTTTCAATAAAAGAAAAGCCAAGGAGATTCCTCGCATATAACTGACCCTCAGTGCCATGATTTTGAATACATGGTTTGAGCAAGGAGAGGTCCATAAATATCTACTAGGAGAGCCTTGGATTTTGAAGAGAGAGCTAACATCCCTCCATCAACCTCCAATGTTCAAATAATACAATGAGACCATGATGTCAATGAAGAAAAGAAAAGCTCATGATATTTGCTAGGTAAGGTGCAGGATTGTGTTGGAACTCAAGATTCATCTAACTTGGAAGCCAAAATCAAATAACAAAGGGAGATCCCAAGCAAAGGAACCAATGACTAGAAGATGCTCCCACCAGATGACATGCTGGAGAGAATGGCTAAAGGACTAGGTCAAGCAATGAGCACCACAAACCCACGAATCTATGTCATCTTCTTGGCACCATTCAAGAAGCAATAAAGATGAGAGACAATGGTGGTAGGTGAAATTCAAGGTGCTTGGAGAGGATTATCAAACATGGTGTAAATGGTTCAACAATTGGAATTCAATCATTGTAACAGACAAATGTCAGAGTCTTGCATTCTGTACTCAATCATTGTAACAGACAAATGTCAGAGACTTGCATTCTATATTCAATCATTGTAAAGGAAACCCATTGCCTTTATTAGTATCAAAACTCCTTCCATGCATAAAAGGTCCAAGGATCAAAGTATTGAGGGTTTGACATTTTGAGTAAAGTTAAATTTGTGTAGAGTGCAGCCTTGTGCTATTGTATTTAACAAATTAGCCATACAATACAAAACTATTCTCCCAATCTCTTCTGCATCCATTTTTGAATGCAATCAACCTATCGCTGTGTTTCTTATTTATTTGTTCTTTCATTTATTCACCATGCTTTTCATTCATTACTCTCAATTCACAGACACTTAATGAAAGGCATACACTTATTGGTTATTTGGGAAAAAGGTAGTTGCCCTGCCACTTAAATACATGAATGGGACCATGGGATGAGAGACCGAACTGCAAAACACATATATACAATTTTATTTTAACACTTGATGATCCTGCTAGAGAATGTAAATCACATGTGCTAGAGACATTGATAGAGTGGAAGTGATTTAGGAGTAGTGGATGATGGAGCCACCTAATGAAAGAACGAGAAGGTAAGTGAGGTACACATAATAGAGAGAGCAAATACTCATAGGACTCAACACTTGAACAAGAAGAAGGCTAATGACCATCATCCAAGAAGACAAATCCTTGATAGAGGGATGTTGGGTAGGACAACCAGCTCACCATAGCAATGGAGTAAATGCAAGAGTAGAGCCATGTGGATGATTGCCCAGGTTCTCAATGTCTCTAATCTTGAATCACTGATGAGGTTTTGACCATGTATGGAGTGTACCATGTGCAATGACAAGACTAGATCCTATTGATGGAAGGCATGGTTGACTAGTGGATGTTAGTGTGCCCAAGCTTCCACAGGCATCTACTCAAGAATGTGGTGGTAGCCTAGTTGTGAGAATACCAAACCGAGCACCTAGGCATGTCCACAATGAAAAATGGATCAAGTTAGCACCTAAATCATAGACCAAATGGCCATCAAGATGCAAGAGAACAAGTTTGGAGACCTAACTAATCCAAAAGGGAATGACCATGATCAAGGAGCCCTGAGCTCGTAACCGCTACACCAAAATTTGCACAACTCATTAAGGTGAGATTCTAGCAATTTAAGGGGACTAAGGAAGAGGATCCTTACAGTCACTTGAGACATTCTTGCAGGTTTGTTACATTAATGGAGAAATAACCAAGGAGGAGCACATGAACTATTTTCCTGTACCTAGCAAAAACAAATCAACGATGTTTCAACCAATTTCCAATTGGTTATTCTATGGACTAGCAATGCATGTCTAAGGCATTTCTTGGACCGCTCAGATAGGAAATCAATAAGGAAGATGTTGACACCAAGCTGAGTGACTTGAAATACAAGAAGAACGAGTCCATCTAGGATTTTGCTTTGCAGATATGGGCTCTCATCAATCAATTGAGCACTTCACTAGATTATAAATTATTGCGTACTTGGTTGATCAAGGGTTGCATGTAGGTGGACTTGCGCTCCTTGAAAATTGTCTATCCAACCAAGATGTCTAAATAGATTTTGATTTCAACTATTGCTTTGGACAAAAGTGGTGCAACCAAGTCCAAACACAAGAAGGCAAGGAAAGTGAAGAAGAAGACACTTTGTCCAAGAAGGATAATTTGAAGTCCAAGCTCAAGAAGGCCTTATAGGAATTAGTTATTCGAGGAAGTCCTAGAGTAAATGAGAAGTGTTGCAATAAGTGTTTGTGACATGGATGGAAAATATTAATTAAAGGAAACCACACAGGTGGACCGATTGGTGGCAACGGTTCTCAGAACTTTTGGAGCAAGATGTAGGAAGTTAGTTCACAAAACTACCGAGTCTAAAGAGTCATAGAATTTTGTTGATGTGGAACCTAATGTAGATAAGTTCTAGCAAAGAGTCTAGCTACTACGTAGGGTAGAGTCCTAGAACACATTGAGTTGTGTTCTTGTCAAGTGATAGGGTAGTGCCTTGAGCCGATGTGAGAGTCTATGAGTCACTGAACCAACTTGTTGAACGAGCACCTTGCAGCTACAACTAGTTGTGATGGGCTCTAAGCCTTGTTTCTATAACACAATTACTTGGTTTTGATACTTGCTCTCCTACTTGGTTTCCTTGTAATGCTTGTATTAATTTGTTCTTAGTCAACAATCCCTCTTTCAACCACCTTTATCCATACGGTTTTGTCCATACCTACACAACCCCATGATAGTACAAGCATCAAGTAGAATGTTACATGCCAAGCATACCCCGGAGTGCAAGAGAGTGCATATCTCTCTCTCTCTCTCTCTCTCTCTCTCTCTCTATATATATATATATATATATATATATCATGTTTTCTCTTAGAGTAACCTTATGCTATCTTGTTTCTTGTATGTATTTATTTATTTGGGTATGAAACTTGCTTGCATCATGTTTCTTCCTTACATGATCCATGCTTATATGTGGTTGTTTCTTTATGCTACTTGCAATCATTTGCCTCATTCTTAAAAACTTGTGACTTTCCATGGCTTGAGCATGTTTCTATTTTGGAGTCCAAGATTTGGTGTGATGGAACAAGTACTTTTCCATCTAGTTCATACCTCAAATAAGGAGCTCATATGTTACATCTTAGAGTACCATGATAAATTTTATAGCTTGAGATAAAAGTCATGAGAGTTAGGCTGAGAAAGGTCCAAGTTTGTTAGATAGAGATTTTTGAGAATTGTAGAGCATTTTTTAGTAATGAATAAAAGTAAAAGGTGTCAAGTTTAAGAATTAAAGAGAGAGTGCTACATAGGAACAAAAGCTATGTGAGTTTTGCTCGACAATGCTCCACAACTTCTTATTGTAGAGCCAGTTGCGGGAGGTTTTGGCCTTTTCTTGGACTCTGTGATAACATTCCATAATAATTTGCCCACGAGTTCCAGTTCATGAAGTTGGTCATCAAGCTTGCTATTCTAATGAAAGAATTAAATATAATCAATATATATTTGCCGTGAGGGAGCAACTTGACAAAAAATTGATGGAGAAGATCAAACTTCTAAAAAGATTATGGCAAAAATATGCTTAGAAAAGCCAAAAGTTTTACAAGGCTGATATGTAAAGTGAAAAGAACTATGCCAAACGTAGCATGTTTATAATGAAGGCAAGTGAGGTAAAAAATGCAACTACCAACTGCCAAAAGTTTGAATTGAGAAAGGTCCAAGTTTGTTAGATAGAGATTTTTGAGAATTGTAGAGCATTTTTTAGTAATGAATAAAAGTAAAAGGTGTCAAGTTTAAGAATTAAAGAGAGAGTGCTACGTAGGAACAAAAGCTATGTGATTTTTGCTCGACAATGCTCCACAACTTCTTATTGTAGAGCTAGTTGCGGGAGGTTTTGGCCTTTTCTTGGACTCTGTGATAACATTCCATAATAATTTGCCCACGAGTTCCAGTTCATGAAGTTGGTCATCAAGCTTGCTATTATAATGAAAGAATTAAATATAATCAATATATATTTGCCGTGAGGGAGCAACTTGAAAAAAAATTGATGTAGAAGATCAAACTTCTAAAAAGATTATGGCAAAAATATGCTTAGAAAAGCCAAAAGTTTTACAAGGCTGATATGTAAGTGAAAAGAACTATGCCAAACGTAGCATGTTTATAATGAAGGCAAGTGAGGTAAAAAATGCAACTACCAACTTCCAAAAGGACACTATGCCAAATGAATCACCAACCATGGTGAACTTGGATATCTACCCACTATCATGAAGACACTTTGGTGTCAAATGTATGATGAGTGTAAATTTTAAAACCAATGTAAGGAGCCACATGCGAATGATGCTATTAGGAACTAGTTGGGACTTTAAGGGTACTATCTTACTTGGTCTGTGGAGTTGGACCTCCTCTAAAGATCTACTGGTCTACAAAGCTAGACTACATGTTGTGGCAAGGAATAACAACAAAATTTTCCTTTTCTTGGTTCCTTTTAAGCACTAGTTCGAATGCATGATAGCATGGTCATCAATGTTGTGGACTTGGTTAGTGAAGAGGCTTCAATCAAGCAAGAATGGATCCGATGATGAAGGTGATAAAATAGCAAAGCAAGAAGGGTCAAAACTTGCATGTGATATGACAAGTTGTAGGTGTGAGATGCCATGCACTTTTCCTTTTCACTATACCTTTGAAATTCATTTTGGATCAAAACTTATGGAAATTCTAAGGTTTGCCAAACTTTGTTAAAAGAAGGTGCCCCAAAATAATGATGCAACATGGTCCATATGTTGTAGCGTGCATATTGGCATGCTATGATGATTTTGCAATGAGGTGCCTACATGGCAATGATGATGTGGTACTACCATGTCTCTATTTCCATGTGTCATTGAATAAGGTGACATGAGGATGATGTGGTTGCCTACCAAGTGTCACCAATTGCATCGTTGATGACCTTTCTTATTGATGTGGTAGTCGACCTACTGCATGTCCGCTTATTGATAAGGTAGGTGGGCCTGCCAAATGTCCTCCTATATGCTAGGTGGCCTATCACTGCAACCTAGCCTATGTGAGATGTGGATGAATTCTACTATTGAGCAAGTTATTCTTGCAAGGAAGAGAAAATCAATGCTAAGGTGGTTTGGAAAGGAGGACACAAAAGCACAAATGGTAAGATGAAGCTGCTCTCATGGGGTCTCAATGGAACGTGAGCATGGTTCTAGTCATTTGGATCCTAGAAATTAACCCACTGCCATCCATTGTGAGAGATATATATAGAACATGAGTTGGTTGATTGCTATAGAGCTCAAGGAGAATTTTCCTTGAAGTTGCTCATGTGGTTGTTGGTTACTCTATCACAAAATAGTTGTGCAACCTAAGAGCTCTAAAGATTGGTGGATCAAGGAGCTTAAAGAGCAATTGCCACAAGTGAGGCAGGTATGTAAAACATGCTTTGTAAGCCCTATGATATCTAAGCTTGGGGGTTACTTTGTATGTGCTTGTATGGAAAATACATGTACTACACTTCATGAAAGAGCTTGAAGGAGACCATGTGCCCTATTTTAACTCCCTCACAATAGCTTTTAGAATAGAAAGAAGAATCAAGATCTCTCCCAAAGCCTTAAAGAAGTGTCATAGTTTCTCTTGAACTATTTCATTCTGTCTTTCTCACCTATTTCTCTGTCAAAGTTCTCTCACATAAACTTAATACTCTCAAAATCACAAAAACATTTTCTCTCAAAACTTACAATGCATGAATCTCTCAAAGACAACTCAAGAGGAAACTCATCAATCCACACATCCACTCAAAGTGACATAGAAGAGGCTCTACGTGTCAAAACAAGGAGCTTTTTGGCTCAAAATAGAGAGGACATGAATTTCTACACACTCGACAAAGGAAGAAGATCATGATACACTTAAAATTATGCAAGGACTGGAAGCCCATATGCTTTGATATCATGTTGACTAGAAGCCCATATGCTCTGATATCATGTTGAGAAAGTAGTAGAGAGAGGAGTGTCTCTCATCCTCATGACACTCTTCAATCTTATCTCCACATGACACACTTCACAATTCCCTTTAAATATTGAAGTTTTTATCTTCCACCCACTATTTATCTAGAAAAATTTTAGTGAGTCTTTATAGGACACATTCTTCTTTTAGTATATACATTCATTAATCATTTGCTATAAAAGATATGCTCATGCAAGATTGAGGCATTAATTACAACTTACAAGAGACAACGTTCATTAGGTTGAATCATAATTCTTGAAGATAGGAAAACCACTTACTATGTAAATGTAGCTATAACCATTTTAGAACTATCAGAATCATTACCATCTCAAGAAATTCTACCAAATATGAATCTCACAAAGTAGCACAAGAACCATGCATTGCACACAGATAGTGAGGCCAAATAGAGAAACACATATTTTCCCTTTCTTCCATGTTTATTGAACTATTAGAATTATGATAGCAACGTAAGAATAGAGGAGAATAAATGTTCTAAATGGAATTCCAAATTAAGGAATTTATAAATATTATTTGCATCATCTATTAGAGAGCAAACTAATTGTGATATGGGTGACGAGAAGCAGCCATAGAATGCAAGACAAAACCATAACTACATGAAGTAATCTCAAAGGAATAGCATGGAAATAAGAAAATAAAGGTGAAGAGATACCACAACCAACTTTTGTGTAGGAATCCTTAATAGTGAGATTCCAATTGACATGAAGTATAAAGAATTAAATAGGCATCTCCTTTTGGGCTATGAAGGAGAGAGTTGACAACTTTATGTCATCCTAGCATCAAGAAATTGCTTGATATGAAGAGTTTCTAGGCTAGTAACATACATCCTTTCCCTAGCACTATGGGGAATAAATGTCTCCTTGGAATAAGGTGACAATAAGTTGCAAGGAAGGCCTTAGTTTATGATGCATAGGGTATCTTTGGTTCAAAATCTAAGGAAATGAAAAGTATATGATTTCTTAAAGAATCTGCTTGCAAAGGCATAGTCGACCCTTCACTAGACTACCTTCATGTTCTCAAGTTCATAGCTGGAAGTAGACCAACACCTAAGCCCCACCATACTATAGGATTGCTAATGTAGAGGTCGCATCAATCTTTCAAGTAGAAGTCTTGCATAGTTCAAGTCTATTAGAATGACATCTTTCTCAAGTGTGCTATCCTTCTACACCATAATTGAGACCTTAGGATGTAGACTAAGAGATAAAGTGCATCTACATTAAAAGCAAATCATCATACCATGACATATGAATAGAAAAGGATTCATATGATAACAATATTCATACAATAGCTATAGTAAAGCTCAAAGTGGAGATGCGGTTTCTTTCATTAAAGGAATTACAATATGGTAGTGTGGGGATCTCTTCAATTATTAAGAAAATGCAACATAGAAGAGCTTATACTTCATTCAAGGGTATTCATTGCATAACATATGCGTCAGTTCAAGTGAATGCGCTATTGGAGTTGGAGTCACCTTTTTTATTTCATGTCATGGAAGGTTTGCTTGTAGGATGGCGTCTCTTTCATTAGCTGCTCTATTATCTTTATGATGTTGAGAAACTTATAGGTGTCCCATGCCCTCTTGGTCAAGTCTTCATGTTTCACAAGCCCTTTTGTCAAGTATTCATTTTCATTATTTCGCTTTGATGTTAATTCTTCTTTGGTTTTAGACCTTCCTATAAGGTAGTGAGTCATATGTGGCTCTTCCCTTACTTTCTACATGATTTCCTTTGCTACTTGCTTTCCTTTCTTCCAATTAAATTTTCAATCTTACCTTAATAGGTGAAGTTTGAATTATCACTTGTGGGCTTGTGCTCAAGCTACCGCATTGGTATCAATATTTGCAATTGGTGTTGTTACATCTTTCTTTTTTTTTGCAAAGAAAGGAGCATTTTATTAATGATTGAAAAACTTCATGCAAAACAGCAACCCCCAAGGTGCTGTGTATGGAAAAAACCAAAAAGGCTTTAAAGAAGAAAAACCAACCTATTCCAAAGAAACCAAGCTCACTACCTAGGGAATCACTGGTACAGGGGCTAACAACCATGTGGGGGGAACTACACAACCAGCAAGTCCTTCACGGAGTGAATATGTAAAAAATTCCTGCAGGCCAAGCCTTAGAAAAACATGTGTGCCTCGCAACAGTCGCCCTAGATCCTAGGGTCCCACACTCGAAGTTGGAATGTAGGGTGTAGATGATATCCTACCAGATGGCGACCAAGTAGCCGAGGGTGGAACCAGATGCTTACCTATCACTAGACTATAGCAAGCAACCCAAATGTTCCACACTGTGACAATAGCTAATACCTCCCACACACTATCATCTAGAGGGGAGTGAGGATCTGGGATAGCAAGAGGAACTGCCTCGTGGAGCTCTATCCTTTGAATGCTCTAACCCTATATTCGGGAAGCTCGAGGGACCTCATCAATCTGGAACACGTGACCTCCCTCAGTCAAACAGGCTACCATCCCCTAGGTGTAGTCCCACTGAAAGCTCTTCATGCGGGTCATAATCCTGAGGGCTCCCATCCAGATCCTTGGTGCTCTATGACAACTTCAAAGGCAGTAAGGGATCGTCTCCAGAACTCCAGTAGAGCAATAGTGACACTGCCCCTCCACCTGCATCTACTCCAACCACGGGCCTATGGGCAAGCCTCCGTGGGCGGCTAGCCAAAAGAAGTAGGAGATCCTCCTCGACCGCAAATTGGGACCATAGGCGTGTCCAAAACCTAGAACGAAACTCTTGGGGCACCCTTTGGGCCACCCAATGCCTCTACCTCGAAGGGGTCCATGTCAAAGAGTCCATTTGAAGCCTCTTGTCAATCCGTGTGATATAGGAAAAGAAGGGCACCTCATCCACCTACGTTGTGAGGCCCACCTTGGAAGGCCAAAACCACTCTCCCGAATCCCACTGGACCTCCCTCAGGAGCCTACCTTCCCAAAGCCAAAGGCGCCATCTAGGGGGATCCTGCTTTAGAATACTAGGGGATCAATGTGCCACTCCTTCCCCAATCAACCCACAACTCTGATCATCTGCCAATGAATCCCATCCAAACACCCATCCATCTTTGGGTCTCTCTCAATGAGTGCCTGAAGCAAGCCTTTGGGCCCGACACGAAAGAAATCAGGCTGCTTGCTACCTCGCTGGATCATCATCCTCAAGGGGGACCCTAGTCCAAGAAAACTAACCCAACTAATTGTTGTCCATCCACATGCGGAGTCCCTCCGACCAAGACTCAGGGATGGCGAGGTTGATCTCCCTCATCCACTTCCTTGCTCCTCGCATATGCACTATGGCTCCAAGCCTCGCCTCTGCCTCCATGGGTAATCTACTTCAACTGCCAAAGGAGCAAGCTGGGCCACTATCCCACTATGCCCATCTACCGATGTTTGAGCATACATCCATCCTGATCCCTACTCTTCGGGTGAAAAATGAGGGGTTGATGTTCAAACTTCTCTTTGTAGTAGTGGGGTCGATGGAGGAGGCCACCTACTAATCTCTGCTAGACCCTATGTAGGCTCCTCATCATGGAGGAACCCTTCCCTATAAGGGGGGCCTGTGAGAAGATCCATTTGTGTGATTGCTGCCACTGCCCCCCGTGCGTGGGGTGTTCTTGAGAAGCCCTTGCTGTAAGAGAAGCTTCAAGGGCTCTACACCAAGGGTGAGGCTGCGCACAACCACAACTTGCCCAAGAGGTCTCTACTCTGCATCTCTGGATCAATGACACCCGAGCCTCCCTATGCCTATGGGATGATCATCGTCTACCAAGCAACCTGTGGGCTCTAGTATTCCTTGTGTCGTCTGATCCTACCCAAAGGAAATTCCTAACCAAATGCTAGAGCTATCCAATGCACCCTCTGTGAAAGCACCAGTAGGAGCTCAAGACACACACTCATATCTATCACTAAGCCACTGGGATCTTGGGTCCTACTCCCTAAGGCTCTCTATGGAGAAAAGGTCTTGTCGCAGTGCACACTCGTGCTCCTCAAGAGCCCTCCTTCGTCTAAGGGCATGAGACTGCAACTCCTCATCACCCCTCTGAATCGCATCTACCACCCACAAAGCCCATCCCTCATAGGAAACTAACTCTGGCTGCTGCTGCCAAGTCTCTACAATAACTAGCTGAATCTCCTCATCTTGCAATAGGTCCTCTGGGATGCAGACCCCATTTTCAGGAAGATCAGTAGGGCTGCTCTAGGTGTAATACTACTGGAGAGTGGTTTGACATCGTGGTATTTGCTAGAATTCCCATAGAGCCGCCTCTATGTATTGCCCAGTCCTTGACATAGAAGCGATCTAGCCTCTCAAGCAATCCTCACGTCTGGCTAAATGAGAAGAAAAAGATGCCAGGGATCCTACTTAACTCTGGCTCTCTCCACGGGTCTCTACTGCTAATCGTGAAGATGAACTAGCACTATGCTGCTACTACTGGCATCTCAGAGAAGGAGGCACCGCCCTACTTGTACTTCCCAAACTCCTGGTTATTGAGGTCTCCTCCAACAATCTAGGAGTCAATATCTGGAAGACACTTTGTCAGCCTCCTCCAAAAGTCCAGACAGTGCTGTCTGCATGCTGGGGCATACACATTTAAGAACCCAATCCTGGACTCTCCCATCTCGACTCCCATCCAAACTGCCCGCCTTGGGATAAGCTCACCATGATTGTAGACTTCTGAGACCACCTCTTGGGAGACCGAGATGCAAACCCCTCTGCTCCATCCTACGGCAGGAGACCAGACCTCCGAGCCTGTACCCGAAAGAAGGTAGTGGCACCATCGAATGTCTGATGCTGTGAGAACATGTGCTCCTATACCAGAAGAAAGTCCATTGCTCACTCTACCACTGCCCCTCTATAACTTCCGTTGAAGGATCAGGTACTGCAGCTGACTACATGCACGGTCATGGAGCCATGCATGTTCCAAGTCACTATGGTCCAAACTCATGAGGACGGGAAGCCAAAAACAAGGCTCTCATGTGGGTGGGTGCACGTTCTAGAAAAACAAACTTTTGTTACTTTGACGGGGGTTTGGAGGGCAAGTAGTCCGTGTCTGTGCGTCGGCAAACTAGGGTGGACACATTCTCCATGTCGATCTTTCGTGCCCATTACAACATGGACATGTCCACTATGAACATCTCTGCACAGTCTGGAGTGGCGAGTAGTGTGCTTGATCAATCCTTGCCTCAGGCGGCAATCTACTAACCCAACTGTCAATCACAGATCAGCTTCTCTTGCGTGAAGCTCAATAGAAATTCAATTCAGCACCATGGGCGTGCCAAAGATCTAATCCCTATGGATCCATCCAATCTTCCATCATGCATGAGATCTGATCCCCCATCATAGCATCAAATACCATTGGGGTCCACTTCTCCAACCCTATGGAGGCGAACTAGGACTGCCAAATTGGATGCATCTGTGAGCCCACTATGCTAATCGAACCACCTTTTCGGGGCTGCGAGATGATGAGCGTCACCTTAAATGACAGAGGGTAAGAGTTTGAGACCTCTAGGTAATTCCAGGGCCCCAATCTCCAAAAGTCCCTTGGAAGAGGAATCCAGGCTGCAGTTTGGGAGTTGACCACCGGGAGGACGAGCCCCTTCCCTCTGTATCCCACCCTGAATGGGAGGAGTGAGAAGGGGGGGGACAATACATTGAGTCAAGGAAGCGGAAGGGGATGCGGTCGTGCCCTTTCCTACTAGTAGGGGAACTGAGGCAGGTCCAAAGTGGGGAGCGAGGGGAGGGAGGTGGAAGAAGCTATTGTAGAAGGGGTGGTGGGAGGGGGGGTGACGGAGGGAGGGGATGGGTGGTGAGGATGACCATAGAGGAGCTCGAGAGGAGGGGGAGGGCGTGGAAAGGGAGAGGCGTCCAGGGGGGAGGGGAACGAGGAGGACTAGGGGCAATCACCCTACTGATCAAGAGCATCAAGGCTTTGGATCCCCCTCCTCAATCACTATTGGGCTATCCTCCACAACTTCTGCCATCGGAACATCAGAAGCTCATGAGACACGCTGCCAACGTAAGGGTGACTGTGGTCGCTGGACCTCCACTCTGGGAGGGTCACCTGGCTGAACAATGGCCCCTGCTACTGTTAAGGGGAAAGGATCCCCAACCAAGGATTTCTACAAGTGCTCCTTCGTGGGTACCTCTCGACCTATTCTCTCTCTCTCTCTCTCTCTCTCTTTCCCTGCGTCTAGACTGTTGCCTATGGCGCTTGAGAGCCAATTTGCTTCTTTTCTTTTTCTTTTTGCCCACTTGGGTCCACATACCCTCTGAATGTGTCACCCAGGGGGTCTGAGACTCCATCTGCTCCTGTCTAAGGGGATCCTGGGCCCTAGTATACTGACTCTACTTATCCTATGGGGGAGGAGGGGGAGGAGCTCGTCCCTAACCACGAGGGACGTTTTGGGCTAAATGTCCCATCTGGCTACAATGAAGAGACTGGCTTGGCAAATTAAAGATCTCCACAGTCTGTCAAAGTGTACCCCCCTCGAGGATCTCAAGGAGTATCCACTCTGGGAGGGAATCTGGGCTCTCAACCACCAATCTTATCATCAAGACCTCGTCATCTGCTACCACTGATGCTGTTGAATCCACTGGGGACTCCAGCACTCTGCCAAATGCTCTGTCAATGGAGGGGAGGATGGCTCTGTATTCCTTTGGGAGCCCTAGGAAGCGGAGCATCACCGGGAATCGGGGAACATGGTGTGTTGTCCATGTTTTCCCATTGTAAAGCCATGGTACCAAGGGAAAAGGTACATGAGATGCAGACCGAGGAGGATGGGGCTTTGCTCCACAAGTGTCGAGGTGGTGGCAAGAGAGCTTAGTGGATGAGGAAGACGCTCTGTAGTTGGTGACCTCTTGGATGTGGTCGTCTTCTAGTGCCAAGCTTGCTTGGATCCACTCTCTCACCTGTCTCCTTGTGGGGGTGAGGCTCACAATTTTTCCCACAACTCCCTGTCCTGAAGTGAGTGGACTGCATGCTCCACCTATTGCTTGACGGGATAACCTTTACAATTGTGAGATTTGATGGTTTTGCCATAGAGCCCCACCCAGGGTCACCACTAAGATTTTCTTTCTCCTAACAAACACAAAAAACTCCCTCTATGAAGAAGGGAAAAGAAAAAAATCACCTAGAAGGTGGACAGGAAGCTGCCTCACCCCCAAGAGAGGCTCGAAGAAGCCCTTGTTACCCAAACCCGAACGCACCCAAGGCTCGAGGGTCGATGGTGGAGATGAGAAATGGCTGAAGGGCTGCAATGAGTCCGTTGAAAAGGAAACAGGAGGAAAGAAAAGGAGGGAACGAGGAAGGAAGGCGGGAAAAGAGAGGAGGCAGAGGGAGGAGGCGGCGAGAGGGGGCAGAGAAGGAGACGGACGTGGGGGAGGAAGTGAGGGGAAGGGGGCCAAGGGGAGTCGGAATGGAGGCCAAGAGAGGCTGAGACGGATGCAGAGGGGGAGGTGGGGGAGGAGGGAGATGGGAGGCGGGGAAGGAGGCAGAGGTGGAGGGGTGAGGGAGGCGGAGGTGGAGGTGGGATGGAGGCAGAGGCGGAGGCGAAGGGGGAGGGGAGGAGGGAGGCGGAGGTGGAGGCACTCATCCAAAGTCCCTGAGGATACCTTTTACCTGCATCATGATCGACTATACTATTGCGGAACTCCCACACAACCAACAGAACCCCCGCCCGGATGTTGGGCGAGATCCAATCAGACCCCGCCCTCTTGACTTTATACCAAACTTTGCAAGAAATTCGGCAGTGCCAGAGAAGATGTTCCACGAACTCTGGATTTATTGTACAGTCACCTTCCATAGTAGAAATCTAGCTTTTCAGATACACAGCTCTTCCAGATCCATCTGTCTTCGGGAACACCAAACTTGGCCTCTACGAAGGCCCCGTATCTTGTTTGGATCAACTGGCTCCACAGTTTTTCATAGCATCTGGTGACGTGAGCCACCTTGGCCGAAAGCATCTTGAGGCACGTTTTCCTCACAGCCCATTGGTCGTCTCTCCAATGTGACGACGGAACCGTGTTGGTCAGCGAACTCTTTGGTATATGATTCATCACAGCCTGCAATAAATCCTTCTTGCCAAGACTTAGGGGAACTCGTTCTGCAATATGGTCGATAGAGAGCAATTCAGCTGGCTGAATACCCCCGAGGTCTGTTCATCTTCTCACCCCTTTTCAAAAGAGTGACTGGGCTCTAGCCACATCGTGCAAACCAAACGGATCGTCTTGGAAGGCCACACTCCTCCAGATTGATTCCAAGAGAGTAGCATCACCTCCGAGATCATGCGCCATTTCCAATTGAGCAGCTCCACCTCATCTTTCCACACGGATACCAAACCAGAAGCTAGGTTTGATCCCACAACTTTGAACACCAATCGGTCATACAAATCCAGTTCAATACAGGAACCCACTACTTGACCCCGACATTTTTTATCATATATTTCAGCACCTCAATCCACGGCAATCTCTTACAAATAAGGGCCTGATTTTGCATAGCCTCACATCAGGGATTCTAAGACTGCCTTGTAACTTGGGAGACTTCAGAGGCTCCCACGGAATGTGATGAAGCTTTCTCTTTCCGCCATATCCGAACCACAGGAAGGCTCGCAGCAAACGTTTACGCTCACCCCAATTGGATTTGGAGAATTTCCAAACAGTGGCTGATCGGGAGCTAATACATGCTGAATCAATGTTGCCACGCCTTCAATTTGTCCTTGATTTTATCCGTCAACCAGTTGAACCTTTGCTTAACCATGACACCTATACCCAAGAGGGGCCAAAAGTACCTGACTACTTCCCCCCGCGGGATAAAATTAACCTGCAAGGAGCTTAGCCCAGCTGGAGGAGGGGCCGGGTTGGTCCTTAGCGCAAAGGTTTTTGCGAGACTGCAATGGGACCTCGAAGCACGACAGAATTTTTGCATAACTTCCATGAGGGTATTGATCCTCTTCTACTGAGAAGGCAATAGTATCATCAGCAAAGAGCTGGGTGACTACTTGATTACCCGACGGGAGAGACACACCCTTGATCTAACCTTGTGCCACACAAATTTTGATCCGATGGGGATAAGGAGAATTGTACAAATGGCAAACAAAATTGGGATGAGTGGGCAACCCTAGCGGATTGACCTAGGTTTCTATGACACCACCATTGAGGCAGAGGATAGTTGACGCATTGCCAAACAAGGTGGCAACCATCCTAGAAGTCCTGAGCCAAAGCCCAAGCATTCAAGCACAACAAGAATGAAATCCCATCTAACCATATCATAGGATTTATCAAGGTCAAAACCAAAGAGTATTACCTTCTAACCTTCATTCATGGCATGATCTAGACCAAGTGACACATTTAGAATGTTGTCGAGAAGATGTCACCACTTTTGATGGATTTGCTCTATTCTTAATCCACGATCTTTGCATAGACTTCACAAATCTTTATTGTCAGCGCTTTCGCAGTCAACTTGTAGGAGATATTAAGCATCATTATGGGGCACCAATTCCCAACCTTGAGGTGAGTCTGTCATTTTGGGAGGAGCTTCACTAAACCAGCATTCACGTCTTCTAAGAGAGAGCCTCTAGAAATGGCCGTGTTGGCCATGTCCCTCATATCATCACCTATCACTCCCCATAACTGTTTGAAGAGTTCTACTGGAAGGCCATTGAGGCCAGGGGCACGACCAATCTCCACGGCGCTCAGCACGTCTTCAAGCTCTTTTGTGGAGAAGGGCCTGGCAAGCAAGCCACATTGCAAGCCACATTGATGGTCAGAGATCCTTGGACACCCTTCAATAGTCCCGCCACCTCTTCCTGCTACAATTGCACCTTAAATGATTTAGCCCTCATGCCTTAAATAATTCATCTTCATGTATACATCTCCTTCATCACTTTCCTCTTGGAATGGTACTTTTGGATATTGAAATAGGTGTGGATGCCGTTTGAGATTAGGTGGTGGGAACATTGGAAACTTTTAAAAGAACATAGTTGAATCTTAAAAGACAAGTTCTATACATTAGTCCTATACATTTGATTTTATTCAAATGAAACAAAGTTTCCTTTGGCTACAATGATGAAGGAAATGGCATCCCTTGGAATGGTCAAAAGAAATTCATTGCATCTACTTGAAAATACAAAATTTGTGCAATTTAGTTAGGTACAATTTTCCAATGGAAATGAGTAGTATTTGTGCATCATATTACACAAACTATGCTTTGTTGAACTATGTCTGCATAATGGAAATTTTGATCAGTGCAAGGAGATACACCTAGTTGCATATGAAAAAAATGATAGCTAAGAAACATAGCCACAAACTGAGCAAGAATTCTTTTTTTTTTAAATGTTAAGTCATTATGTCCAAGGTGTGGCTAAAGAGAAATGGAGATTAATATGTCTAAGTTGTGGCTAAAGAGAAATTGACATTATTTCCAATTATCAATGGAGAGAAGGTATGCAATATGCATATCAATGGCTATATGGAGAGAAGTTCTGCATTGCAACAATATCTTTCACTAGATGAGATCCAAGATGAGATAAATCAAGGGAATACAAGAGAAGCAAGTTTTGTATTACACGAATATTGGATCACATCTTTCACTAAAGATGCCTTGTGGAAGTTTTTAATGTGAGAATCATATTCCTCTGGGAGTTAACTATAGGCCCATGAGATGTAAATATTCTACTCATAATTGCAAAATTAAAATTTTAAAGATGTACTCTTAATGGCAAGTTCTACAACATACGGTGAGCATGCAAATGCTAGGTAGCGAATGTTCAACTCCAAGGTTTGTGAATAATTTTTCTTTTGGGGAGATTTGATGACTTTAAACAAGTAGTTAAACATGCAATAGATGAAGAAAGTTGGAGAAGATATTAACACGTTAGAAGCACATGTGAGGGACATATATTGGCTATGGACATAACATTGATTAAAGAAGTCATTGTGTTGGTTCCTTAATGAAATGCTTCAAAGAACATTGACCCTTGATCTTCCTCATGTTTCCATTTGCTTGCCATGATAAAATTTGTTTCAAAGGTACACTTGTGTGGAGTGCTTTGGACATGGATTCAAGATGTTTTGTGACCTTTGAATAGATGCTCTTCAATAACATGATAGAAGCCAAGTTGGAGAACCAAAAATGGAATCCTTAAATGGATATGTTCAACAAATGTTCAAAAATCTAGGCAAACAATGGCTAGAGGAAAAAATGTTTAAGAGTAAGCACATAACTAATTTATTTTCAATGATTCAATTAAAGTTGCACATAAATATTTGATGTGGTTGAAGTTTATTTCCCTTTGCTTTGGTCATATGCATGAAGATTTGCTTATACGTCCCATGTAATTCCAAGCAACATGAAAAGCATAGGATGTTCCACTATGGCTGACTGATAGCACGTATAGGGATAAAGGTTGGTGGTGATCAAACAAAGGCTATTACGATAGATTGATTGAACCATATTATAATTCAAAAGCTCTACACAAGATTGGTGAATCTTGTGCAATGAAAGTATTACCATGGATGTTGATGAGAAAGATAGTCAATGTTTGTTCAAGCTACTTTGTACCATACAAAACTTGAAAGTGGTCTAAAGCATTCATATAAGGAAGACCTGAGCACAATATTTTATTCTTGTTGGTAAACAACAAATTGCTTACATTTGGGCCCGGAAGGTTAAAAATGATGTTGAAGGTATGCACAATACATGATATAAACATTATGACTACCTACATAATAGTTAGTATAAGCCAAATTATTAAAAAACTGCAGGGGAGGGATCGAGGTATGTTTTTAGTAGAAATGGATTCCTAGTATGGATGAATTACAAATTGTAAGCCCAAATTCACCAACGTATGCATGGAAAAGTAAATGTGAAAGCACAACACAATGACATTGCCATGTTGTCGAGAAAAGACTGAGAGGATGACCCACACATATGACACACATTCAAAAGATGGGGAAGTCTTTGATAGCACGTGATGTTATGATGCATTTTTAAAAATCAAGGTCATTACAAATCCCACATGTTACATTCACTGAATAAATGTTACAAAATAACATATGGCAAATGAGGTAAACTAAATGGCACAATACTTTTGTAACATTGGAAACTTAGCCTAAGTATAAGTCATTTGATTGTTTATTGCAAGTATGCATGAGTTGTGAGCTTACACCCCCATCATTGCTAAAGTTCTCATGAAAGTCAACTTACATTGATTATATTTACTCGATTAAAATATGTAAATTATCTCTAAACTAGTATCATGGTTTCGTTGAATTCAATATACTAAGTTAACATGATTAATGACATGGGAAGCCTTGTTGTTATAAAAATCCTTAGGAATTCAAGCATATACCTACTTAATTTATGTAAAGAGTCCATTTTCAAACTTTGGACTCTAGTACAACAGAATAGTTCTAGAAGCTCTTAAGAGTCCAAATTTGGAAATCACTTTAAAATCTTATGTGGATGTGTATATTGTATTGAGAGCCAGCTTTTTGTGTAGGCACTACACCCATGAGACATCTCACAAAGAACATTTTCCCCCCACCTTGTTTATTTGGTACAACTTCAAGTGTTGAACCCCATACTAATAACATTGTTACTAAGAACAATAGCTTTTACATAATAGGCATTGTGCGAAGCTACTTCTCAATGGGCAAGTTAAAGGGAATAAATAAATGTACGACGTTCATAGTCCGAATCTAAATGTGACTCATATAAATATGAAGTTGAAAACTAGAACATCAAGTTACTACGAGAGAAAAGCAATATAAACATCAAGATTTGAAAAACATAGCTTCTTTTCAATTCTCAGATCATAGGATAGAGTGAATGTAACTTTGAAATTGAGGCTCCAAGTAGAAATTCATAGTTGTTATAAGAGGAAGCCAACATCATCAAGATATGACAAGCCTAGCTCCCTTTTATTTGTTAAATAATAGGATGGAGAGAAACGTATGGTAAGCACATCAGTTTTTTAACATGAAATTATGGTCAAGCATGCATTGACAGACTTCCTTAAAAAACTTTGATGCCATGCAATATCCTACATAGGATTGCATGAATGGATTAGTAGGAAATGCTAGTACAAGGTCAATCATATTCTTCTTTCATTACCAGCTTGATTTCCAAGACCTTTACTTCATGCTAGAGATATGGGCTCAAAACTTAAGCAAATTAGGACATGCTTGGGACATGCAAGCCTTTTCATGAAAGGGTACATGAAAATATGTGATTAATAATAAACACTTTGTGTAAGAAGAGGTGCATGGACGATTGAGAAGGAGTCGTCAAAAGAAACAAGGAATAGAAGCAATGCATTGTGGTAGACCTCAACTTAGAGCATGCGAGAGAGAGAGAGAGAGAGAGAGAGAGAAAGAGAGAAGGTTAATGTATAATATACAACGAGTAGCATCACCCATCTACGATGGGTTAGAGAGCCGCTCCACTGGGTCTCAAAGTTGGCATTTAGGTTGCCTTTAATTTCAAGGAATAAAATTCAAGATTTTATTTATAAATCTTAAACTTTGAGAAATTTTAAGAAATTTTCAAATCAAGGACCAAAATGGGGTAGGCATTGAGCCATTTGAGTTCTTGGACTATCATTCCATTGGCTCAAATGCCAAAGATTGCACAAACATTTTGGGTGACTACACGAAGAAGAGTAGGAGGAAAGACACCTTATCAAACTTGGCCTGTAGTAGAGGTTCCTCCTCTTGAGCGCCAACATGTAGTGGAGTTATAGGAAGCCCAAGGTAGAGATGACAGCACCCATGCAATTCCTAGAATCATCCTTGGCAACTTCTTGGTTATACAGGAAGCTTGCTAGGAGGAAGAGGAAGGAGCCCAACAAAAAGTTGAGGATGAGGAGGTTGTAGATGATCTCAAATATTCTGGGACCAAAAAGTTTCGGTATAGGGGTGATGAAAGTTGCCAATTGCACTCACCACCTTGCTCTCCACATATAGTTTGGCCAAAATCACATATCCCACCTTCAATACCTTTGAAGATGCCAGCATAACCATTGGCATGGGGATGTTACTCCCCTTGCAAACAACACCCCGCACACTGCTTCCTGCCGCCTCCTCCACCACTTCGATTCCCTACTCTTTCACCTCACACTCCTTTGTGGCTGTATCTTCTCCTCCTCCTTCATTGGTGACCATGTCGAGCTCGACTCTACCTAGATCCATGGCATTGATGTTAGCCCCATCTTTCTGTCTGAAAGAAAAATTAACTAAAACACATATGAAAAATAATTATTTAATAATTATATATATAATAAAATACATTTCTATAATATTAAATAATATTATATTATGATTTATAATGTATAATGTATATCAAATGTAATCTCTCTCTCTCTCTCTCTCTCTCTCTCTCTCTCTCTCTCTCTCTCTCTCTCTCTCTCTTTCTCTTCTCCCTCTCTCTCTCACTCTCTGATCTCCTCACACACTCTGTGTGTGTGTGTGTGCGTGTTTTGCCTATCAAACCTCTATCCTATTATACTACTGGACCAATTTTCAATGTCATAGTAAACAAATTGCAAACATCTACTATTACCCTTTTCAAACACCAAGTGAGAGTAGTCCATTAATAACCAACTTCTCAGTACCACATAAGTAAGAATAATCTTATCATACCATTCCTCTTAATAAGGTGTCAAAGTGAGAGTCAATTATTACATTCACATTTATGTCAGTACATTGCAGAAAGTACAACGATACTAATGACTAGTCTCCAATAGAGAGTTCAATCTTATCTAGCAGTCCTTGGAGAAAGTCCGTTGTAGAGTGCTCCTTGAAGTTGCCAACACCGTGTCTTCATGCCTTAGATTTTCTAATGCAAACTTGATGGAGAAGTATGCCGACTCACCTGGTGCCATCACAACACAATGAAAGTTAGAACATTTCATTCATGATGTGGAAGCCAGGCTTCAAAGCTGGCACACAGTTGTTACCATGCCACTCTATCTAGATTAGCATTAAACAAATCTTGGCATTGTCACATTTCAACGGCAATTAAAGGTTGGCATCTAGAAATAATCAATGTTAACCTCAAGTTCAAAAAAAGACAAAATGAGTCTCAAGTACAAGGAAAGTAATGGAGTATTACTTGCATACAAGTACCTGTTACCATACTCCAATAATAATGAGGGTACTTAGGAAGAATTCAAATTGAAACACCTTTTCTCCTTTAAGTAATTATACTTACCTCCAAAAATACCCACATAGAGTGAGTAAATCAAGGACTCCAAGGATCCATGTGTCAATCATCCTAGTATAGGGAACTCAAACATTCAAACATTATAAAAAATTTCAAGCCCAAGAATTAAGGAATCGTCCCATATATCTTTTGCTGCTAGGATTTCCTAATTATTTGAAGTATATTATGTGGAGAAATTCTAAGTGCATCAAGGCCTAGCAACCGAGGGAAGGTGTTTTGATCCAAAGAAATGCTCATGTAAGAAATGCAACACAATGTAAAAAACATTGCTAGCAATTTCTATTCTGTTTTGATCCAAAGAAATGCTCATAAAATACAAATAGGGAAAGAACATCCTAAATGTAAATGAATATAATGACATTAAACAGACATTTTCTTGTGCAATCTCACACCAAGCAAATGTGTAGTGTCGACCAGTTCTAACAGGAAATTCACGTTACATAGAGGCTACGTAGAATGTGAGCGTGACAGACTTGATAGTTGAAATATGTCTCTTTGAGTAGCATTTTCCATTTTCTTACACTCTCAATATAAACTTGAAACAATGGCTTAATGTGGCTCTTCGTGAACGTGCGCAGAGAGTGTTGCCACACAGGTTCCACTTAAGAAGAGATCTGTAAAGTAGGCCGTGATGACCTGTGAAGTCTCGTAGTGTATAATTGTGACACAGCGCAATTACTGATAGCACGCGTAGCTACAAATTATAAGAAGCCAAGAGTATATCTATATGTAAGAGATCAACCTTGTGGTTGGGCAAAATGATCATGAGGGCAAGCTTCAACAAAGTGAAGGGCTCTGAGGTGGAACCCAGGACAGACCATAGTGTACAGAATATATGTTCTAGGGAAATCTAGGATTATATATGTTCTAAGGTGGAACCTAGGATAGGGCAATTGATTAGGTGTGCTCGTCTGCAGCCTACAAAGAGATTTGCCTCCACTTTTAATATAACTCTAGAGAACAAGGCTACTATTTAAGCTCTTAAGGCAAAGGGGAGGGGGAGCAAGTCAAAGTTTGCAAGTTAATAGAGTATCCAAGATGGAGTTTTTAGCTGTTGTATTCCTTGCTCATGAGACTGAGGGGACTAACATCTTTACGTACCCCACTCAACCAACTCCACTCGTACAGTTCTACGCAAGGAGTATCGAGACTTTCTGGTCCTAGCAGACGTGAGAAGTATTCGTACGAAGTTTATGGAAGTAAAGCACTGAATAAGGGCACCTGATATCGCATGGGGTGATCTTCTGAACCGGTCGTGAGCGCTTTATATCTTCCGTTCCAAAATAGCCAAATAGAGACACCCTTTGAGGTATAACGCTGCATACAATTGCAAGAGTATCACATATGGATTGGCAATAGTAGTAACAAAGATGCTCATGTCGAGTGGAGGCACAAAACTCGCCTCATCGGAGGAAGTGGTCATTAGTTGAGAAGGAAGAAGATGAGAGGGAAGGAGAGGCCAATGGTTCGGCTAGCAGAGTGAAGAGCTCCTAGAATTTCTCTCAAGGCAAAAGAAGGGGGAAAGGAAATCGGCACGTGGTCACTTCCTTCACCATCCCCAAGTACCAATTTTTGACCCACCAAAACTGTAGGGTGAGATGTACTCTCCAATGCCTTTAAAACTTAGTACTTCTCCATTTCAGGCCATTATGAATGATGTATGGTACAATACATTCCTGACAACCATTTGTAATTGCCAGGTCTTTGGAAGAAGTCCAATATCTTCTGTCTCAATTAAAATCATCAATCCATTACTACCTCAAGGAGGTCTTCAAGATAGGTGAAGGCATGATCTTCAAGGTAGGTCCTTCCATTACCATTCCTCACAAAGGCTGCCATCACACAATTATAGGACTCTAATAATTATCCTTGTAATTATTATAGTATAATTATTTTATATAACGTATTTTATATATAATATATAACATATTATACAATGTATATATATAATATATACCATATAACAATATGATATAATATTGTACACACACACACACACACACACCCTTCGAGATGCTTGTGATATTGGAGGTATCAACATTTGGATAACCCATGCATACATTACTGGCTTTGACCCCGTGTCACTGAATGAAATACCTATTGACTTCTTATATGCTCTAGGGAGATTAGGCATATTATATTAAACCCCTCAGATTATTTATTGACCAACTATGCGGTCCCATGGTCATGGGAACCCTTTTATACTTTGAAAATTTCAAAGTATGGGTAGTCCATGGAAGCATGTGGTCATATTAAAATCCTTATGGAAGTATATGAGTTATTGGAGCACTCCTCTTATATATCATATACCATATACTGTATTATAAATTATATTAAACATCAAATAATATATTATATATAATAATATTACATTATATAAAATAATATATATTAAATTATAATATCTAATGTAATATAATATTTTATATATATAGTATAATATTTAATATATGTAATATATTATTTTTTTAATCATATAACACACCACATCATCTCTGTGCAAGTTGCATTGTGCTACCCCATGTCATCACGTCATGCCACATCAACATGTCTGTGCTATGCCATCCCACATCATCGGGTTTTCATCACGTTATCTCCTCGCCAGTCTATGTTGCGCGGCCCTTGTATTGGGACATCATCAACCTACACCGGGGAGAGCTTGGTCCTAGTGCCTCATTTGATGTGCTCTACGTGGGCCATGTGTCTTCCCCTACATTGCGCCTTGTGTCACACGCTCTGTGCTACACTATGCCGCACCTCATTTTTTGTGCTTTGCACATGCCATGTGTTCGCTTGGATGTCCCCGCACGTCGTCTGTCTTGTTGCATGTCTATGCCTAATCTCACCACGTGTCATTATCCTGCACACTCCTCCAAACCTCCGGCTACCTCCTCCGAACCTCCTGCGAAACTCCCTCTTGCTCTTGCCAAACCTCTAGAATTGCTCCACGTCGAAACCTCTCCTTAAAGAATAGAGTAGAAGTAGAAGAGTAGATAACCCCTTTCAAAATTATAACCCTTCAATATATTGACTCTATAGCTATGTGCTTGAAACAAGTGTGAGTCCGTTGAGATCACACCACATTAGGGCCGCCTCATATATTTTAGAATGCTATTTATATGTGTTTATGGTATTGTGAATTAATTCTCCCTTCTTTGCCAAACAAAATATTAGACAATATTCAGAATGAATTAGGTTATCTAGTATATTTGGAAAAGAATGAGCAAGTTCTTTTTCAAAAAGGTCTCCTTCATGGAAATATAAAATGTGTAGATAAAATAAGCCTCTTAAAATCTCATACAGTTAGAAACTTTTCTAATTTCTTGGCTTCTTAGCATCACATCAACTATACTATGATAAATATGCATTCTAGGGGCACTGAAAAAAATAAATCAATACTCCTTTTTTGGGTCCATTTTATTTCATGGCAAGTTTCAAAGCATAATGCATTTAAAAATATAAGCGCCCTTTTTACACTTTGATAATATATAAGAAAATGGATATTTTGTCCCTTTTTCTTGCTATTTAAGAATTGATTCATAAAATCGAAGCTAACTTGGAGTCATAAGAGAAGTAATGGTTATTTTTTTGAAGCACAATCACATTTGCCTCCTATTTTTGCTAGGCTCACTTTATTGTGTTTAACCTTCTTTGCATTATCTCTTGTGCTTACTATTCCCAACCTTGTAAATATTGAGGTATACACATTAAGACATGCTTGAGCCTTGACACTAAAATGGCCTTCAATGATCTATAAGCAAGAGTTCAATTAGGGTAATATGTCATCGATTTTTTTAATATTTTTTTAAATATGTCATGATTAGGCCATATATGGAGCCTTTCCATGAACGTTTTCACCCTAGTGGACTATTTCATATCCCATAATTTACATGTGTCTTCAACCATTTTTACTCGAACATTGATAAAGACATATATGTATCCTTTCCACATACGTTGTTGGCAATTCGTGATGTTAATGTGGGACGTTAAATTGCTAATGGTTTCATGGTATGATTGGTTCCAGTAGTCTCTTTTTGCTATGGATTTCCTTAAAGAAAATGGTA
Source organism: Dipteris shenzhenensis (assembly GCF_047967505.1). Lineage (NCBI taxonomy): Eukaryota > Viridiplantae > Streptophyta > Polypodiopsida > Gleicheniales > Dipteridaceae > Dipteris > Dipteris shenzhenensis. The sequence continues at coordinate 43,686,849 of NC_141608.1, read as the reverse complement.
CAACCAATAAAAAACACTATTCTATCATCTATGATGATATTCACATCTTTAAATATACTCAAAGCATGATACTCTTGTGTCCTCACAACAAATAAAGTGTGTAAAAATAACATATTTTTAGATGAGGAAGGACTGGGGCATGGTCATTATAGTGTATTCAAATACTAGTAGCATGGAAGTATTTCTATCTTACTCATTATATGAGTACAATGACGGTCGAGATTTTACAATGATCATTTCTAGCTCGAGATCCCCAAAGTCTCCAAAGTTGTGGAATCCTAGAATTGTATGTAAACTTTTAGACCTAACCACAAATTATTGCTTTCTGTCATAAGATTTTGCAATGTCCTTTTCACGTCCTTTTTCATGTTAGTAGAAAAAAGAAAAGTTGATCAAATCAATGCAACAACTTGCATGGCAAAATTGAGGGGTGTGTCGAGAAATGTAGTGGATAAGAGATGAAGTAGTCATTATGGTAGGATGTATTAGTCAAAGGGCCTTGGGGCACTACAAGCATGCTACATTAGAAAGAGAGAGAGAGAGAGAGAGAGAGAGAGAGATGTCTCCACCAAGGAGACCCTAAGCATTTCTACAACAAGGATTGATTGCAAATGGGGTGAAGGTAGTGCATGATATTGGGGGGCCTTAACCCATGACAAAAACATGGAGGCACATGTAATATCCAATGGACTAAGGGAAGGGGAGTGACAATGGATTGTATAGACACAAGGTCAAGGGATTAAGACAGTGGTAAAGTTTGGTCAAGAACTTTGGGTAAGAAGTTATGTAAGTGTGATGAGTTGATAGGCAAATGTTTTCTATCTAGCTGTTCAGTTGCATTGCAACCTTTTAACAAGAAGGCATGCTAGTCAAATCTAGGGAGCGTGAGTGTATGTGGTTAGTTAGGGAAGGGGGTTGCATCAATAAGGATAAGTAGTTGCATCAATAAGGGGAAGTATGAATGGAGATGGAAGAAGGAGGACATGAAAAGAAAGGGGGGGGAGATGAAGGGTCAATGTTGTGGTGTGGTGACAAGACAGGTGATGGGAAAGGAGAAGGGCGTGGGGTCCAGGGGTTACGTGGACCATTTGTCTTAGAGTGGAAGGGCATGATTCCTCTCTAGAGGGAGTGTGGAGTGTGTATGTCTGAAGAGGGTTAACGTATGACTGATTCTTTTATGAAAGGGGGGCCATCTGGGGGAGAAAAATACAAGGTTCCCTTGGATTATTCCAAGCTTTGTTATTGTTTTTGCAGCCCCTTTTGTCTTCTTTCCCATCATCATCTTCTCCTTCATGAACTTCAAGGACAATAAGGTTTAAATTTGGCTACAAGCCATGCCATCGAAGATTTAGGTTTTTCACCTTGAGATTGGATAATAGACAGGGATGTTAATTCAATGATGTTACCCAACCTTTGACTAAGTAGTACACATAGCCCAACCTTTGAAAAGTAGTTGTGCTTGGTTGAGTTATTGCTATTCATGCCAATATTTCTATATGGAAGGATGTACAACCCGGTATGCAGGTAGGCATAGAATAGCAGGTCGAATCTGAAGTTTTGCACTGCCAGAATTCTCGGTTGGACATGGAGCAAACGTCCTGAATCTGTGCAATTTAAGGGGTGCCGACATTCCCATGTGCATAATGGCGAGGGTATGATGTTGCTGATGAGAATGCAAATAGGATGAGATTGACCATGAGCAAAGATGAGAGATAGATACATACATAGATAGATAGATAGAGAGAGAGAGAGAGAGAGAGAGAGTGCGTGTGTGTGTGTGCGCGCGCATGTGGGGATGGGACGATGAAAGCAAGAGGAGGAGGGAGCCATGCTTTCGGAATCGGTGGACGCGAGGGTACATCTCTTCCGAACGGCACACCTTCGAAAATGCACCAGAGGGGTGGAGGTTCAGGAGGGGGATGCAGGAGGGGTGGCGACCGAGGTGAGAGGTGCGACGAGGAGCGAAACCACGAGGAACCGAACCAGGCAAGGGGTGTGGTGGGAACTCAACCAGGCAAGATGTGTGGGAACTCAACCAGGGTAACGCAATGGTAAAAGACTACAGTCTACAACAACAACAACAACTCTCGTCTTCTTCTCTTTGTCTTCTTCTTTCATTTGAAAGCTTCTGTTTTTGCTGGCTATGGCGGACCTTAAGCTTCTGCTTCTGCTGCTGGCTATGGCGGACCTTCAGCTCCTTTTTCTTCTTCCTATACAACACCTTCACCTCCCCCTGTCTATGGCTATGGCGCTCCCTCTCCTTCTTCTTCCCCAATCCTAATTCCATCGACCTTCATCTCTTCCATCGCCTGTTCTTGATCCTTCGCCCCTCCCTTCCATTCCTGCACCAATCCAATCCGGCACCAATCGACTCCAGATTGTACCTCGCCCTCACTCTTCGATAATTCAGCCCCGCGGCTGCCGGCTTCCTTGATCCCACGACTCCCGCTTGCTTCTTCCCGCTTTCCCCGGCGCATAGCCAATTGCTTTGTGGAATTGGCTCCCGCATCGCTTTGGATGAGAAGTCGTCCCTCATTGCTCTCCCCGCCTCAGCCGGCTAGCAATTCGGCTACTTGACCGGACGCTCCAATGTCCAATCTCACTTCTCCTTCCGGGGAAGCTAGTGGTTCTTCCGAAAACAGAGGTGACGGCTTTGCGGGACAGGCATCTCAGCATCCCACGAGTAGCGCGACTGCTCCAATGAGTAATAGTTCCGACCAGCAGCAGCAACCGCCGGCGAAACGGAAGAGAAATCTTCCTGGCACGCCAGGTAATATAGATAATGGAATTGCGATAGCATTCTGGATCTCGTAAGTCCGATTCGCTGATAGCCATCTCCATTGAATCGAACAGAGCAAACTGCGTCTAAGTCGTTGATGGATTTTTCTGCCTTCCTGCACAGACCCGGATGCCGAAGTCATAGCCCTCTCTCCAAAAACTCTCATGGCAACAAACAGATTCATCTGTGAGATATGCAACAAAGGTTTCCAACGCGACCAGAACCTGCAGTTACACAGGCGTGGTCACAATTTGCCTTGGAAATTAAGGCAACGCACCAGTAAGGAAATCAGAAAGAGAGTTTACATCTGTCCCGAGCCAACCTGCGTGCATCACGACCCTGCAAGGGCGCTTGGCGATTTGACCGGGATCAAAAAACATTTTTGTCGAAAGCATGGGGAGAAGAAATGGAAATGCGACAAGTGCTCCAAGAGATATGCTGTGCAATCAGACTGGAAGGCGCACCTGAAAAGCTGTGGAACACGGGAATATCGTTGCGACTGTGGAACCGTATTTTCCAGGTTAGATTTTGCATCAAGTTAAACGATCACGACTACTGCAATCAGGTGTCGTGCGGAATCTGAATTGACGTTGTACGCAAGATTTCGCTTCTTTTTCGGTGATACACCTTCCCGCTTTGTATTGTTTGCTGTATTCGGAATGGCACACGCAACAATCTCCGATGTATCCAATCAAGACTTTTACTTGTAGGAAATGAACTCCGTTTTTTGATCAAGATCGTAAGCAAAAAATTTCGACTCCCGTCTCTCTGATTGATTAAGTTTGTGAACCGCTATTGGTTACAAAACAGGAGGGACAGTTTTATCACTCACAGAGCATTTTGTGACGCCTTGGCCGAAGAAAGTGCCCGAGTCACAGCACACAGGCAGGGCGGAAGCCAGGAATCGGAGGGTCCTGAAACTGCACTCAATGGTCAAACAGGGGGACTTTCTATTAGGACACCTTCATCTCCTCATGCAGCTAATTCTCAACTCAGTGGGGGTTTAACCGATGCTCTTACGTCCTCTGAGGTTTCAAAGCCGGATGGCATGCCTAATTTGCCCTCGACGGAAGGTGGAACTGCATCATTATCCTCAAAGTGGGTTCAAGGCAGCAGACTGTCGGATTCATCTGTAGCTGCTACGACTAAAGGTTCTGGATTATCTCTGTGGCTAGGAACTGGCCCAGGACCTGGTCCTCCTGGTGCGTTACAGATGGTGCGGGCAGCAGATTCTGGACCTCCGTTTATGTCTGGTACAAACGAAGTTAGAATTTCTGGAATGACAAATTCTGAAGAGTTCGATGCGATGCATCATCACAAGAAGCTACCCAATGATGTGCTCCCCTCATCTACTAGTGCTATGGGTGTGTTTGCAAATTTGTTCGCTTCAACTAATGGCTACCCAGGATCACAAGGTGTTGGGAAGAATACAGGCAATGATATGCCAGGGATGACAAGTTTTGCTGGGTTGATGAATAATTTGGAGCGAAATGGACGCACCATGTCTGGGTTTGGACTTTCTTCTTCAGCTTTAAGCAGTCTTCGAGGGGGTCCTGGGTCAGGGGGGGGTTCTGTTCTCAATCTTCATCAACATTCAGGAAGTGCTCAAATGTCTGCTACAGCTTTGCTTCAAAAAGCTGCACAAATGGGTGCAACAGCAAGCAATCCATCCTTATTTCGTGGATTTGGACTCGGAGCTGGAGATTCAACCTCCATAGCTGGAGGTGAAACAAGGCATGGCTCACGACAAGAGCAGGGAAGAGCTGGGTTTGCCAATGTGTTTTCCAGTTCCCCTTCTTCATATCCATTGATGAGGCGGTCGGAGGATCTCTCATCAAGCAATCGAGGAGCCCAAAATTCCTTTGGTGCCTCTTTTCTAGGACAGGGGAGATCCAATGAACGTTCCAGCGTTCAGGAGCTTATGAATTCTTTATCAGGAGGAGCTGGATTGTTTGAAAGTGGACTAGGCAACATGCCTTCTTTGTTTGCACCATCTAATGGAGTAAAGGAATACTTGCAGCATACCAATAGCCTCCTCAATCATCATTTGCTGGGGGAGAAAGGGCAAGATTCTCGATTTAGTCGATTGCATGGGAAATCTCACTTTCAAGTAGGAACGTCACAAGCTGGCCTTGGAGTTCCACAGAGAGGTGGAGATGGAAGTGACAGACCAACGCTTGATTTCTTAGGTGTTGGAGGACCTAGCGGGATGGCAGGAGCTACTGCAGGAATGGGGAGAACTCTTTCCCAGAAAGACTTGGCCAGCATCACCTCACTGAATACAGCAATGAAGATGGAACCTTTCAGTTATCAGAGCAACAATCTGCCACCACTAGGAGCAAGAGACCACTCCCCAGGAAAATCCTGGGATAGTTCTTAGAACGGCACCCTGTCAACAAAATGGAAGCGGCTCAATATATTTAGTAGCTGTAATTTTTCTTAGGACATATGCATCGAGACTCGAGTGGGCAGGAGAAAGCAATGTTTTCTTGCTTTCTGTTTTGCTTATTTGGACAATGGGCAACATGGGAAGGGCTAAGTCCTATTAAAACAGTTTGGAAGAGAAAAGGGTGTAGATGATAAGGCTCATGCTCACTGTATTTTTACATCATTAGAGATTCCACCCCTTGCTTGCAGATTTTGTCAGGTGAGCTAGTTATGACAAGGTTAGGGCTAGAATGGTAGTCTCACTGCAGTAGCATCTGTTCAGTGTATATTCTCCACCGTGTGACCAGCCCTCAAATGTACCGATTCTACAGTCGAAAGCTGAAAATTGATTTTCTGCCTTCATGTTTTCAAGTATCCGTTAGCGTGTCTTTTGTGAAGGTTCTCAATGTTGTGATTCTCCTAAGAACGTTCACATGTTATCCATGTTTAAGATCTTGTAGTTGAGTTTGGTGCATGTAATTACCACCAAGAAATTATAAATTTCCACAAGGGTAGAATTGCATCTCAAGCCACTAGAATGGCAAACCAGATAAGAGGCATGACACTAGTTAAATCGTAAAATCCTTATGCACATTCACTTTGCAACTTGATCAAGTTTGAGAGCTTGCCTATTTTTCAAGCTACTGCATTACATAGGATTATTTGTCAAGTGGGCTAGCTTATGTTCCTAGCAACTTGTGTCACACAAAATAGTCTTAAGTAGTAGCCTTTAGTATGAAGTCGTCTCCATTGATTTTATTCATCTAGGTAGCTTGTACATTTGCATTTGTTGTTGCCATAGCTTATTCTTTTGTAGTTGACCCTATGGACATTTATGTCACATGTTCCAAATCTAGATGGAGCAAAGCAAGGAATGTGCCTGATGTTTCCAAAGACTGCCTATTGTCATGGATTCAATATGGCTTGGACATATGTAAGGCGATGCTATCATTACTAGTTTTTGTTAAGCTCATTACAAAAAGGTTAGTTCTTGTACCACAACATTCATGATCATTACATTCCATCTTGTACTACTTTTTGTTAAGCTCATTACAAAAAGATTAGTTGTACTACAACATTCATGATCATTACATCGTTTTCTCATGACATCTCCAATGTACTACCATATGAGATACATTATATTTATGATGTCAAATACTAGGTTGGCATCACATCATAACTTTGCATGTAAACGTATCTATGCAACTCTCTTTGACTGTTTTAGTGATACCATATAATATGAGTTACAAGAATCTTGCTATGTATGACATCCTTTTCAAACCCCCTACCTATTAAAATAGCTTCTAGACCATTTTTACAGAACTCCATTGCCATCCGCCAAAATATTTCATTGCAAAAAATATTTATGCAAGGCAATGCTTTTAGATTATGAGAATGTGGAGTCCAAGTTCCTCCTCAACAACTTACAAGACCAAATACTACGTTTGCTAGTTGAATAAGCAACAAGATTTTCCTAGCAAAAGTAGAGATTTTGAAGTCTTCTTTTTCTCTACAATGATATAGTGTACTCATGGAACTATCCTTCTCAAATAGCTTTTTAATTTTGTTGGAGATGTGTAATCCTAGAGTGGATTTTTTAGCCATCCATGTATAGTAAAATACAAGGTCGAGAGCCTTAGGTAGAGTTTGATCTTGTCTTTCGGTTCCATCTCGCAGCCACCTAAAGCTTCAGAATTGGGTATAATAGAAGGATTGGGTATAATAGAAGGATTAGCTAGGCAAAGCAAGAAACAAGGGGAATGAAAGAAGTCAGCCGGGAATCGAATCGCTGGAATTAAATAATCGAATCACAGGAACCATCTCCCGAAACCCTTCCAACCCTCTCTTTTCAATATCGCAATCTTCGATCACAGGCAAGCACCATAAAGCTTTTATCCCTATTAGCTAGGAGGTCCGTGTGCTGACGGATCTCCAGCTTTTCCATCTCTATCTTCTCTATTTTTTCCATCTCTTTCCATCTCTATCTCTATCTCTATCTATGGTCGGTTGCTTTTCTTTGACTGGCCTTCCATCGAAAAGCCACCATAAAGCTTCCTCTTCCTCCTCCCCGTTGACTCCACCGTCGCTCCTTCCCTTTCCTTAGTCGTCCTATATAGATTTAAGAAGCTTTATAATGTTATGGGATTTTGAGCCTATCATAATCAAATACAAATTTATATGAACAACTATATAAAGATCAATGTTACCCTAAGGAAATGTGTAGGTAGAGCACATATGATTATACAATCCACACAAAAGTGCTCTACAAATGTACATTAATTATTGATATGTATACATGGTTGCTTATAGTTGTGTCCCTTTCATGCCTTTTGCACTATACTAGTAACATATATGCGCATACGATGCAATTCATATATCTTCAATATGCCATCGTCAATTGCATTTGGTAAGTGGGGGATGGGAAGGAAAGGAATGAAGACTTACCAATGTTGAGGGATTTTGTAATGCCAATCAACCTCATACTTTAGAAAGGCTATTCACAAGACCCTATAAGAAGTAAAACATCCACATAAAGAATGATGACAACTGTTTGACTCTTGTTTTAGAATATGCATAAGATAGTTATGTTGATATTGTATTAAAACTATGAGTTCAGGGCTTGAATGAGTTCTGGCATTTCATTGTCTATGTGCCTATTTTCATCTATGAAGTGGTTTTAGGAACTTGCAATTCGTTTTCCCTGTCTCTTCCTTGGACTTCATATCCTTCTGGGTCGTCCACATGCAAGTACCCTCAAGGACCTATAGATGTCATATCCATTTGCTATTAAACTATAATGTGTTATAATAACAATGATTGTCTCAACTGTGGTAATTTTACCTATTGAGGTCAAACTTTCATAATAACAATGATTGTCTCAACTGTGGTAATTTCACCTATTGAGGCCAAACTTCGATAATAAGAGTAACGCATGTCTAAGCACACTTTGTTACAATATTGCATGTGCCTATCAACTTTCCATTTGGAGTGAGTTTCACTTTGTAGAGCAATTCATAAACAATGCTAATCTCCTGTGTGGGCAAATCTTCTTGGTGATAATAAATGTTGCTATTAGTTTAAAATGAATAAATAACCTAGCAAATATCTCTTCATATGAGACATATCTAGAGTTCATTCTATATAATCTCATTGTATAAAGTACTGCCTTTGGAAGGGTAATAAGAATAAGTGGATTAGATGTCTTTAGTTGAATTTTTTGTAATCTAACCTCCACCACTAACCTTGCATCCCATAGACAAACAATAGATAATTAATGAATGTTTAAGCGTAGTTTCTACAAATATTTCCTTGTGCCTATCAACTGTGTTCTACCAATATTGCCTTCTACCTATCAACTTCCCCATTTGGAATGAGTTTCACTTTGTAGATCCATTTGCAAACAATGCCATTCTTTTGTGTTGGAAAATCTTCTTGGCAATTACGAAGGTTGTTTAAAAAAAAAAACACTGCAAATATCTCATCCAAAAAAAAATGTAAATGTTGTTTTTATTTCACAAAGAATAAAATAACTTAGCAAATATCTTTTCATATGAAAATATCTAGATTCAATTCTATATATAATTTCAATTTATGAAGTGCCACCGTTTGAAGGGTAATAAGTGGACTAGATGTCTATAGTTGACTTTGCTCTAGTCTAACTTCCACTAGTCAAGCCCTTTAAATTGTCCCATTCTCGCATCAAAATAGTTTACGAAAGAACAACCATGCTAGCCATCATAATCCTACATACCACAGAGAAACAATAGTTAACTAAGCAATCGGTGACTTTTTAGGAATTTTCACAAGAACTATTTTGTATATTATCCATATATGCCAGACTGTGCTCTACCTACTAATAGGGCACACTAGAATGGTGATTAGATATTTTCAATAATCTTCAACATGAAATTGTCATAATACAATCCACAGCAAGAAGGGTGGTCTATAGAGGTGTACTATCATGCCCCATCAACCCCAATTCTTGGCCACTAGATTGACTGAAGAAATTTATATAGGTTCGGATCTATATATACTTCCCCAAGCAAGCTATATCCAATTTAATGTATTGGCACAACTTAGTGGCATCCGTCTCCACACTTGAAAAAATTTACTCTTGTCCTAGTTTATTGGAACAACTAGGAGTCCCCAAGGCATGTCCTGTGTTGATGTAGCAGGAAAAAGTGGGCATCATCCCATTCAAATATTGGGGATGTGGAGGGTTATGCTGTGTCTCCCACCATGAGAGGCATGAGCATACTCCATCGACATCATAATAGGTACGTGAGAGCTTTGTCTACATAGTCCCCTAGTTCATCCCATGTATCTACTCTATCCATATCTATTGGTCTTTTCACTACCATGGAAGCTTCCCCATGGCCTCCTACCAAAAGGACATATAGGCCAATAGCATCCACTTTGAGAGTCACTCCTATATAGGTTTCTTGGGTGCCACACCTAAAGCACTTCATCCATGTATTACCCTATCTCATCCCATATATCCACTCCATCCATATCTATTGGGCTTTCTAGTACCATGGTAGTTCCTCCACAGCCTCCTGCCAAGAAGACACATGGGCCACCATGGGGCTAATAGCATCTCCTCAGAGAATCACTCCTATGTAGGCTACTTGGGCACCATGCCTAAAGCAAGAGGCTGAAAATGTAGAGGATTATTTTTCTTTTCTTGCAATGTGCCCTTTCATGATGCAACAACTCCTACCTAGAAAGTTTACTATGCCTTCTAGTTGTTGCTAAAGCATGAGCATCATCTCTTACACTTGCTTCCGAGGCTCTCCACATCACACATCTGAAGGAGTAGTGGGTTGATCAAGAAAGACTTGGAAAGACTCAATGAGGCTTGGTGTCGGTATGGATGCACCATAGTCTCTGATAGATGGAGTGACACAAAGAGGAGGCACATGATATATATCTTGGTGACATGTTGTGTGGGAAGCATCTTGTTGAGGGTGGTGATGATTCAATGCTAGCCTAAACATCACATGAGATTGGAGATGGAGCCAAATTGACTTTTTCCCATTACTTCCAATAGTCCTTTTGTTATTCTCCCATGCTATGTCATTCTTCCTCTTTCCTCCTAATACCCCTCTATTATGTCCTCAATTTTTTCCATAGGGGGAGAAATCCACTACACTCCATGCCCCATTGTGGGTGTGGGGACTAACTTCTCCATCTTGCGCCCCCTACATATCATCCAATCTTCAATTTTGTCGCCCTTATCCCATGATCTAACAATTTTATCTCCATTCATATTAAAGGAAGTTAATTTTCTCTTATATTTGATTGGCCCCATCCTCTTTTTCCTAAATCATCAAGGCATCAACACTTTTTTACCACATTTATTCACTTGATATTACCCCCTAGTATGTATGTGCATGTGTGCATGGAATCATGTGTGTGTGTGTGTGTGCACGTGCGTGTGTGCATGCGCATGCACGTGCATGTGCACATGTGCGTGTGCGTGTGCGTGTGCGTGTGTGTGTGTAAAGCTTGTGATATTGTAGACCTTGGTTAGACCTTGGTTAAATGGTGACCTGCTCAATCTCAATGTTCTCGTATCTTGTCAAATTAAGTCCATACTTATATAGTATATTGATGCATTTGTATTTTCTCATGGCAGTTAAAAGTTAGGTATGTCATTAGTCTTGTAGAACACACACATGACAATAAGCATAAGATATTGAAGGATCTCCTCTCACCCCCATCCATCCACAAAAAAGATCATGCTAGAACAAAACCTAAGGACATACCCAACTTTAAGAGGATGGATTTCATTTGATAAGAGGAGTTGACAAGGTAGAAGAACATTGAGATTGAGCAAATCACAAGTCACCATATAGCCAAGGTATACAATATGACAAGCTTTATACATGACAATAAGCATAAGATATTAAAGGATCTCCGCTTACTCGTGTCCATCCATAAGAAAGATAATGTTGTAATTAAACCTTTAGTTGTGAGATTGCACGCTTCAATGCCTTGTTATTGATATCACAATATTCTCATGCCATTATCATAATTTGAAAAGGGCAAATTTAGAACCATAGCCATAGGTAATCCAAGAGGCACTTCAACGTCTGTTTCACCATCCTCTAAGTATTCCATAGCATGGAAAAGAAACGGTCTTTTGTCCTTTATCAATACCATGAATAAGGATTCAAGAAAGATTTTTTAAGGCTATTAATTGTGGTAATAACAATGTCATCCTCCCAAAATTTGTATCTGTTCTATTTAACCGGTCATAAGTTAACTTCCAAAAAGTCAAAATTGAGTTCATGGGTGAAACACCAAGTATATAGCATAAATCATGCCGCAAACATTCAAGCACTATAATTGCCCCATTAATTCAAGGTTTTTTAGAGGCAATGTTGTTGAGCTCTTTTCCAAGTTCTATCTTTAAATGGTTTTAACTAGCAATATCGTGATTACATGTAACAACATGTCTGCATTTAATATCAACAAACTTTTGAAAATCATGGCACATACAAAGCAAACCAACGTCATCAAAAAATGTCTCTTTTGGGGCATATAGAGTACCCTTTAATTTTTTATGATACTTCCAAGAGAATAGGAGATTATCAAACAAATGAATCTCAAATAAAAGACCGCATTCATGACAATCATTGATGAAAAAACACTTTAAGATCAATACCCTCAAAATGAGGTTGCCAAAAAGCACATGAATAATATGGGTATAACTATCAAACTGAGTGCTCTGTAAGAAAAATTGCCCATGCACTGAACGAGTGATGGTTCTTGGAACCTAAAAAGATTTTAAAAACACTTTTTAATAGGGTCATCATCCTCAATTAGAATAATACGTGAAGACATGTTGCTACCATCATTATCATGTCGAGTATTTTGTAAGTCCCCTGTCCACATGTGTCTTCATATATTTTGTCGCCTCGAACCGATGAGTGGGAGGGGTAAGACAACCCAACAACTAGCTTATATTCTCACTGCCCCTATAAGTAGTGATAGCATTTGAATCCACCATCCTATCATTTGAATCCACCATCATTTGTCCCTTGTCTATACAAGGAGGGGCTCTAAAACCACCTCTCCTATGATGTTGTTCCATTTCCCAACACATGCTGTGTTGACACTACCTCTCCTATCACTCCTATAAGCTCTTTCCTCAGTGGATCTAGCTCTCAAGGGGTTGATCATTTTGATAATAAAGTCTATCCCTCATCCACTGAGGCCAAGGAATAACTCAACCTTGGGATGTTAAATTGTCAATTGTACAACCTCTATGACCATCTCCTTGTAGCCTGAGAAGATCATAGCCTATCTGACATGATAGTTAAAAAAGGAAGAGCACCATTCTAGAAATGAACCATATGTATGTTACGAGAATTGGAATTATCCCATTAATTTAATCCTTCAGTATTTAGTTTAGTGAGATCTAGCATTTTTGTCGCACAGCTGATGCATGTGTACTCGCTGTTCCGTAGTGATGCATGTGTGCTCCTACATGGCTGGATATATGGCTGTGGGCTGTATGAGTGTGTAGCATTGTGTGCATTACTTACGTGATGACGGTATGTGTAGCATGTGTGCACCATCTGTATGATTTTATTCATGTATAGCATCAGGTGCACCATGAGATGGTATGTGTTGCATGTGTGCACCATTCATCTGTGATTTATTGATTTCGCGTTTCTATAATACTGAAAGGTTGATTGATTGTGGTGATTAATTCCAAGGTTATCGTATGCTTTAAATTTTTCATTACTATTGATCATGTGAATCCAGAGGAAGAGTAATTGATCAGGCGATGGCATCTGGCAAGCATGATCTGCCATATTTTGGGCATGTAGGCACAACTCCAGTGATGCGGGGATGAATAAGGCTTATGCCTAATTTTTGATATTATAAAAGCTTATGTACATATTTGAATTTTGGAATATTAGTGGCTCGGCTAAGTGTATAAACTAAAGTTAGAAAAAGCTTTATTTTTAGAAAAAGCCAGCTATTCTAGAAGGTGGATGGGCTTTTTGTAAAAGGGTGCATGGAGGAAAGCACAGCGGCTTTTGTATGATTTTTGCTCAAAAGCTTTTTGGGGAAATATACATAAATACATAGGAGGTGGAAGGAGAGCACACTCCTATGGGGGGAGATTGCACCCAGCACACTTGTTCTATCTCTTCCGTTTGTGAGTTTTGAGAGTTTGTGCGTATTTTTGAAGAGTGTTGCTATGTTTTTCAAGGATTTGCAAGTTCCGTGAGCGTTTCCCGTCGCAGTGGTATCAGAGCCAAGGTTTCATCATCCATAGCAGGGGAAGCACATGCACCTCGCATCCTCGAACAAGAAATCGCAGCACACATCAGATTTTGCGAACACAGCGTACAAAAGCGCAACGAAGTTCGAAACAACAAAAGCAAACAGTACAAAACGGCTCGCAAACAGGAAAACGTGCAGCGAAGAAAAAAGAAATCACAGCAAAAGAAGTCGGTCGTACGTAGACAGGTCGAAGCATGCGAATGCACACCCGCGCCTTAGCTCCTCCAAGCGTACGACCAAGGCAGTGACCAAGGCATAGTCCTTGGCATAACTTGCACTAAAGGCACCATTGGCGCTGTTGGCTGCGCGTGAGGAAGCTTTGGGAGATTGCTCTTAAAACTTCCCAAGAGGTCCCCCATCCCAGTACTGTTCTAGCTCAAGTCCCCTTAACAATTGGTGACTATCCACTAGATTAAGTCACTTTGTTGCTCTATTCTTTGAAGTTCCTAGTCATAAAGATATCCTTCAAGGCAAAAGTGCAAACAAGGGAGCAACCCAACGGATTTTGGAAGAGGAGCATCTCAAAAGCAAGTGTTCACAAGAGCGGGAGGCAGTTTATAAGTGCTATTCGGACCTTGCAACGTGGATTCACTTGTTGGAATCGTGTGAGTTCGAGAGCCCACAGAGATACTATCCGACAAATAGCCGCTTTCAAAGCTTGGAAATCGAATTGAGATAAGTCTTGTGTTTGTGTGTATTTCCTTTCATAGTGATTTCTTCTTTGCACCGTACACATACTTAACTATGTTTGGAACGTGTATTCCATCAGAGATAGGTTATCCTGAAGATCTACATCATGATGAGGATGTGGAAAACGATCACCATCGATCAAGAAGAAGTTCAACACCGATTTTACTGAGGAAGAATGGCGAGAACGCTATCAGCATGAGAAGCAACAAAGTCAAGAGATTGAAGATGCTCTACGCCAAGTGATGACAACTTGGAAGCCACCTATATCGATTGAGGACGAGGAACCTATGCATGCATCAGATTCACTGAATGCATGGAAACATCATGCATGGGACCTTGAGTAGGAACTTGAGTACATGCGCAACATGTGCGACACGCATAAAGCCAACGAAGAATGCACAAATCGAGTGTTAAAAGAGATGATTTAAGTCACAAAGAAACGTATGAAGGACAGAGATGATGAAAAAAGTAAAAGCAGCAAATCATCAGACACCAATGATAGTGAGCTTGGAAGAAGTAAGACGAGACATCAAAGGAAGAAGAAGCGACATGTGAAGACTTCACTACGATGACATCATGACACTACTCCTTCACATGAGTCCAGCGATGAAGACGTGGGAAAGGCCATCTTGAAAGCACTCAAGCTTCGTGATAAGAAGAAGTCTGGTAAGATTAATCGCAAAACTTTTTCTTTTCCAAAATATGATGGTAAAAGAGATGGACAAGCTTTACTTGTGTGGATTAGTTCTTTCAATCATTCCTTTTTGGGAGAACAGTACGAAGAGATCGAGAAGGTAAAACTTGCTGCAAGTCACATGACAAGCAATGCACAATTATGGTGGAGTGTGGTTGCCAAAAGCACTCATGTTCCAAAGACATGGGAAGCATTCAAAGATAAAATCAAGAAGCGCTTCCTACCTACACAGTTTGAAGAGGATACTCGTAGGCAATGGCAAAGATTGAGGTAGTTGGATAATGAGAGTGTGGATGCATACACCGAGAAATATCTTTCCTCTCTCCTCCATTGCAAACTATTGAGAAAGTGTCCCAAAAGGAGCAATGTCGTACCTTTGTTGAGGGTTTACACCCTACTATTCGTGCTGATGTACGTATGCTTCGACCATCTACAGCTTCTGATGCTATGGATTTGGCATTAGAGTCAGAAAGAAAATAGGGAAGAAGCTTTGCTACTCGCACCCCTCGAGCAAAGAAGCATACTTCATACTTCAAGCAGGAGGGTGTAAGTGGTGGTAAAGTTGGTAGATATGATGGTAAGTCTAATTGGCAACCTGCTAAGTCACGTATTAATCAAAGAACCAAAGAACTTGTCACATGTTACAAATGCAAAGAGAAAGGACACTACTCTTATGAATGTCCAAAGAATCCACTTGCTACACACAATTGCTACACACAAGACAGGTACCCAAACAAAGAATGCTACCAACAACAACAGAGGCAATGGAGGGAGAACCAATGGACATACCAACGGTAATAGTCAGTGCAACAACTCCGCACAGATCAACTACATTGATGATGGATCCCATGATAAATCTTTCAAGCAAGAGGGCGAGGATGAGGACAATGACATTGAAGATGCCGACTACACCCCTTCAGGTAAGTGTTATTCAAGTAAAAGTGCATCTTATTTTCGTACTTCTTTGTTACATATGACTGCACTATTGCATGAAAAAGAACATAGTGTCTTATTTGATGATGGAAGCACCCATGATTTCATTTCGCAATGTTTAGTTGAAAAGTTAGGGCTTGCAACCATCAAAAAAAAATATAAAGTCAAATCAGCTTTTCAAGGCCACTTGGATGACAAGAAAGGGGATAACTTTTTAAATACTACTATCTCCATCACATATTGTGAGAATGCAATAGTAGTGACTAGCAATAAGTTGATAAAATTGAACACTTAATTGTACAATGTGCCATTCTTAAAAAAGGTTAAATGTCACAGATAATGCTTATATTAGGAAAATTTCAATGCTTTCATGCAAATTAAGAAAACTGAACAAAGAGTTTGAGGATGATGGGTTCAAGCAAAAAAAGAGTCATGGAGCAATATTGAAATTCCTAGAAAGGAATTTTTAAGAAGCAACTTGGATATGGGAAGAATCTAACAATGGCCAAGTAATTTGGATTCATTGACTTTAGATTAGCATAATACATGAGCTGAATGGGAAGTAGTTTCACCCAATCCAACATGATCCGTTGATTGTTTTTCTCACTTGGATTCAGGTGAGAAATAACACCGACTAATTGGAATGGTGTGTACCACACACACACTATTTCAATATATGACAAGTAGATAGAGGAATCTATTTGATGAGCATTAAGGCAATCATAAAATAATTGCCTTAATGACATCCAAAAATAGGAAAATTTGGAGAAACTAAAGTCTCGAAAGATTCTATGATTTCTATCGTTCCAAAGAGTCTAGAGGCCCCAATATCTAACTCATGCAACAAAAAGATGAAAGTCTAGCCTCGATGGATAGATGCCAAATATCCAGAAGAGCCTACCAAAGGAAGCAATAGGGAATCTGGCTTGGAGACATTGTTGTAATAGAAGCAAAAAGTCACAAGTGACATGGCATTGCCAGAATAGATGGATCAAGGATTCTCTTCCCTAGGAGCCAAACACTTGTGACAAAGAGCAGGGGCAATATGTCATCGGGCTAGGAGTAGACCAAATGGAATAACCCCTAACATACTCACCATTAAAAAATTATTGGCAAAGAGGCAATTTGCATCTCCAAAGTAGTCACAAACTTTTGTGCCACACTTGGGACAATTATGCATAGACCAAATTTGATTTCCCCGATCTGAAATCCAATGTGGAAGCTTCAAAAACTTATACAAACTGGCCATTGTTATATTAGAAAATGGAAGAGGATCGGTGCCCAAATCCTGGCAATGTAGTGCCCAATCTCTAAGATGATAAGAGAGCTCGAACTGTGGTACTAGTAGGAAAGAATGAAGCATCTGAGAAAGAGAATGCCAAAATTGTCTATAATGCAGCCCCAAACCATGTTGTTTGACTATCAATGGAAAGGAGATCAATGTACCATCTGGATGTATCAATCAACCATGAAGTAAGAGCACATGGGTTCTTGCAAAGCAAGGAAAGGATCAACGCAGACTTTCTACACGTAGACATAGAGAAGAATTCTAATCTTTAGCATGTAAAACCAAAAGCTTTGATTTTTGGATATTACTTACAAGCCAACAACCAATCCAGACAAGGATAGGGCACTCATGAGTTGCAAAATATCTTGCTCAATATTTTTGGGTGTGAAGAAGGAATCATCCACTGCTTAAGCTTGTGCAAGCATGGGCTTTCCCCCTTATATGTCTAATCAATGCAAGGAGTTAGTACCCACAAGGTAGTCTATACATTAAAGCATCGGATGTCTAGCTATTGCATATAATAGTGAGCTGAGTAGGCATCATTGTCTCACTAATTAATGCAAAAACCAGTGATTAGAAATATCTCTAGACAAGATGCAAGCAGTTATATTGCTTACATTTTATATAACATGCTGCATTTTATCCCCAAAGCCCAAGCACTGCATGGTTTGAGATATGAAGTCCCATTGTGCAATATCAAATGCTTTGATGTTATCTACTTGTAGCGAAAACACATTTGTTATTTGTATTTTGCATATTGTATCCCAATATAAGAATTGGAAATATTATCAGTAATATGGTGATGATGTATGAAGCCATGTTGGGGGTAGGAATATATATATATATATATATATATATATATATGTATGTATGTATGTATGTATGTATGTATGTATGTATGTATGTAAAACCATGTAAAATATCTTGCTTAATATTTTTGGGTGTGAAGAAGGAATCATCCACTGCTTAAGCTTGTGCAAGCATGGGCTTTCCCCCATATATGTCTAATCAATGCAACGAGTTAGTACCCACAAGGTAGTCTATACATTAAAGCATCGGATGTCTACCTATTGCATATAATAGTGAGCTGAGTAGGCATCATTGTCTCACTAATTGATGCAAAAACCAGTGATTAGAAATATCTCTAGACAAGATGCAAGCAGTTATATTGCTTGCATTTTATATAACATGCTGCATTTTATCCCCAAAGCCCAAGCACTGCATGGTTTGAGATATGAAGTCCCATTGTACAATATCAAATGCTTTGATGTTATCTACTTGTAGCGAAAACACATTTGTTATTTGTATTTTGCATATTGTATCCCAATATAAGAATTGGAAATATTATCAGTAATATGGTGATGATGTATGAAGCCATGTTGGGGGTAGGAATATATATATATATATGTATGTATGTATGTATGTATGTATGTATGTGTATATGTATATGTATATGTATATGTATATGTATATGTATATGTATGTATGTATGTATGTATGTATGTATGTATGTATGTATACACGCACGCACACACGCGCACACATACACACACACACACACACATATACATATACATGTACATATGCAAATACATACATGTATACATATACATATACATATACATGTACTATATGTGTATATATACATATACATATACATATGCATACATATACATACGTGCACATACACATACATATATATATGTATGTATGTATGTATGTATGTATGTATGTATATCAACCACCTTATAAATGACCGGCATAAATGTGATGGGTCTCCCAATCAATGGGTCTCCAATCAATGACTCAAAGATTCTTTTTGGGGAGTAGCTTAACTAGCCCTTTCTTCTAAGCATCAAGCACTTGTCGATTTTCTTAGGCATAATTTATCATATGCAATAAAACTGGCTTGAGAGCATCCCAATATGCAATGGAGAATTCCACAGTGACACCATTCCAACCCAAAAACTTCCATTTGCCACATGATTTTAAAGCATCAAACAACTCCCTCTCTATGAAAGGTGCATCAACAAGTTGTAGTTCTTGGACGGGAGTGATAATCAAAGAGACATGCTGCAAAATCTTGTGTCTTGCAAAGTAAGCCCCCTGTGAGCAAAATCCTAGATCTCCAAATTATTGAGTAAAAGGAGTGACGCAAGCCTCAAGGTGCATCCAAGAAGAAGTCTAAACACTTCTACTATCAAAACCCGAGAATTATTTTGAGTCCACCTCTTATGATGCAGGCTCTTAAAGAATTCCTTCGAAGAACAACCTTTATCAAGGAGAGCCTCTTGCCTGGCTTTTGTTTCCCATTTCACAATCTTACAGTCATGATTGGCTAAGTAATAAAAGTCTTGCCTGATATAAACATGCAAGCACAATCTTCCACTCATCACGATATATTTCACAATCTTCCAGTCATCACGATATATTTCCTCTGAGAAGTTTGAAATCCATGCCTTCCCTATGATGGTATGTTCTCATAACATTTTCCAATATCTATTATCAATGCATTAGTATAATTTCTATCCAAAAGGTTCAACTTTATATCATACACAAATTTTACTATCCAAAATGATTTTAACAATATGTGTGTTTGTGCTAATATTGCATTACGCAATCTATCAGCTGCCTCCACAATTCAACCCTTCTAAGACTTTTTGATGGACATCATCTATCCACAAAACTTGTCCCAACCCTTAGGAACAAGACTTTCTCAATACTTTTGGGTTCGCGTCACCACAAGCAAGGGGTCAATGCACTAGGCAATGCCTATGGTGGTTCACAATCCAACACTTCTAAGCATTTTCGATGGACATAGTCTATTAATGAAACTCATCCCAACCCTTTGGAATGAAGACTTTCCTAGTACTTCTAGGTTTGCACCACCACGGGGTAGGAGTCATTGAACTAGGAAATGCCTATGGTGGCTCAAATGTTTGAGAGATTCACATCGCAACCCTTCTAATCCTTCTTGATAAACATGATTTATCAAAAAAACTTTTCCCAACCCTTAGGACCAAAGACTTTCCCTATACTTCCAAGTTCCTACCACCATGGGGTTGGCGTCATTGCACTAGGCAATACTTATGGTGGTTCAAATGTTTTAGAGATTCACAATCCAACCCTTACTAACGACTTTGATGGACACGATCTATTAACAAAACTCATCCGAACCCTTGGGAACAAAGACTTTCCTGACACTTCTAGGTTCTCACCACCACGGGATAGGGACCATTACACTAGGCAATGCCTATGGTGGTTCAAATGTCGTAGACAACCACAATTCAACCCTTCTTAGCTTTTTTTATGGAAATGATTCAATTTTGACTTTTGTCATAGATATTTCTTAATGGCAGCTTACATGCAAGTTTAAAATTTGAGTAATTTGTGATGGCCTTTGATTAAGGGGGGGACCCTAAGAAGATTATGGTTTTTAATATAATACTTTTTTGAAATTTCAAGAATTTGCAATGGCCACCAAAAAACTTTCAATGGAAAGAATAATGAGCCTGAGAAATACATTGATCATGGTTGGTACGTAATGGCAAAGCCAAAGTATTTTCACTTGGTCATCACTTTGGCCAAAGTGACAAGTCCCAAATTTACCATCCAAGAAGGTGAAAGTGGTGGTGCAATCATGAGGCTAAATGTGACCAAAGATGGGTTCATGATAGTCTTTGTGATCATAGCTGAAAAGGCAAGTGTACCACAGAGTTGTGGATAAGTGGCAAGAAGAAATTCTTGAGAGAAGTGCCAGATCTAGCAAAGTATCTAGAAATAGGTGATGCCTTATGTTGAATCGAGTGGTCCACCAGTTGGTGTAGTTGGAGCATATGTTCAAGCTTCAACATTTTTTCCTCCTTTGACAGCAACTGTCCAATGGTCACTGCAAATTGGAGCAGTGAGCAAGGAAAAGAAAAAGACACCATCTAGGTTTGATGCCCATTTGGAAGCTATAGCTATACCTAAAAGAGGAGAGAAAAAACCTCCACCTCCAGAAGTTGACCAAAGAGTAACCCAATAACAATAAGGAGAGAGGTTGAACAGTGATGATGATAGAGGATGAAGAACTACAAAAGACACCGTTTCAAATTCAATACTTGCAAATAATTTTATAACCAAAGATATACACATTGAATGTGATGAGGGCTATAGATGGTAGGAACCTCTAAATATTCTATGCTGACATCACACATTGATCGAGCTTCTTTGTTTACCCTAATGAGGGGTTTGGGCCACACCAAAGCCCATGTTTTCAACAATTTTGGTTTTCTCCATGATGTGTACAAATTTTATTGAATAGTTTGTTTAAACTATTTTATTGGGGGAATATTAAAATGCTTAATGATATATAATATAGATAGTTAGATTAATATTATAACGGTGAATATTAACTTACAAGACAATGTAAATGTACACCATGTCTCTCAAAGTACCCTTATCTTTTGATGTCTTTTGATGAGAATATAAGAATCATATAAATTGTATCCCCATTCACTTTATTCAAAATCTTTCACACCCCTAAAAGCGCTTATTTTCTATCATGCTCTTCTCCTCTTTCTACTTCTTCAAGTACTTTATTTCAAATCTTTCACTCCACTTTATTAGTCATAATAAGAATATAATAATTATACCATTCATATCCCTAGTTTCTTTATTCAAATCTTTCACATCCCTACAAAAGCGCTTACTTTCTCTCATGCTCCTCCTCTTTTTGCTTCTTCAAGAACATTTCAAAACTTTCAGTCCACTTTATTAGTCATGATGAGAACATTTCACATCCCTGCAAAATCATGTTCTTTCTCCCATCCTCTTCTCCTCTTTTTGCTTCCATCTCACCCTATAGTTGTGCACTGCATTGTTTACACTTACTTTCTCTTATCATCTTCTTCTCTTTTCGCTTCCATCTTGCCTTATAGTTGTGCACTACATTGCTTATCTCATCATTTCCAAAGCACTTGCTATCTTTTCTCATCATTATTAAGAAAGTACACTTCCTTTCTCTCAGCCTTGCAGATGGCTATGGCTCTTATAGAAATAATATTTCAAGTCTGGCTTGTAAGTTTAGCAAGCCATACGCACTAACATAGATTATATCGCTAAAACACAAGACATCAAGAGGAGTGAAAAAGAGAACCAAAAATGATTGACACAGTTAGAGAAAGAAGATTTTGTTGGGCAAAAGCGGCAAGAGAGGGAGGATCTCAAGAAAATAAAAGAGAGTACATGAGAGAGTAGATTAGAAATACAAAAATTGCATTCAAAAGATGTCTTATAGAAGAGCTCATGAAGGGCTATACCCAGCAGATGAAGTGCAAGTGATTAGGAGTAGATAGTCCATTTTGCAAGGAAGAATCTCAAATTCTTTTTCCATCTTTTGTTCTTATAATTATATCGATGAAGAATCGAAGGATGAAGGAGAGTATTCTGTTGCTTTTGAAATAGAGAGTCACAATATACATTGCCACTGAGACACACAGAGTCATTACTTGCAAGTATTCTTGTAGCTATTGAAAAGTGTTTATTAGAACCATGAGTACTTTGAGATTTTAGTAACTTCTTTTTATGTAATGAAAATCTTGTGTTTTCCCCTCTCTCACATATAGCATGTGCCTCATGTTCCCCTATTTCCCACATACGCCTTTTGTCATTATGCTTTTCATGTACTAATGCAAAAAATGTAGAAAATTGTGGATATTGCAACAACAACTATCATCTTCGACATTCCAAAATCTTCCAATGAACACTTAAAAAGTTATGCAAAGAAAGAAAGAGCCACATAAACATAGAGATGGACATACAAAAGTAGCTTTGCATTCATGCCAAATTCATGCAAATAGAAGAAACAACATCATTCATAGAAGGAAGCAACAAGCATTGTATTCATAATTTTTGGACTTGTATAAAGTCCGATTTCAGAATTGGACTAAAGAAAAGTCCAAAAATATTGAATACTATGCTAATGTGTTTCTTTAAGCTAACTTTTTAAACTAGCATTTTGCACAAAACAACTAATAAAATACTTCCTATAAGTATTTATTGCATTATACTTCTTAAGATTAACCAAATATTTTGCTATGATTAACCTATCTTAGGAAAAAAAGTACTTAAAGTAAAATAATAAAAAGAGTTATATCACAAGGATAGAATTGAAAGTTAAACATGGGCTAAACATATTTTGAATGTGCTAGTATAATGGTTTTTCAAATAAACAATATACAGTATTTAAACAGTTGTGGGTTGATCAAAGTATGAGGTTGTCTCATCAATGATCATACTCTAGAAATAATGAGCTTCCTTTTCATTGGATCCCATAACCCATATGCTTTGGGTTTCTTACTATAGCTTATGAACTACATTTAATGGATTTCACATCTAGTTTACATATGAAATGTGAGCACAGGCAAGAGAGACAAATACTATCAAACATTTAAGCTTTGAAAATTGATTCATTAAATAAACTATAGTTCTACATGATTCTACCCAACAATGATGGAAAAAAAAATTTAAAATGTTTTCTACAATAGGTCCAATAATGGCACCTATAACGATTCCCAAAAATGATTATTCTAAGGCATTCCAAAATGTGGGTCTTTTGAACCTTACATCGTGGTTGAAAACTATGTCTAAGTTGGGCTCAAAATGATTGAGCTAGTCTTATAGGAGGCTATGCAATAGGCCATAAGGATGGTTGACATCTATGGGCACTTTCAATGCCACAAGGGGAGGTTAAAGACTAGATTAAGGTTAACAAGTGCAAGGGGGTCAAACAAGGTACTTGGGCAGGCTATGTAGAGCTCTCATATGTACTCACGATGGCATTGAGCTTGAGGAGTACATACATAGATTAGGCTATGGTCACCAAGAAGCATTTTGTAGGATTTCATAAGTGTTGGACCATGTATAGGCTTTCATAAGTGTACAACCAACCATTTAGAGACTAGTAAAAGCCTATTTACATGGTTTCCTAGAAGATGAACACCCACACACTTGAGCACTAGTAGATGACACCACTTTGAAAGTTGAATTTAGTGCAAGTTAAACATCCAACACCCCTTGTATGTTGTATGTTGTCATTCATCATGGATGATCAAGCTTCATTTTATGCACTTAATTTTTTCCACAAGTAGGGATAAACGTTTGGCTATTAGCACTGGAGAGGCAATTTGGGTTTTATATATATACATATATACATGTGCGTGTGTGTGTGTGTGTGTGTGTGTGTGTGTGTGTGTGTGTGTAGACAAAAACACCCCAAGAACATGGCACTCGAAGCCCTTAAAAGCTTATAACAAGTAATCACTGTATTATATTCCAATAGTATGTAAAGCTTGCAAATACATCAAGAAATCAAAGTTGAATCTTTCAGGTGTTTAATACTCCACGTCGGGGTCCACTTACCTGCCACCATCCTGAAGAAACCAATTGTCAGAACAATGGAGTTTTAAATGGGTAGACATGTAATGCTTGCACACCCCGGTTTGTTATTGCTTTACCTAGGAGAAATAGACCCATCCAAATTCATAATTGCATGTTACAAAGTAAAAATGCTAGGAGGACATCATGAAATGTTGGAGACAGAAATGTTGGCCTGTCATATAGGAGGCATTAGGAAGGGCAATAATTTTGAAGCCAAATTACCTAGCCTTCCATATAGGAGGCATAGAACGGCATTAGAAAGGACAATTGTAACAACAGACAATGCATTTTGTGGAAGAAGCATAACATAGGTTAGCTTTCTAAGTAAAAAGTAAACAACCCATCCAAACATACAATAGAACATTACATTGTGTCATAGCTTAGTGCGTATTTATGAATTGTTTAGCAGAGGATGTACTCACCTTTCATGTAGCATTCATTATTAAGGATAATTATTTTGACAAAAATTCCTAGGCTTCCATAGAGGAGGCATGATAGATTTTTAAGCCTTCCATGTAGGAGGCATTTAGAGTCTAAAAGCAGGCAAAGACCTAGCCTTCCATAGAGGAGGCAAAATTAGCTTAGCAACAAACAAAAAGGAGAAATAAAAGGGAAATTTGTATTAAAACACAATCATCTAGCCTTCCATAGAGGAGGCATGAATCAATTATCTATGTCATTATGTTAGGAAATCATTAAAAAATATCAAATCACAAGTAGATGCCTACACAAGCAAAACATGCGACTTGACCCATACGAAGGTGGGAATAAATTAGAGTAAACCACCCAAAAAAAAGTTATTAATGATAAGTGCATGTTGCACCGGGGGATGCTTCAAACAAGGTAGGCCAAAAGAGTGTCTCAATAGATCATGGAAGGGACAAGCCCAAGTTAGGTCAAGAATAGTGGAATCTCAGTTTCACATTTTCTTGGTTTTTTGCAGAAGATAGGGTCATGTTCTAGCATTTGTATAAGCATGATGCAATGTCAATCCGTCTTTTCTAGCTTCCTCCATTTTTTAATTGACAAAGGCAATAGCGGCAAGATCCAAGTGAACGGACATACGGGCCGTCTTTCAAGGGGTGTAAGTACCAGATGTGTCCTAAAAGGAGACATCCATTTGTTAGTACAAAGGGTAAGTAGACAACAAAAAACTATCCAATATCTATAGAGTGCCCATTATCTTACTCTACAAGGAAAATTATGACATCACATAGAACTATCCAATATCTACATAGGAAAATCATGTTGTAGCATTGTACTCTAGTTAATCAACTGCATAAATGAGATGTCTCCAAATGACCTAATATGTGCACAACTAAAGGGTTAAAACGATGAAATTGCAAAATCTCGTAAAAATCTAGAAAGGAAAAGAATTTTTTTGGGGGGCATAGGCAATTAGATGCCAAGAAAGAAAAAAGATTATGTTTATTAATTAACTTACTTGCCGTAATAAACACGCTAATGTGTAAGTCAACCAAATCGATAGACTAACCCTTAGAACAAATGAACCATACGCTATCTAGAATCTTAGATCACCTAGCCTATAAGACTAAGTAAAAGACATAACGCTAAATGTAACACTAAAACTAACACTAAAAGTAACGCTACCAATAGGACTACAGATAGTACTAAGAGTAACACTAAATGTAACGCTACAAATAACACTAAATGTCGATCTGCTATCTACATCTACACACCAAAATAGGTGATGCACATGATTGAGAGAAATCATACACTATTTCTCAACATTTAACAACAGTAAAACTAATCAAGAGAGCGTGGCATTTTAGAGAGCAACACATGTTGCTTTATTAAGATTGTCATTAAATCAAAGATTGCAAAGAGCTCGGCGTCTTGCAGAAGAGACGATCAACTATGACTAGTAGGTCTTCATGGAGAGGGAGAGCAGAACTAGCTCATAAGACCACGCCATCATTCGATAGGACTGGAGCCATGGTAGAAGGAATTAGGAGGGCCAAAGAAACCATTGAGTAGGCAGGCAGCATCGAGGAAGATTCCAAAACTACCATGGAATATTGGACCATAGCAAGCATACAAGGCAACACGCAGTAGGACGACATGTGATATGCCCATGCATGAGAAGGCTAGCAACCAAAGGTAGCCACAAAGCTAGCTCTAGCACTACTATCTCACCTTTGGAATGCAACACACCAGGCGCAGCTCAGTGAGACACTAGGCGAGACACTATGCAAGTATGCGACAAGGGTGGGTAGACAGCGTGACCACCAGCAGAGCATAGTCCAAGTAGCTACGTAGCCAAAGATGCATACAGGTAAGAAGAAGCATTGAGGTAGTGTGTAGAAAGGTGGGAGAAATAGGGAGCAGCATACAGTGTCACAACAACATAGATCGAAGAGAGAGCGCGAGAGGCCAGCGTACCAAGCAGTTCATGTAGGAAGCATGTAAGTAGTTGTAAGAGTTGAGAGAGCATGAGAGGCCAATCAAACAAACCTGAGAGGAGGCCATGAGCACTAGGGAAAGAGTAGGAAGGGGAGGCGTAGCTGTAAGGAATGAGTTGAAGAGTGGGGAGGACTTTGACATCTAGAAGAGGGAGGGAGCACTATAGAAATAGGAAGCACCATCCTACTAATAAATGTCCACCATATGCACCTCAAAGTAGGGCAAGGATGCCAGCTAATCCCATCTTTTTATCTAACTGTAAAATACTTAAATAAGGCACAAATCTATTAGTTCTTAGATACCCAAATGTTCATCCATAAGTCCATAGTGGCAAAAATTATTGTAGAACGGTAACCGAGGGGGAGGGAGTAGTGCAAGAGAAATCATATGCATTTTTTACTCCCCTTAATACATACATTTTAAAAAAACTTTTGCTCATTAAATCCACGTAAGGGATAGATTAGGACTTAGTACAAGATGTCATAAAAGATTTGGGTTGGCTAGTGTGTTGTAAACCTGTGTGTATGTGTGTGAGGAGGTATGAGTGGTATAAAAAGTGTGTGTGTGTGTGTGTGTGTGTGTGTGACTATAGTAGGGCTAGGGAAATATTTTCATGAGTTTAAGATTTTAACCATTACTTACGACAAGAAATTTGGCAGCATTATTTTAAATATTCATGAGGAAAATATTGTCAAAAAAGACGTCATAACAGGTATGGACTAGTTCATGTATGTAATTCTAAAAAATAATTATTAGAAATGGACTATCAAAAAAGGTACATAATGAGCTTGCAAAGATTTCCCAAGTCTCACCAATAAAAAAAAATGTGTGTGTGCATATGCATGTGTGTGTGTGTGTGTGTGTGTGTGTGTGTGTGTATGGGAGGGGGTACAATTAAAAAGTTTGTGTGTGTGTGTGTGTGTGTGGAAGACAAGACAACAACCCCTTTTGCATAGTGAAAAGACAAAAGAGTCAGGGTAAACGATAGAAAGAGAACATTATAGAATTAAGGAAGAGTTTGAGTCGGTAGGTAAAGCACCTACAAAGTTGCATAAAAAGTATATAAGAGCTTTGATAAGAAATGACAATAATGTTTTTATAAAAACATTTCTACAAAAAAAAATGGAGCTTGGTGAAGTCATGATAAGCATCTTTTTTATTGAAGAGGAGAGTCGGCATACCTACCACCATCCAACAAGAAAACATGGTAAGAACCAACTTAACTTTAATTGGGAAGATAGGTGTTATAAACACCCCTCCCTTGTTATCAAGGTCACAATAAAATAGTGGCTTAAACACAGACTTAAACAGCTCGATGTAGACTTTAAAGGTGTAAAAAAGGGGCCTAGAGAGAATTTGAAAACAAGGAAAAAGGATTTAAAAAGTTAGTTTTAAAAAAAATCAAGTGAAATTAGGGAAAATTATGCGGAAGGAAGAGGGAAAAATAGGGAAGAAAATAGGAGAAAATTGGTTAAAGATGCAGGGAAGGGGGGAGAGAGAGAGAGAGAGAGAGATTTAGAGCTTTA
The DNA here is from genome assembly GCF_047967505.1 of Dipteris shenzhenensis. Lineage (NCBI taxonomy): Eukaryota > Viridiplantae > Streptophyta > Polypodiopsida > Gleicheniales > Dipteridaceae > Dipteris > Dipteris shenzhenensis. The sequence continues at coordinate 43,658,362 of NC_141608.1, read as the reverse complement.
AGGTAGAAATTAAAAAACAATTAGGAGGAATTAGGAAAAATTAGGGAGTGTTTGTGAGATAAAAGGAAAAGGAATTAGAAAAAATAGGAAAGGGAAATTGAGAAATTAGATGGATGCAAAAGAAAAAGGAGAATAGATTGTGTGTGTGTGTGTGTCTGTGTGTCTGTGTGTGTGTGTGTGTGTGTGTGTGAGTGAGAGAGAGAGAGGTATGTGTTTGTCCTATCAACTACCCTGCTACAACAATTCTCAATCTACTAGAGTAAACCAAATACAAGCATATATCATTGCCCTTAAAATGGCATAAGTGAGAATAATCCATTACCATACCATACCTTCTGACAAAGTGTCAAAGTGGGACTCAATTTACATACTCACATTCATGTCAGTAAATTGCAAAAAGTACAACAATACTCATGATTAGTCTCCAATAGAAAGTCCAATCCTATTTATCAATAGTTGGAGATAATCCACCGTAGAGTACTCCTTGAAGTTGCCAATACCGTATCTTCATGCCTTAGATTTTTTAGTGCAAACCCAATGGAGAGGTATGCCAGTTGAGCAGCAAGTTATGGTTGATATGGCAGCCATAGGGTTACATATGATGACTGACCCCCCCGAGCACCATGGGACGAAGGCGCGGCGGCATCGAGTTGGAGGTGAGGGTGCACGGGTCATCGTCAAGGGCACGACAGTGTCGGGTTGGAGGTGCGGGCGTGCGGGGCGACGTCGAGTCGGAGGCATGGGCGCATAGGATGTGGCTGAGGGCGCGACAGCATTCGGGGCACTACGCATCGCGACCCGACATCACGACCCGACTCGGGAGCCTGATGCACCACCATGGGATGGGGGCATAGTGGCGTGAGGTTAGAGGCAGGGCTATGCGGGTCATCACGAGGGGGCACGGCAGCGTCAAGTTGAAGGTGGCCGGGGCTGCGGCAACATCGAGTTGGAGGCGTGAGCATGCAAGACATGGCCGAGGGTGCAGCATCATTTGGGGCACCACACATCGCAACCCGACTCGAGAACCCGAGGCACCACCGTGGGACGGGGGCACGAGGGCGTCAGGTTGGAGGCGAGGCTCTGTGGGTCGTCATCGAGGCCGTGGCAGCATCGAGTTGGAGGTGCGAGCGCGTAGGGCATGGCCGAGGGCATGGTAACGTCGGGTTGGAGGCATGGGCGTGTAGGACGTGGTCGGGGGCACGGCAGCATCGCAGGTGCTCGGGGCCTTGTCACACAAAGCATCACTTTTATTGAAGAGGGGAGTTTGCATACCTATCACCATCCAACAAGAAAAATGGTGAGAACCAGCTTTAACTTAAGTTGGGAAGACAAGTGTCATAAATAACCCTCCCTTGTTATTGTGGTCAATAAATTCAACACTTGACCTCAGACTAATCAAGCTTAATGAGAACTTGCAAGTGTAAAGTTTAATTAAGGTAACCCTTAGGAAAAGACAGGGGAATAATAAATAAGGAGATTAATGTGAGCATCTAATCACACTAATATTAGTACAAGAGAAAGAAAAAAGGTTATACACAGCAAAAAAAGGGGGGGAATAAGAAAAATTTAAGGGAGGTTTAGTAAAGGAAATTTATATTAGGGAGTAGGGGGAGGGAAGATAGGGGAGAGTGTAGATGAAAATATGTATATAGGGAAAGGGGGGTAAGATGATCAAATAGAGAAAGGGGGAAGAAACGAAAAAAGTATATAGAGGAGGGAGGAAACAATAACTGTATAGAGAAAAAAGGGGGAAATTATATATATATATACCTATACATTAAATAGAAAGGGGGAAAGGTGTATGAAGATATATAAAGGGGGAGAGGAGTGGAAAATATATATTAAACAAGAGAAGGGGGGCGAGGACAATTGAGTGAAAATTAGGTGTAGTAGGGATAAATTAGGAGATAAGAAACAATAATGGAAATTTTTGGCAAATAAAGAAAAAAGGCAGGGGGGGGAGGAACCAAAAAAAAGGTGTGAAAGTTTAAAGATTTTTTTAAAAGGTTTTATTAAAGCTAAAAGAAACATGGAGAAAATAATCACAAGAAAGGGAGAAAAAAGGGAAATAGAGAGGGGAGGGAAGGAAAAAAGGGGGCTTTAATAAGTAGAGTCTGGGGAGGGCAGTACGATTTATAATAAGACTTTTTTTCCCAAGAAGGAAGACCGGGTGAAAAAAAGGAGGATCAAAATGATTAAGAAGGGGGAGGAGATAAAGTAGGAGGTACTACAGTACACTAGGTGCAAGGCAATCATCGTCAAACATGCAAAAGCAAGAAGTAGTTGGGATTCTGAGGTTGGGAATCCATGGTGGGTGAGGTACGAGCCAAGAAGAGGGGGTCACTTTAAACGGCATGCACACGAGTGGGACGTCAAGCAAAGTCAGACTCAGCACCATTGGTGGTGGCAGTACTGCATTACGGAGTCCAAAAGAGATAGTCCACGAAAGAAGAATACGAAGTAAGGGAGCAGACTATAGATGATGCGAGCGGACTCAGCAAAGGTTGTGGGCAGTCATGCAATGAGGACTAGGCACTGGGTAGTGGAGGAGATCGAAGTGTGTGATGGGTGGACCGTGGTACGCATAGTAGAGGGGGTTTATTAAATAGGAGGAGATTTAGAGTAGTCAGGAGGTTAGGGTAGGAGAGGAGACCGACACCCGAGATAATTAGGGAGGCAGCAGCCACAATGATGAAAGTGTTTGTAGAAATCGAGGAATCAAGGGAGCCAGACTCCAGAGTAGTCACAACATACGACGTGCGAGGTATTAGGAACTAGAGGTTAGGGAGGTTTTAACACGTGACATGAGGAGGGTGGAGGTTTAGTATATATATTTAAAGGGAAAAATGGGGGGCGGGAGGGGTCATTTGTTTTAATAAAGGAGAAGAGTAAAAGGATGGGAAAAGGGAACACTTAAGGAAGAGTTTGATAAAAAATAGAAAGACGTTAGTGTGAAAAACAAAGAGAGATGGGGAAGAAGAGAGAGAGAGAGAGAGAGTTAAGAAAATTTTATAAAAATATTTAGGGAAAGTTTACAACAAGTGAAGAAAATTAGAAAAATGGAAATAATAGGGAGAATTAGGAAATAATTTAAGCAAAATTAGGGGGAATAAAGGAGAAAACTAGGGAAAAATTAGAGAGGGAGTGGGGGGAAGGAAGGGAAAAAGGAAGGGGGGGGGGATTAAACATGGAAATAAATAGGGGGAAGGGATAAAAAGTAAATTAAATGTAGAGTGGGAAGTGATAGTAAGTGTGTGTGTGTGTGTGTGTTCATCCTAGCAAATAGTCTATCCTACTTCACTATGAGACAAATTTCATTTCCAACAAAATGTTCAAGTGAGCCAGATGCACCCATGTGCTCCTGCCCATTTCCAAATGACAAGTGGGAGTAATCCATTCCTATTCAACTCCTCCCACAAATTGCTAAAGTTTGAGTCAACTTAAATAGACTCTAATGGCAATCATCCATTATTACTAAGCCTCTTCTCAGAAGTTACAAAGATAGAAGTCAGATTTACAATCCTTATCATATTGAGAAACTATAAAAAAGAGACAAGTCTCCAACAAATAGGTCTTTCTCATAATACAATAATTGAAGATAATCAGTTGTAGAGTGATCCTCGAAGTTGCCGATGCACTTTTTCCAATCCGTCAAATTATGCCAAAGAATCAACTATGCAAATCCGATGGAGAGGTATGCCAACTTACCAGGTACCATCACAACCAAATGAAAATTAGAACAATTCATTCAAGCTGTGGTAGCCAGGCTTCAATGCCAGCACAAAGTTGTTATCCATGTCACTCTATCTAAACCAGCATAATCAAATCTTGGCATTATAATATTTGAAAGTAAGTTGGCATTTAGACATTGAATGAAATTCTTATAAAATGTTAGAGCAATTCCCAAGGGAGTATATAGATTAATCAAAGGCCCCATTGTCCTTTGATCAGTTCTCAACTAATCATGATGTTGAACATATTAGGCCTACAAACAAGAACCATTAGGCACGTCTGTCCGGTCAATGAGAAACTTGTAAAATAAATATTCATGAAAAGGTAGATAGTCCCAAGTTTCTTAGTATAGTGGTCAAATAGAATTTCAAAGGAGATTCCTTTCTCTTCAACCTTGGACTCTTGCCAATATTCCTCCTTGAATCCAATATATCAAATTTATAATATACACCATATACACATTGGAAAAGTAATTAAAGGATGGAATTTCTAAATTTAAAGTTAAAGACATGCTTATGAAATGCAAAAAAGTTCATAAGGGACTAGGGATGTTAACAAAATACAAAACTCCATCCTTTAGGGGTTTGAAAATAGAGAACTAAACTAACTATGCATTCCTAAAGGAAAGAACTGAGATCAATGAGATAGTCAAGATATTATTTTGTTAAGACAGAATGCACTTCTCTCTCTCATTTCTCAAAGGGAAAGAGGGAAATAGATACAACATTACACTCAGAAAAATAGTAAGGGAAACATAATGCGTAGAATACATAACAATCAGAATTGTATTCATCATCAGATAACAGCCAGAAATTGTCAAGTGGGTGGACATACAAAGCACTAAAGGAAAAACTATTTGTCAAAATCACAACACTTTTTTGGTGCATCACAGCACTTTGTTGGTGCATTTTCAAAATGTTTTGTTGGTTATGTGCCAAAGAAAAAGCTTAGGTTTTTTTATGGTGTTGAGTGTGAGCCGCCACTTCTAGGCTTCCATGGTTGAAGTTGCTACTTGATCTTAATAGAACTTCGCATTGGAAAAGCCTTAATACAATATCAAGAAATCTCATTTTGCTTTTTTTTAAATTATGAAACGTTCTTTGAACATGGAAATTGTTCATTCTCCAACATATAAGCTACTATTCCTACAATTGACAATGTTATTGTAAACATGAAACCACAAACACTCGAAGCTAAACACAATCCATTGAATTTGATTGTGTATTGAAGCTACTAGCCTTATGTTCACAATGTTGTTGTAAATATAGAAACATGAACGGACATGGGGCCCTGTTAGGGAATTCAAACGTTGTCGCAAGTGAGCAAGATGGAGTGGATTCTTCTAAAGTACTTGTTGCTAAAGACTGACTGAGTTGGGATGACTTGAAAGGGGACATTCTTGATTTGTCTAAGCTTTTTCCTAGAGTTGAGGGGATCTATCAAGGCTTCAATAGACATTTTGAAGGGTTAAACACACAACATTGCTACGAAGTTGATTGAAGGCTTCCCTCATTTGAAATACAATCGAAACAATGAGGTTCTATACTTCCAATGTGGTGTGTTTGAGTGGGACACTAGTATGGGCAAGCGGTACTTGAATGTAATGGCTACTATGTCCCATCTTGGAGTTGTTCAATCAACCTCCTCAACCAACTTGGAAATGCATTGCCTAGGTGTCAATGCATTCAGGATATGTGCAAACAGAGCAAATAATATGGACTTGAGCTTGTTGTGTCTCAAGCTTCTTCGTTTATCCTTGAGATTAATTTCTCCCATGATCCTATCACAAAAAATATGAGCCAATTGAGAGGATTCCCCACCTTGGCATAATGCATCAAAGCAAAGTTATTTGGAGAGAAGTAATCATACTTGGTCAGCAAGAGGACTTGTTTTATGAACCAAAGGCACTATTCCTTTCATTGCTCACCTTCCAACTATTTCACCTTTCGAGTGAGCTCAAGGTCCAAACTCCCTCACCATGACCTCGTTAGGGTACTTGCATGGAGCTTTTGTCGGAGCCTCAGGATGCAAGGGTAGCTAAAAAATCCTAGAAATAAGTTAAGGGGTGATAGGCATCTTGCTCCCCCCCATTATCCTTCAAGTACTAGTGCAAGGACTAGAATTGCTCATCCACCTCCATGTTCATTTCCCAAGTCGACCATGGAAGCTTACAAAACCCATGCAAACTCATAATCTACAACCAAATAGCATTTTTTGTAATTATGTCATGCCGTATCCAAAGCTAAACTCTTACCACTCTTCAGAGGTGATTCCAGTATTTCTTCATCATACTCCTTGGTTGCTCGACTACACAACACTTGACTATGCAATGATCACCTTGTTGCTCAGGAAACTTTTGGTTTCTTCATCCCCAGGTCAAATCCTATTGTTGAAATCTGTAGAGTGGTGGAATTTCTTTCAGCTTGTTCTACAAGCGCATCTTCTTCCGCTTTCACAAATGGCCATAATACACCTCACATGTTGATGAGAAGGTTGAAACAAAGGTCAACACGATTGAAGGAAATCCACAGTGAGCAAGCAATAAGGACAGAAACTCTAAAACAATGAATGATCATGCACTAGGAATTTGAGTTTTGAATAGAAAATTTCACACGTGTGAGCAAGGATAGAGTGGAACCATGAGTAACACGATATTTCATTTCTAGGGGGAGATGTCTCCTGCTCGCTCCCGCTCTTTGCAAAGGGATCAATAGAAATCGGAGAGCTTTGAGGAAACTACGGAACAACCCTCTTTTCTTTATACGAAATTTCGGTCTGAGGGAAAACGGCCAAAATCACAGTCACCATTTTGAGTACTCATGAGTCCATTTATAACTTCAAGGTATCAAAGTGCAACTTTCAACTTGGCAGATTGGTTATGATTCTCGACCAGTTCTGACCCACTCGAATCAGTTTCAAACCCTGATTGCTTCCAACCTATTGGATTGATTCCGAAGTTCAATAAAAGGCTTCGATCAAAATCCATTAACTAGTTTGGGCAAAGTGTATCCATGCATATCTAGTAGTCGAAATATCCCTTGACCCAGATCCTCAATGATTTGATATGGACCATCATATCTTAACTTCAATTTTCCCATAAATTTACCCAACTTAGAGTTAAAAATCAATGCCCAATCTTCTTCCTTGGACACCATATATTTGATATCCATGTTCACCCATGCTCATCTATGCTCTTGGATAACCTATGCTATGTATCGACTTTGTACTCTATCCTCCTCTAGCCCTGCAAGTTGATCACATCAAAATACCACTAACTCCTCGAGACTTAATTTTTTTGGCGTGATCCAAAGACTGCTAGCTATGAACTCCATTGAAACGATTGCTTCCAACCCAACCAGAAGGGTGTCATTCTGGTGCTGACTTTGTACATTGTTCGAAATGCCCACAATGCAGAATCGCGCTTAGTGTCCCAATCCATTTTGTTAGACTGCAATACTGTCAATTTCACCCCCCAAAAAATGCTTTCTTATTGCTACTCTCTTGCCTGCCCATTTCACTATGGGTGGTATGTGGATGCCATTTGTGGACAATCATATTAACTTATGTTAGTTTCTTCACCGCTCTTCCCAAGATCGCCCTGATCAAACACCAACTCAATTGGACATCCAAAACGAGCGATGATCTTCTTATACAAAAATTTTGCCATGCTACCCATGGAATTGTCCTTAAGTGCTTGCGCCTCCACCCATTTCATGTAGTAATCTATCTTGCTGCTAGAATATACTTATTCCTTGTATGCCATGCTGCAAGCTTAAACGGGCCTACAAAATCCAACCCCCAGTTTTGAAATGTTTCAAGTGGGAGAACGAGATTCAAAGGCATTCGATCAGCGCCACTGGATTTCCCATCTCTCTAACAATACTAGCATTTTGTTGCAAAATTATGAGAGTCTTTGGTCACTGTCGGCCACCAAAGTCCAGCTTAGGAAATTTTTTGTGTTGTGATGTCACCATCAAAATGACCTCCTAATGCCCCTTGATGGGCTTCCTATCACATGGTATATTGCTTGGATGACCTAGTCAATTTTGTGCATGTATAGTGCTCTTGCAACTATCATAAATGGTTTACTTCTTAATGCAAATTGGCATCTTTGGTCAATGTAATATCCACTTCCATGTAGACCCAACCATTGTTATAGAGATGCACTGACTTCTTACAATTGCAGCTTGGCAAATTTTTTTTGCAAAAAAGAGACTTCTATTAAGTAAGAAAGAAACTCGCTAGAGCAAGCTCTGTGCGGAAATACAACATGCTAAGCATGTAATAAAAAACTCCTCAAAAAATTGAGGTAGAAAGAAACCAAGGCTGAGGCTAAAAATGCCAACTCAACCCTGTAGAAGTCTCAGCAAGGAAGGGAGAGTCTCTCCAATCCCTGAGACAAGTAACTCTCCTAGAGGAGGCTGCTCGAGAGGATCCCTACATGGTCACCCAAATGGCCATCAGAGTGTGTACCGTATCTGTCCAAGGTACTGGCCAAGGTCTGAGAATGGTGAACCTAAGAACCCTCCATAGCCTCAGTGCATCTGGCTCTCCAAATGTGCCATGCTGCAATGCTAGCTAAAACCTCCCATGGAGAGTCAACTGAGGAATGAGCAGCCATGAAGAGAGTGGCTGGAACATCCTCTAGAGAGCACGACTCCACAAGATGTCATCGGATGTGAAGAGCCCAAGAGGAGTCATGTCTCTCAAAGAAAACGTGGGGCCCTAAAAGAGTGATCCAAGCCACTGGTCCCCAGGTCATATAGAAGGGGAGGCAAACAAAAGTGCTGAAAAGTCTTGCAATCCCCTTCCATATGATTCTCGCCTGTCTGCAATCCCAAAGGCAATGTTGAATTGTCTCTGAAGCAGAAAGGCAACGAGGGCAAGTAGGGTCACCCCGAACCTGGATCTCCATTGGTTCACTGCTATCCCACCATGAATAGAAAGCCAAAAGAAGAGAGTGATTTTTCTATTTCGGTGGGATTTCCAGAGCCTCTGCCAAAAAAATTTCTGCAAGTCTGCAGAAATCTGAAAATTCTCCCAATAAGGAGCTCTGGTGGGCCTCCAACCCCTACAGCTGAGCTAGAATTTCTTGGCATTACTAATTGTGTAACGAAAGAAGGGGATGCCCTTCTCTCGGTGCCCTTCATCTATCCACTCCCATTCCCCAGGGTCCCACTGCAAAAACTTAATTGGGACACCTCCATAGGGCCACAGCCTCCATGAGCCCAGGACGATAAGTAGCGGGTCAAGATCCAAGTACCACTATGAAAAAGAGCCATGCTCCATGAAGCCCACTATCCTAACTAGCTGAAACAATACCTCCAACAAGATACCGTCTGTGGATCTTGACAGCCTGCCCCCTGAAGAAACATCAAAGACTAGGGCATCCTCATGTGTGTTATGTAAAGCAATCACCTGCAAAGGAATTCCCAATCTGGAGAATGCCCCCATCCAGGTAGAACAAGTAATCAGCATGTCATCTATGTCCACCCAATCCAGGGCAAGGCTGCATCAATCTGTTGGACTCTCCCTGCACTCCCTCTAAGATTATGAACCATCTGAGCCTGTCGGTCTGCAGGAAGCCTCCTGAAGGCTTTCCATGCTCCCACAGTAGATGCATGGCCCCTCTCCCATCTTGGCCACTGCATGTAAAGAGAAGCTCCAAGTGGTCTGCCATGCTCATCCATAATACTACCATTCCACATGATAGGTTGCCTTTTAATCTCTTCACGGGTGGAAGGGGGAATCCTGTTAGGAGTACTCCTAAAGCTGGCCCATGCTTTCAAGATAGCAATCATAAGAGGGGAAGAAGGAGATCTAAGGTGGGTTGTGGTGAAAACCCATCTGGTACTGTGTGTCCAATCAGCTTAGCAATTTGACATGGCTTGTCTTCAAAACTGAAGTCGAACACATATTTTTGTGCAAATATTAAACACACGCTCATTGCAATTACATTCAATTGATTTAAATTCAGATTATAATCTCCATGTGACTTGCTTTACCTTTGTGAATCTAGAACTGCAAATCCAACAAGATATATAAACACAAAGAAATTTGCTACAATCATAGCATTTGAAGGAATGGGTACATTGCTCCTATACAAGCACAAACTCTCCTTACTTTCACATGAACTTTTACATCGCTTGGACTTCAAATGATCACAGCACATTTCCAACCAAATGTAAGGCAATCAATGTTTCTCATTTCAATATATAAAACTAAAGCATGTCACTTTCACACCTTCTTACAACACTTAGCATAGGTATTGCTTACAAAACCATCTAGTTACCCAATTGGGAGATTTCAACATCAACATGCTTGAACATTCTCAAAAGCAAATACAACTAGCAAATCTCATGGAACAACATCATTTGCACCTAGTGAACCCAAATTGACCACATTTGGACAAATGCACCGATTACCAACAATTACTTTGGAACAACCCAAGCATACTGGACTGACCATAGCCCTGTTTGCATACCAATCTCCTGCCCCTTACCATTGTTTATAGCAAGCTAGAATTCCATCCTTAATGCAATGATTTTTGGCCACCTTTGTAGAGTCATTTTCTCTTAAAGAACTCTTATGAGTTATAGCAATAGTTAATTAACAAGAAAAATAAGAGCTAGTGCTTATGTGCACTTGTGCTCTCTTGTTTATTATTGAATTTAATTGTTCGCTCATAATAGGGACGCGATCACCCCCCACGCCCCGCCTCCCCTCCAATAAAAAAGCTAACCAACAGATAATACTAGGCCAACTCAAAGTGGGCACATTGCTCGTGGCCTGTGCTACCATGTAGCATGCTTAGATCTAAAAGATGGAATACCCAACATCAAATAAACATAGACTCCCAAGAGAATCTTGCACCCTCATGCATAAATTCTTGAGCAAGGCCAATACATAGGACTCCCATTTACCAACATGAACTCCTCCATTAAACACCACCCTATTTTTAATTCTTAAGATGGCAAGAAAGGCCTGTTTCAAGTGGGTTGAAAATTGATAATGTCATTTATTGGGATTTTTTTTTCAAAGATTCACGTTAAATAGACAAGAGAGCACATGATGTGCTCGACACTGCTGCCTTCATTATTTTAAATTTTCTAACATAAGGGAGTGTATCGATAATTGATTAGGGGAAAGGGAAAAGAGAGTGCACACACTACAAAAAGAGAGAGAGAGAGAGAGAGAGAGAGAGAGAGAGAGAGAGAGAGAGAGAGAGAGAGGGAGGGAGGGAGGGACGGAAGGGGGGGGGGTGTCAAGCACAAGGAAAATGAGAATAGAAAGGAGTGAATAGAGGCAAGGGCATCCAAAATTGATTGGAAGGACATTATTTTTCAAAAGTGTTAGTAGAGCGCTGGTGCTTGGAAGGCAATGCTAATAAACGCATGCACGTGTGCACACACACACACATGCGTGCGCGCTTGACAAGTCATGTCAAGAATAGATATACAATACAGTCATGTCCAAAAAGTCTCCTCCTTTGTTGTACCTCAAGTAATAAGCCGAATGACAAAAGATTTATATCTTTTTCATGGGATTATGAAGAGGTCACTTAAATATATTTGGAAGTTCAAAAGGACAAAGAAGTTTATATTCTTTATAGTTTGCATGGTGAGATCAATCTCACAATAGTGGACCAATCAAACTAATCCAACCCAATATACAATATGGGCTATTCATGGAATCCCAATATATACATTAGCAATTAGTGGGCAATACTATTGTGTATACTCTTGGACAATTAACCGGAAATACTCTTGGCTATAGTCATGGGCAATTAATTGGGAATATTCAATGGGTATACTCTTAGGAGTACCGAGGGGCCAGCTGCTGCAACATTTGGAAACCATGGCAATAGGGGAGAAGGTGATGAAACAAAACGGCATGTATGTCAAGAGCCACCTCACATCTTTATAAAGAGGACACGTGGCTTGGAGATCTCCACTACTTGCTTATGCACAACTCTCTCTCCTCACCTTCCAACCCATTGGACAAGCTTCGTGACTAGTCGCCTCGCCCTCCAACACACCTTACACGAGCCATGCAATTTAAGGTAAGCTACTATGTGTGCAATTCTAGCTTCTCTAGGTAAATAATTCCTAGTATACTCCTACTACATGACGAGCTACCTACGTAGCCTTCCACTACCTACCGACTCCTTGCTACGGTGAAATAGTTTGCTGGTTCTACAAACCGGTTGTGAACCTTATCAACTAGTCTATAATTAACGAGCTCTTGCATGGATCAACGAATGCAGTGGGAGTCACCAATGGCTCAAGAAGTTACGTAACTGCCTCGCATCTCATAAATATAATTGAGTGGGTTTTCTAGTTCTACACACCAGCAACAATCTATGTCATGCATGAGTATGCTAGTTACAAAGGAAACTGTCCATCTATGTTCATCTACACACTATCGACACCTAGCTTTCCTTCAAAAATCCGTGTGGTTCCAGGGATGAGCGTTCATGCTGCCCATGGGATTTCGTAGATCTGGGATGGCAACAGCAATGACTACGTTGTGGGACTTCAAGATAAGACTCCGAGTATAGTCACCCTTTGGTGTAATACACAACTATTCTACAAGCTTATAAGCTTTGCTGGCATCACCACCTAACAATGCCTTGATAATGAACGAATGGGTCATGAATTTTTCACGTGTGACAACACCTCTCTCTACTCACTTTCTGGTCGAGATCTATTGCTAGATTGTATTCATAAGCCGCTGGCATTCTGTTAATCTCTACCTACAACGTTTACATATATTATGTAAGAGATATCTCTCTCTCTCTCGCTCTCTCTCTCTATGAAGGTCCATATACAGGCCTTCAAGGTGACATAGAAGGACCATTCGGGCTACTTGTTCTACTACTTTTATGAGCTATCCATGCGCCATACCAACTGCCAAGAAAATGCATGGCCAACATGCTCTTCAAGACACCGTGAGAGATAGGGTTGCCTAAATATACAAAGAGATTCATAAGCTCACTTAGGCTTAGGATAGGGTTCTATCATCTACTAGTGCCTATGGAATTGATTATGGCTTATGGCTTAGTTGCTAATGACCTTTAAGCTTCTGGTTGGGTCGTTTGTGAAGTTGGTGACTATGGCTACAAGTATGTTCTAAGGAATCTTATATGGCATGTAGATATTCTCTACGGTCGTGCAAATGCTTTATACGTAGGTAAGAACAGGCTAGTAGATATTCTCTACTGCCATGCAATGCTCTTCAAGCAAAAGCCACATTATAAGTGGGTAAATACAGCTTACAAGGCTCTTTGTACATTACCTTTGCATGCCCATATGCTTAGAAAGCAGTTACAATAAAGTACTTATGAGTATGATCAATAGTACATTCAGCTCAATAATCTATAAATATCACTGGCTCACTCTATGCTCGTAGTATGGCTACGGTGACTTTTTCCTCTCATACCTAATTAGTCATTAAAATAGTCCACAGGCTTATCTCTCCTAAACCTATGGAGCTATTACTCTCTTCTATTTACGGTCATTCTCTTATCGACCATTCTCCTAATTCTCAAGGGTGGTGGTAGTATAGAAATATGTACATAGAGGTGGATAAATTAAAAAGGACTCTAATAGTACAAATTGTGTGAATACTCCTTTCCCTTCCAGGACATCATTGAAGTTCCTCACCTTATCGATTGGCATCATCAATGCTTACCATTCTCTAATTGGCCATTCTTATATTTATTTTCACATGTGGCAATATGTGTGTATGGATTATGGAATCTTTCCAATCCATATGTTTTTTGCAGAGTAATCTTATCCTTTATTTTGGACATCGATAACAAGTCCAACAATGCTATGACACCTATCTTCCCTTCTAGTTTAAGCTATGTTCCTAACTCAAGCTTGCATTGTTGGTTCAAGTTTGGTGCAAAAGTTCTTTCATGGAAATTTTATTTTTCCCTAAAAATATTTTCTTTTTACGATTCAACCACCATTTGATGTTAGAGTGTTGTTCATATATTCTTGACCTTCTTGAGGGGTTCTGATTTGATCTTCACACACACAAACACACACACACACACATACTTTTCCTTTCTTCCTCTTGGCCACACTAATTATTTTTTCTGCCCCCTGTATATTCCTTTGAAATTCCTTTAAAACTTCCTTTCCTCCTTTTTCTCTCTCTATAATTTTTTGCTCACTCTCTCTTTACCCTTCTCTCCCCTCTCTTTCTCCTAAAATTTCCCCCCCTAAAACCTCCCAATTTGTCCCACTCTACCACCTCTTTAGTTTTCACTCGTTTCTCCTAATTGTTTCTATTATCCCTTATCCTTTCTTTTTTCTCTTTTGTTATTTTTTTCTTAATTTCCAAACTCCTCTAGTTATTTCCTAATTCTCCCTATTATTTATATATATATTTTTTCTAATTTTATTTACTTTATATTTTCCTTTTTCTAAGTATTTTTCTTTTTTCTATTTTTTCTTATTTTTTTAATTTCTCCTATGACCTTTGTTCCTTAACCCCTCTTAATTTTCCATATTTTCCCTAATTATTTCTCATTTTTGCTTAATTATCACTCTTTTTCCTCGTTCTCTCCCTATTCTTTTCCCTTTTCCCTACTTTTTAAATTAAATTTATTTTTTCATTATTTTCCTTAATTCTTGATTTCTATTTTTTCTTTCTCTTAAAATTCTCCTTACCCCCCCTTTTTTATCTCCCTATTTTATTCCTCATTAAACTCTCTCCCCCTACTTCGCCCTCCTTCTACCTAGATTTTCAATTTTTTCACAAATTTTTGCTCTAATCTTTTCCCTCTTATTTAAAATTTCCCTCCTTTTAAAAATTCCCCCTAACCTAATCTCTCACAACTACACTAGCTCCTCCTAAACAAACCACCCCCCCCCGGAGACTATCTATTCCTTATCTCTCCATTCTCCCAACTCACTATATGCCTAGCCTCTCCCTTCCTCGACTTAAAAGACTCCCTTGCCTATAAATTACCTCTCCTCCAACCATCTCCTCCTAGTCACTTCCAACCCCCTCGCTTTTTAGCCCTCTTGCGTGCTCACTCTACTACTCTCTCCACAACCCCCTGCAGTCACCTGTGCCACCCCCTCAGTTATAGCACAGTGCTTATGACCGTATTGTCCCCTGCAACGACTTGTGCTACCCCCTTTACAGTCTTTGTGAGCCGTATGCCTTTCCTCATTGTGCACGCTTGCTCTATTCCATTCCCGTCCCGTCGGCCACACTACGTAGTCCTCTGCTCTCCGCTGCCTCTAGGTCATTATTGTCGACCTCGATTGCCATGCTACTTCCTCGATTGTCGCACTGCCTCAATACTCCTTACCTCTGAGTCCAATGCGCGCCCCCACACGTTTTGTCTCTATAACTTTACATTTGCAGGTTTGCCTTTTCTCTCATCTCTCATTTCATAACTTACATGCCATTATTTGACTTACTTGGAGTAAAAAACACGTTCCTCTTTCCTTTCATATCCACCAAAGTCCCCCCTTCTTTTCTCGTTTATCTAACCCCTCTTCTCTTTCATTTCCCCCCTCTCTAAACCTCTTACTTTATTTCTCCCCTTTTATTTTCATGTCCCTCATTCTCTAGCCTTTCCCCCTTAAGCTAAATCTTTATTTTCTCAATAATTCTCCCTCTCCCTCCCTTTATTACTCTTTCCCTTGCCCCTACCCCCCGGTCATTCCTCCTTATTTAGCTCTTTGTTATTAATTATTCTTATTCATTTTTTCTCTATTACCTTCTTTTTACTATGCTTCTTGTAACGCCATTTTAATGTTAATTCTTGTATTATAAGATTTAACATAAGTTTATGCTTACATGATTATAATCCCATTAGCAAAGTTTGGGGTTTCGCTCCAGAATTCTTTTGCTTGATAATAGCTTAATGTTTCCAAGTTTATTCCATTTAGTCCACAACCTCCCCTTAATTTCATAGTATGAAAATTTAACCTACTCTCAATATATTACATCAAGCTTTGCAAGTTTGTTTGTCAAGTTCTCGTGCTTATTGTGGCACCGATAACAAGGGAGGGGTGTTTATGACACCTGTCTTTCCATTTAAGTTTTAAACTAGTTCTTACCATGTTTTCCTTGTTGGATGGTGGCAGGTAGGTAGATTCCCCTCCTCAATAAAAATGATGCTGCCAACGACTTATCAAAGCTCGACTTCTCACATTTCCTTTTTTCATAAAAAAATGTTCACCCTCTAGTGATGTTGCTTCATTCATAGTGGAATTTCTATTTATTTTACAATTTGTAATTAAACATTTCTCATTCCTACTTTAAATTATCTTCTCTTCGCTATGGAAAGGGGTGTTGTAATGTCTTCTACACACACACACACATACCTTGACACACACGACCAACTACTAGGGGAATCGAACATGGGTAGGCGCTCAAGCGGGCGAAAGCTTAAAACATTGAGAGCTGCTTGACTTCCAATTTGAATATTAATAATTTCATTTGGTATGGAAAAAAGATGAATAGCATTCATGAGGCTTGCCCTGTAAATGCGAAAAATGCTCAAAGGAAACCTCTAAAGTTAAAAACACTGTAAAGGAAGCCTCTGTTTTAATTTTCCCTAGTGGATGGAGTAAATAAAATCCCGTAAAATAATTTTAACTTATGACATTTGAATAGACTAGTTGAAGTCATGGTTTTTTGAATATCCAAGCATCTTTGACTGCAATTGCTTGGCATAGAACCCTTATCCATATGATTTGGTTGGTTAGGAATGACTTCGTGTTTAGGCATGTTCGAAATCCTAATGTTTTGCAAATAGGGTTGAGAGAAGAAATCCTCAGGAACCTTGAGTTTTTCAGTCATAAAAATTATGATCTTCGCTTGCCTTTGCAATTGCTCAGCGCTGCTATATGATTCTTTCATTCCATTAATATAATTTCCGTTGATGCTCTCAAAAAAAGAAGAAGAAAACTTTCAAAATGAACCATTACTAAGAAAGGGCATGCCAGAAATCATGGAGAGAAATATTATGAAAAAATCGAATTAGCACCCAGCACTGCTTTACTCTGGAGCAAAGCAACTATAGATTGAAAGGAAGTCTTCTTTCCATGGTGGATGGAATAAACACAAAATAATGTGAAGATCCCACAAAAATAATTTGAACTTTGAAAAGGAACCCTCACTGCCAAAAATTATGAAAAGAAAATACATTGCGTTACTTTGTGGCAAAGCTTGTGGCAATCTACAGTTGAGCTTTTTGAGCTTGGAGGCCTCGTCTCTGCTCTACATCGGAGCCTTGATGGACGCCCATCTCAGTTCTGGCTCTCCTGAGCCCAGCACCGGCGTCGCTCGACAGCTTCACCACCTCGCCTTGGATGAGAACGCCCCCGGCCGGCCATCTTTGAAACCCGACAGTACGCCCTGCCTTTTTTTCAAATATCCGTCTCATTCCGATTGGGATTTTTTTTGTATACATACATTGGCACTGCGGTCGTAGAATTAAGTAGCGGATCATGGACTCCCGAACTCCACTGGTGCTAGCAGGCGTGTACTAAAGGCGCATTCATGCATAGAACATTGGAACGTGGAGTAGTGTGCTGGCAATGCTGCTTTAACCCGAACCTCAAAATTGTCCGGCTGAATGGCTGCTTCAAAACAGTCCCTGATAACAACGATTGGGGCGTCTGTTATCGCCAGTGAGATAGGATCTGTGCTCCTGTCTCCATGTAAGGACTGGGCACGTAAAGCACACTACCTTGGGATGGCGTGGCAACCTCATCGGTCGGGATAGCCAACATTGCAGGGGCAGATTGGAGCAGCTCAGGGCCATGTAGAGGACCCACAGCAGGTTGGAAGAGGGTCAGCAATTATAGCTCCGCCTCATCTCAACAAGTCAGGCCTAATTGCGAGGTAATTGCTCGCAATCGGGTCAGCAGGCCTATACAAGGATGGTGTGCCCTCCTTATTTTTCATCTTTTCCCTCTGTCTTCAGCCTCTCCAGCAATCGGCCTTTAGACTCAGCTAGATGGGCACAATAGAGGAAGGATGGAACGAGCTTGCAGCCTTTATGTGGGCCCTCATATTCAGGGAGACCTAAATGTTGTGGACTGTACTTCAGCATTGCAGAGGGCGATCCTATGGAATAAAACTAGCGATGGGACATCTGAAATCATGGCTGTAGGACTCTGGATACATGCTTGCTACATTGGCATCCGGGAAAAGCATGGATAGTGGCTGAAGGAGGGCATGTCCAAAAGTCATCCCACCAGTTGAATGGACGCCAATCTGCTCCCTGTCACAAGCACCAGTGGGTAGTCCCAAACAATGAAACCGATAACGGGGTCCATTGTTTCCAAGAATAACCGAAATTTGAGTGCATGTTTGGAAGGCAAGGGGCCTTGTGAGTGACTTCAACACCAGGTGTTTTTGGGGCAACAGAAACATCCTATTTGCCTGGTCACCAATTTCAGCGTGCTATTGCATGTGGTGGGTATGGACTGTGGGTTTTAGGGAGAAGCAACACAAGCCTTGAATTTTTCGATTGTCTCCATCACATCACTCCACAAACATCAGAAGCAGCATCTCAATGCACAGAATATGGGGATGCACTAGCGGAGAACTCAGGCTTTCGTGAGGAACCACAAGAGGAGTCCAATTTTCAGGAAAACATAGAGTTTCAGACGAAATCCTTCTTTCTCCTTATCCCCAGTCATGGACACAGGGGTCCATGCACATGCATTTAGTAGCTTTGGGATATAGCATGTAGACCATGTATGGCTTATAGAACATAACAACTATTGGGGATTTTGTGAGGCTTCTGTTCGGTATGTCATTTGAGGCAACTTGTAAAGGAGATCTCAGAGAGATTTTTTGGTAGAACTTTAATGAGGATTTGAATTGAGGATCTCGCACATATGTCACATTTTCCACATACTGACATATTTTCTATTTAAACAAACACTAGAATTGTGCCATTCCCCTTGATATCCAGCTTAGTAGCGTCCGCAACTCCAACCATGACTGATCTAATGGCTAAAGACAGTCCCCCTGACACGTCGGTGCTTGCACCCATATCTAGCTATTGAAGTTGTCGTGTTTCGAGAGTACACAAGTCTCGTTTGCTGCCATGAGATGCTCATGCATAGTCTGCTCCTGAGAAGCAAGTTTTGTCAAAAGTTTTGAGTATTCATCACTTCAACTCTCAAATGACTGTCCCAGGTATGCATCAAAGGCATTATATGGCTGTCACATTCATTGTAAAAGATATCACCATCCTGAGGTGCATCTTGTATCATGAGATGGCTGTTCGTCACATAGGGGTGGCTGCCCATCCAAAGGCATATAATGCTTAGTAATCTCCATTGTGAAGAAACGTTCTAACATATATTTGCGTGCTCGATATTTATTGATTGATATTCAGTTTTACAGGCATAGTCCAAACCAAATGTTTGGAAGAAGCATGTATGATAAATTTGTAATGTTTGGTATATTATAGGCCAAAATACTATCCTCCGAAACATATTCAACCTAACTCTGAAACCCTTGCTAGCCCTCCCAAGGTGCAAAAAACACATAGAACACATTTAAATAACAAGATTTAAATTGTAGATGGTATAAAGTTAAAACTGACGATCTCAATGTACTATATAACTTTCACAAGTGCAAACAAGGGCGCATGTGTACAATGATAAGAACCAAAAGAGACCCAAAAGTGGGGTCTTAGATCCCCCCTTCGGTGAAGGTATGTTTGCCCTACACCATATGACTATGATACAAACGTTTGGCTTATGAACATACGAGTACATTTGAAACTATGTTTGGCGGTGTCTCGGTCATTGGATTGCATTTACTTGCTGTGTTCAATGTAAATCTGCCTTCTTCTCTCTAATTCATTGCTGTAATGCCCAATTGCCACTATTTCCTCTTGCTAGATGAGAATTATTGAGCGTATTTAGCATTTTTGACAAGCTTGCCTTTGCCCTTCCCACTTTCCGTGGGCTGCAAAAGCTTTTCCATGATCGCCTAGCATGTTTTGCACCAGTTGTTCTTGTGGATAGAGCAAGCCGAGTTCAGCTTAGTTTGTACTTGTTCCATGCTCAGTTTCCATGAGCGCTAATAGAGGAGTGATTTTGCACTAATCGTGGCATTTGGTACTTGTTTGGACTAGGTGACTGCATCCTACTTCCTCAGATGAATTGTGATTTGCTTAGGAGCCCCATTTGGAGATTATTGAGAGAGAGTACGCACAACAGAAGCTAACCTAGAGAGAGTTATTGAGCCCAAGGACCCACAGAATGATATATTCAAATCCAAAATTTCTTATCCTTAGTGTGTAGCTCAATAGATGTGCATTACTTAAATAGACAATGCTCGAAAGAGCAAAATATATTTCTGTCCAATGTGGACACAATATGGCTGAAGTATCCTAGATACATCACAAGTATAATTGCAAACTATATCATGGTTGCACACGTTCATCCAAGATGGATATAGCAACCTATGATAGTATAGGGAGATCAACATCACGTAATCAATGGTGCCAAGTGTAAGGCATGCTGAAAAGTCTCAAACGTGGGTCGTGGTAGAGCCTTTGTGAAGAGATCTGCTAATTTATCCTCCATGGGAACGTAGAACAACTGTTTATCTCTAGCTGACAGTCACTCTCAAACACAATGATAGTGTACCTCAATGTGCTTTGTACGCGCATGAAACACTGGATTACGTGCAATGGCCAAAGCACTCCTATTGATTCGTCATCTTCCAGCAGTACTGCTCTTCTGCCTCCAACTCAGGAACATGGTAGATGGGATGGCAGAGATGCACATGATCATGTTGTAATGCATTGTTAGTTAAAAAGAGTTATAATTCCTCACATCATCTTGCAAAAAAGCATCACTCAGCTCATTAGACCAGTCAGGAATTTTTTATGGAGTGGACTTGATGGCACGGCAAATGTTGCAGCGAGGATGCTTGGGATAAATTGGCCTCTTTATATTAGATCCACAATGAAGCAAGAGTTGCATACTTTAGAAAGCAATTGGATGCCTCAGGGAGTCGGATGTATATTTGACCAATGCCAAAAATACTTTAAGGAACAGTTGGCCAACATTGATGAAGTTTGTGTCCACTACACTTGGTGGACTTCCTGACTCCTATGAAAGGTTTGCAACCACTTTGAGATTGGTGGCCATGGGCAAGCCTATACCTTTGATGAGGTTGTCACTTTGTCGTTGCAAGAAGAGCAAAGCTGTGCAAATCGGAATGCTTCTAACAAATGGTGATGAAGCATTTGCTACCCATTATAAGGGTAGTTGAAAGATATCAAAGTCATGTGGGAAACCCAAGAATAACTTTGGTAATACTTATGGTGCTAATAAAAGCGCAGACAGGAAGAAGAAAAGCTGCAACCTCTGCAGAAAGCCTGGACATGACATTTTGAATGCACGAAGCACGTTGAATCAGACAAGAAGAAGAAGCAGTCTAGCCTTGCAATTACTAATGCTTCATCTTTACGTGAGAAGGATGAATCAGCAAATATTCTTCATCATGATTGGGCTTTTGTTGTCGTATGCTTGTATAATCCTTCAGTTCATGATTCATTTAGTACTGGGTACTTTGAAAGTGGTGTTTCCAAGCACATAAATTCATGCAAAAAATTGTTTTTTTCTTTTAATGCTGCACCTAAGGGGGCACTATGACTCGTGACAATAATGCTTCATAGGCCATGAGAGTTATTGGCTAGGTTGAGCTTACTTCAACATCTGGTGATCTAGTCTCTCTTTAAGATGTTTCATATGTTTCGAGAATTAAAAAGACTCTCATATCCGTTTCTGCTATTGCTACATCTGCATATAGAGTTATTTTTGATGGTACCATTGTGCTGTTTAGGTTTTCAGAAATCGCAACACCATTGTCATCATTGGAACGTTGACAAGAGGTCTGTATGCACTAAGCATGTTGAGGCTTATTATCATTATGTAAGAGAACGACCGTCAGAAGGAAATATTCACTTGTCTTATGTTCCAATGCAAGACAATTTTATAGATATCTTCACTAAAGCACTACCACGACCCAAGTTTGACGCTTTTTGGCAAGCTTTACTCTTGTTTCAATTTGTTATATGATACTCTCTTCCGTGCACTTCTATAGGTTGCCATGTGCAACCATGATATAAATTCCACATATCTTTGAGATGTTTCCAGAGTACTCTTTACTCTTGATTCAATTTGTTACATGATACTCTCATCCGTGCACTTCTATAGGTTGCCATGTGCAACCATGATATAAATTCCACACACCTCTGAGATGTTTCCATAGTAATAAAGCCATACCATGGAGGGGGGTTTGTTAGAGCTTTTTTTGGTGGCGTCTCCTTGTGTTACTGAGGAAAAGTTTGCAGACCCTGGATTAACAGTAAGGATGTTTGACATTGAGATGTGGTCAGAAGAAGCGTTAGATGACTTTGTGAAGGTGAAGGACAGCATTGGTCTAAGCACTTCGGAAATTTATTTGGAGTGGACTTGTGTGCCAAGGTGGTTCTACAGTGTCTTTTGGGTGTGAATCTGTCGAGGTGTTGATAGGGTTGTCATTCTATGAATTTTAGGATGCAGGTTAAAGCTTCCAAAGACTCGAGACTGATATTCACCTAAAGGGCCTGATCTTACTTCCTCATGCTCCTAGCAAATGTGAGACCACAGCTCGTATTCTTTTGTCCAATGGCAATGATCATATGCATGCATTTGCAACCGCTTCTTGCTAATGTTGCTCTACAACGAGTCTTCTTTCTTCTCGTTGTTTCTCCTTTTGCAAATGTTCCAAAAGGTCCTTCCATTTCCATTTCTATAATGTGCCATTTCTTTCCTCGCCCCATAATCAATTTCTTGTGACTTAATCAAGATTTTCATCTTTCCTATCTCACAGCCTTTGTTTAGCTCTTTTGCAAGCCATGAAAAGATGCATCTTGCCTTTGACGCCATGGAGACAATTAGTGAACCACCACTAGAGTAGAGATCAGCTAACTTGTAAGGCAAGCAGAGAATAGAAAACGATCTCCTTGAGTAAAGAAGATAATGTCAAACCTAAAGAACTAAGTCATGTTGAGATAAATTTGCACGGGAAGGTTACAAGGTGGAAGGAGGAGAATGTAATTTTTCGGGCAACAAGACAAGGGTGCAGAAGATCTGTAGGGCGGGAGGTGAAAAAAATTCAAAAGTGTGTGGAGAGAAAATTTTTCAACTACCAAGATTTCCCCCCTCCAACAATACATGCTAGCAAAATTGTTCACTTCCTTCTCCCTTTAAAAGAACCTCTTTTTGAGATTTCATGCTCTGCATTTGGACTTCCATTGCTTTCCCTTTCCCTTTCCCTTCCACTACAACAATTTGTCTTTCGTCCTTCTTGCTGCCTTCTCTTATGACCAATGGAACCTCAATGGTCCTTTGCGATCTCTCATCCATTCTCTTCTTTGTGCATAGTTCTGTATGTGAGCTCCCTAATGTAGAGCTACTATCCTCAGTAGTAGAGTCTACGTTTTCTAGGACTTTCTCACTTGAGTCATGCTGCACTTTTTTGCTTGATTCCACATCTGAGCTCCCTTTATCTTTATCATAGAATGTGGGCATGCAACTGAAGTAAGTACCAAAGTACTCAATCCCATGGAGGTCATCAATGACAACCACATCAATTTCTTTTCATAATACAGTCTCTGCAGCTAACCCTATTCCATACAATGTGACATACCAACCTTTCAGCCGATATGCTTCTACCATCTCTTCTATTAGAGAAGGATGCTTTGGATGTCGAAGCTTACCTGGATGTCGGTGGAAACTGCGTGGCATGTGTTTGGAGCAGATCCATTGGACAAGGGAAGCACCCATCTGGGACAGTAGGTGGAGTTTGAGGGAGGCTTGCTGACCTGGAACAGGTCACAATCAGCTCAAGGCCCTGCAGTGTCTGCACAAAAGACAGGCGGGTACTGTACGGACTGTTAACAGATGCTGTACGGAGCTTTACCAGGTGTTCTAGGGCTGGAGCATGGCTGGCAACAGGCCATGACAGAATGATCTGAAGGCGCCTCTTTTGCAGAGGCCTTGAGCCTTGGTATATGGCTGGCAACAGGCTGAACAGAGGTGGGGCAGACCCGGGCCAGTGTCAGGCTGACACGTGGCAGGTCAGCCTGCCTACAACGCTGGTTGGGAGCCAACCAGGTCGGTTGGTTGGAGGCTGCTGGTCGGCCAAAACAGGCTGCCCGTTAGTTATTTTGGGGGGGCCACCAGCCCCTATAAAAGGAGCCCAGTGGGGGCTCACTAATCATCCAGTCCAAGAGTCCAAGAGCCATTTGAAGAGCAGGTTGGAGCAGCAACACAGCCATCCTCCAGGAGGACCAGGGGCTGCAAAGAGGCTGGGTGTTTGCTGAGATAAAGAGCTTAAAGGTTTCCTATCCTAGGCTGACATTCAGGGCAGCAAGGAGGACGGATCAATGGGGGAGCCTGGGCCTCACCATTGGCTGCATTCCAGAGCAGCAAGGAGGTCGAGCAATCAAGGTCAAGCACTGCCTTACCAGTGGCTGTCCGGGAGGATTAGCCCGAAGGTGCGTTTGTGGGGCACGACAACAAGGCCCAACTTAGCTCAGAGGGAGCACGCAGGCTGAGTGTTTTGAGAGTGCCATGGAGGTAGGAGAAACATTGTTTTGTTTATGTATAGGTGTGCACATGTAGATAGCACTCTGCTACAAGAGGCTGTCACTGGGCATCACTTTTATATTGTGTCGTTGTGGATGGAAATATAAGTTTTGTTGGTTCTACATCTCTCCTTGGCATTGCTCGTTTACTTGCTGTATTCATCTACACTATGTACACGTAGGGAAAGAAGTTTAGGATTCCACATATCTTACACCACTGTGTGTTCCTGGGCTCTATTAGTCTTCCACTCTGCGTACCCTCTATTTTCTTGTAGGCCTAGTACAATTAGTCAAAGTCAGCGCATGACTCATAGGAATTTCAGTCCTGAACTAGGCTGACTCCTAGGACTTTCAATTGTACCCTAGTCCTACACTATGTTGGCCATTATATGACTTCTACTTTTAGTTTATTCGATTCTGGAATTTACGTATTGTTCTGGTACCTGTTGTTGTCTCCAAGCGTACTTGCATCTAATAGCATTGAGCGTTGGCTGCTTCTATTCTGGACACCAATTGACACAAGTAATTAGATTAAAGCATGTTGTCCATGGTTAGCAGGTTGATCTTTTGGATCAAAGCTTTCTAAGTGGACTTTGAATGTGAAAGCATATATCTAGATTACTCCAGGAACATGCCCAAACTCATACACAATACAGAGTGCAGCTTCAATCTCATGATAGTTCATAAGGTCGAAACCATCACATGCATTTTAATTGAGTTTATGTTTCTATATTTTCTCTTAAAACTCATCCTTTTATTTGTATATGAAAATGGATCTCACCACCAGCTATGTGCCTGTCATGTTCAGAATTGCTTAATCATTCAAAGTCACTGATTGAAGGGGTCTCATACCCTGCAACACCAAGGTGGAATAGTGAGAGACCATTTCTGACGGGGCAACTTTTTTACCAGGTGACAGATTTCATTAGAGACTAAGTTATAAGAGAGGAGAAATGTTTTGTTGGCTGGAGTGTTATTGATTAGGAATTGTTTATCTGTACAGGATAACAAATTAAATCAGCAAAGAACTGGAAGCAAAGGCAGTTTACCAGATACTTTCAGGTGATAATCTGTTCATCTAAAGTCCTTTACTCAAGCTTAATTTTAAGACTTTTTGTCAACAACTAGGCGTGCATTAGTTTTTATCTTAACCCAGGAGATCTGTTGTTTTCCTGCAGTACTGCCGATCTCGGTAGAGCAATTGGCGTTTTTTCCCCATCTGTTCAGGTGTGACAATAGTAATTGTAAGATAGTGAGTGAGGGATTTGGAGGTTTATTTATTTGTAGGTCTAGCAATATCATTATACTTAGAATGAGGCGCTACATCTGTGTCAATTGAAAGTATGACCATAAGATTGCAGATGATGAATTGAATTGAAGATGACTGGGGTGCAGGAGCTGCTTCTTATTGATGACTTGCTGTTTACAATGGTGGGTATAGAAGGAAAATACATTTTGGTAAAGAGGGGAAAGCTGAAGGAAGCCCTGGTTAGCTTTCAAATAGATCCATCCATGGACTTATCTCTACAGGTATAGAGTGAAGAGTGAGCTCTTTATTTGTGTTGATGAATACTTGGTGCCTTTTGTAAAGGCTAAGATTGCAACTTAAAAAGTCTGCAGTGCTTAGGGAAAGGGAATGAGAAATTGAATTGATTTTCTTTGTTTAAGTAAGATCTCAATAAAATTGACATGCTGAATTTGCAATCTTTGTTGAAGGAATCGGCAAAACGGATCCTACCCCTTTGTGAAAACTACCTCATTGTGAGCCAGTTCACAGAATCACGTTCACATTTCAAACATGGGTTGGTGAATCATGCCTTTGCAGCTGCAATTAGGGCCATTCTCCAGGTTGGCATTCCATGTCTTATCAACAATGCATTTTATCAACATACAGATGTACTTTGGGTGAAACACTTAGGTTCTTCATTTTTAACAGTAGAAGATCAGGGACAAAGCAGTGATTTTCTTGGAGAGATGGGATAGGAAAGAATGACATAAAAAGTGTATGCTTTTCCAAGTTGCAATTTCCTTTTACCTGCTAACTGAATATTATTCAGTGACCGGTGGGTCCATGTTTCCTTCACATAAAAGGGCTGGCCGTTCCAAAATGAATCTCTTATCCTGCCAATTTGTTAATATCAAGTAACGATCCCTTCAATTGTCTAACATGTATACTAGATCTACCATGTGTTAAGCCAGGCAATCTCCAACTCTAGAGGACAGGATAATCAAAGGCCAAACTGGCACAAAGGTAAGATAAAATACAGGTAAAAGGCCACAGGTGAATCTCTGTCAGGACGAAAATCAAAGCCAAAATACTCTGTTAAAACCTCGTCAAAACAGGCACCAGAAGAGCCCAGAATCGGAGGCCAAAACTGGCCAAATTCTGGCCGACCAAAAACTGGCCGACCAGACTGACCAGGTCGGCCAAAATCTGGCCGACCAGATTGGCCAGGTCGGCCAGATCTGGGCCGACCAGCTGGCCGACCAGCTGGTTGACCGATTGGCCCTTCCCTACTTAAAGGGGGGGGGCCTAGGTGCTCATTCACAACTTTTGCTCCTGAGGTCCCTGCACACCCTGAGCTCCTGCCTCCTTCCTGCCTCCTAGCTGCCTCCTCTCTGCCTCTCCTTCCTGCCTCCTGGCTGCTCCATCTTCTCCTCCAGATCTGCCCCAACTTCTCCTCCAGATCTGCCCCAACTTCTGCTCCTACTTCTGCTCCAAATCAGCCACAACTTCTTCTCCATCTACTGTTCTTTTTGCTCCAGATCTGCAGCAAACCTTGCATCAGTTTGCTGTCCTAGATCTGGTTCAGTTTCAACTTGTGGAGCTAGTGCAGAAGTCCACTACAGTTGGCTGCCCTGGAGGACTGATGTTTGCTCCCTCCAAAGCTTCTCTCTGATACCTTCTCTTGTATTGAGTTCCTTTGGTGATATATATTTCTTCTTCAGCTATCATTAGTCTTCAGTGTTGTTTTATTTATCTCCAAGAACTTTCTTTATACCATGCATCCTTTTGGTAGTGCTACCTTGTGAGCAATTTCACCATTCCACGTGACTGATCCACAATATCGAGCAATCTAGAACACTCATTAGTCTTTAGTGTTTTACAACACTCAGGGACATTCAACTAGACTTTTAATCTTCACTTAACTGGATATTTCTTTTATGTGGATCATACCTCTATCTTGAGCCCTCTAAAAATTATCTTTGGCATGTTTTAGCATTTGATGCATATCTGCAAGGAGTCCTTAACAGGTTTTATCTCTTTCTCCTTAAGCCCTTCAGACATTGGTGCTTTAGGTTAATGTTCAAAACTTCTATATGCAAACTCTGAAAATTGGAAGATACTCTGTCCAATCCTTAGTCTTTTATGCACATATGCTTAGAGCATATTTCAAAGATTTTTTTCTCTTTTTGTTTGTCTGTCTAGTTATGGATGATTAAATTGTACTCAAAACAAAAACTTATTTCCAATCTATGGAAGATACCCCTTCAAAGGTGATTATCAAATTTCTATCTTGGTCATTGACAATATTATTGGTAGCCCATATAACTTGCTAACTTAGGAGTCTTTACAAAATTTTGGGTTATAATAAAATGAGTCTTTGTGGTCAACTTAGATTCTATCCACAACTACCCATACAAAGTAGAGGTCCCTTTTTGTTTGTGTCCAAGGTAGGTCAACATAAAATCTATTGAGCAAATTTTCTATTTGTTAGATGATAATTTTGGTGAGGCACCATATAAAATAGTGCCTCTGTCTCGTCAATGCATGGGTTATAGGGAAGATCTTTTTGTCATAGGTGAGTACTTTTGTGCTTAGCCTAACTTTCCACTATGTTAGAGGTATATACACCTTTGTAAGACTAGAATATCGCCAATTGTACAAATTTAAAGTTTTTGTTGTTCTAAATTCCAAAATTTTACAAGGAAAATAAAAGAGAAAACGAAAGAGAAGAAAAAAGAGGTAACAATTTTTTTGGGAAAAAGACATAACTTTCTACTATGTTAGAGGTATATAAACTCTAGAAAGATCACCTGATTCCACTAGATCAGATCAACTGTATCATACGGCTGGACCAGCTCCACACATTGCGGAGTTGGGGGGAGGACCAGGAGTTCCCCACCAAGATGCGATTCTACCACGACCATTTCCTCAAAGTACCAGTGGATGGAGTGATTATTAGACTCCAGTACTTAGATATTAAACGAGTCTCACAAGCCTTGACGATTGTCATCCACACACACCCATAGAGCAGCAGATCCATAGACTATGCACCATGGAGGAGGTGGAGACAGAGGAACACTTCCTATCTACTTGCCTTGTATACTATGAGATCCGAGGACAATACAACTGCTTATTTCAAGAGGGACACGGGTTTTGGCCTCTCTCTCGGCTAATCCATTTCTAGGACCAGGCCTACATCAGTCTCTATTTGATGGAGCGACGATATACACAGGGGAGATCGTCCAACCAGAGGGGTCACCATCGATAGGGCCCGTCGGATACAGAGGTCACGGAGACCACGGCCCCCACCGTCGAGAGACACGAGCCGACAGACACAGATAGGAGATATCTTCATAGCTCATAGGAGAGCCACCCTTGCACCGGGCTATGTACTTCGATCTTGAGTATGAGTACTGAATTTTTATTATTATTGTTTTAGCTTACTGCATAGTACTCTGTAAAGGGCCTTAACAAGCCCTTTGTTTCAGCCCACAATGGCTTGTATGGGTTACTTTGATTGTACTTTGTCTCATAGGCCCACTAGGCCTCCAGAAGATGTAAATACATCTCTCTCTCTCTCTCTCTCTCTCTCTCTCTCTCTCTCATATACAGGTAGAGTTTGCTATGACACCACTTGATTCATGTCATCTTCCACACGGTGACATATCTTCACAGGGTATGGGCCTTGCCTAGTTGGAGGCTACCAAGGTTGGCATTAGAGCCATCCAAATGACTAGCAGAGAGTGGGGATAGCACAGCTTACACACACATATCCAAATGGTTTGACAGTCAGGGTATTCAAATGGATCGCCTCACCCCCTTTCAGTATAGCTTGGATGCTAGATCCCACGAGATGAGATCAACCGTATCATACGGTTGGATCTACTCCAACTCTATACATCACGGACTTGGGGCGGAACCAGGAGTTCCCTACTAAGATCCCGTTTCTCCAACGATCACTTCATGAGAGTATCATAGAATGGAGTGATTACCAGGCCCCAATATCTGGAGGACAGACACGCACTGAGGATTGCCATTGAACAGATGCAAGTCTTGTCCCATCAGCTAAGGATTGAAGCACGGAGAGCCACAGGCACACCTAGAGAGCAACAGATTGCAAGCTATGCGCATTGGCAAAGGTGGAGACAGAGGAGCACTTCCTAGTCTTGCCCCGCCTACTATAAAATTTGCTCCAAGGCATCACATTACTAATAATATTGCAAATGCTTATATCGGCATTAAGTATGCAAAATATACCCATCAAGATGTACTCTTATTACAAGTGGATGTTGCCAAAGCCTTTGATTCGACTTCCTTTCTCATACCATGGCCCTAGAATGGGTTTGGGAGCTCAAATGAGAAATGTCGTCTATTGGCTATATCGTGATGACAACGCATCCTACATCTTAGGTACAAAACTTACACCAGAATGGGGGACTTTGGGTAAATCAATATGGCAAGGATGCCCTTTCAGCCATTTATCATATGCCGTTGATATGCACACTTTTTTAAAATATTTGGATTATCATATTCATGAAAATGCACCACATGGTTTACAATTACCCTCAGGATGTCACTTTGTTGCTCAAGCATATGCAAATGATTCCAAGGATAGTACCACTGTTTTTTAAAGGAGGGGCACGGATTTGGGCCACTCTCCTGGTTGATCCACTTCCATGACCAGGTCTACGTTGGCCTCTTTTTGATGGAGATATGGCGTGCAGTAGATGAGACAGCAGGAGGTGACAAAACCACAGGAGACAGATCGAGCGCAACAACATGTCATTGACTTCTATGCCATCGAGTTAGCCCCACGACACATTGGGGTAGATGAGGAGGAGGTAGCTGACACGAGGGCAGCATTGATCAGCGGGAAGAGACAGCGTGAGCATTGGAGCCAGCGACACAGAGGATGACCAGAGCACACACGATAAAGGTCCAGCCCATCACTACTCCACTCAAAGGAGACCGCCCGAGTCGAGGTGTCACTCTTGATATGTCCCACTAGATATACAGATCACAGTGAGAGACAGCTTGCCAGATGCAAATACGTCGCATCTTTGGGTCTCATTGGACAGCCCCCATGGCCCCCAGATATGTTTTTGGAGCACAAGCTTTGCATGTTTGAGTTTTTGAGAATTTGAGATTATAAGCTTAGCTTAGCACTCAGCAAAGGCCTTAGCGAGCCCTTTGCTTCAGCCCACAGTGGCTTGTATGAGTTACTTTATTAACTGTACCTTGTCTCATAGGCCCACAAGCCCTCCCGAAGACATAAATACACCCCCCCCCCCCTCTCTCTCTCTCTCTCTCTCTCTCTCAGACGATGGAAGCTACAAAAAGCATGGGAGTGCACAGGGAGGCAATGAAACGGATGGAAACATGGGGTATAACCACTCATATACTAGAAGATGCATGTGAACTAATGGGAGATTGTGATGCAAAAAACCCTACAAAAACTCTCGCAAAACCCGAAGACAAAAATGCTGTTTTATAATTAACTTAATGGACAGCCATGGGATGCAAAATACCTCGTGGAAGACATCTCTGTTGGAGGTCAACATCTCCTGATGTCACCTTAGTGAGTGAAGGCCTTGCTTCTGGGTATGCCTGCCCATTGTGAGGCTAGGTTAGGTTGAGTGTGAAGGCACATAGGCATAGAGCTTCTTCATCATCTTCTCCAGCCTTCTCCTCTCCTTTCTTCCGTCACACCTGTCACAGGGACGTGGTGGTGATGGTGAAGTGTCTAAACTAATTGTCACTGAATTTGGCCTAGGGTACTAGGCTAGGGGCCTTAGTTAATGCCCACAAGGTACCTATGATCATTAAGGGCAGTGTATCTGTCTCTACTATCTCACAAAGATGAAAATACAGCCAACTTAATTGATTGCCTTTGTTCACAAACCAAACTCAAAGCATAGAACTTCACTGCACAGCATCATGGAACCATTCAAGACAAGGGAGGCTAGAATGCCCCTACTCAGAAACATAGAGAGTGACACCTGTTGGCCCCAACACTTGGCGCCGCTTGCGGTATTTATTTAAACTGGTTAGCTCAAAGATACAAAGGGACTCCCTTCATGAGCTCACCCGCAGGTGCAACCCAGTACAACGCCAACCCGTGGCTGTGCTAGTGACCAACTCCTAGTGCTATTACCTTGGTTCCTTTTAGTAGACATGCATAATCACAAGTAGACCAGTCTGACAACATGCCAAGCAATGCATTATCCATTTCCAAGCCATTACCGAGCCCAAGGCCAACCACTGCACCCCTAGGAAAAGAGTATCACAACCAGTGTCCCAATCCTCTCCCGAGCCAACAGCAGGGCATCCAACCTAGTAGGAACTCAGTAGGAATGGCTGTAGCAAAGAGTGTAGAAGGAAGATGAGAATTCAGCCAACAGAAAGAGCCTGTTTCAGCCCGAAACAGCTCCAGAAGTAGGATGAGAAGCGAATAGCAGACTGTGGTAGGAGGGAGCTGCCTAGGAGTGTCTTCCAGCACCAGAAAAGATCAGAGAAGAGTGCGTCCAGCAAGCTGTAGCAGATCAGCCAATAATGCGTCCACCAGAACAGAGTTTACAGCCCACAAACAGCTCCGTTTTCAGTGCGCCTTGCACCAGGCAGGAGCAGGAAGAGAGGCGCCCATGAATATGACTTCAGATGCAGAAAAGAAGAACTTCTGTCGTGAAGAAAGTCAAAAACAGCTTCAAAAGTGGCCCTGAATGAAGGCGTCCAAGTCCCAAAAGCATGCCAGCAACAGAGGGCACCAAGGAAAGGAGAACTGTCCCAAAGAAAGCATGAAATTCCAGTTCAGCAAGCAAAGGGAGGGCTGTAAAAATCCGCCATGAAGAGAATGAGGCTGCTCTGGCAGGGGAGAAGTCTCAAATCAGCAAGGAAGGGAAAGGAAGGGCTCCAGGGCATTCCAGGGACTTCTAGAGGTGACACAAGGCAAGCAGATAGGCCACCAGCAGAGACCTAAGCAAAATGAGGCGTGGGATTTTTAATGCCCCTAGGGGGTCAGATGGCACACCATGACCCTAGTGCAAAGGAACCAATGACCCTATTTGAAGGATCTCTAGGGGGTCAGTTTTTAAAGGATGACCCCACTGAACCAAACCAATGACCTTAGAAAATGAAACCATTCTAATAGCACCAGGAGTTGCACTTGTTGCACATAAAATCATAGGTACCTTTTGGGCATTAACTAAGGCCCCTAGCCTGGTAAATTCAGTGACAGTTAATTTAGACACTTCACCATGACCACCATGTCCTCGTGACATACCCCCCTCTTGAAACAACAAACTATCTTGTTTGCTGTCCCAAAATTAGAGGTAATAGAAAAGGGTGTGACAATAGGCATAAAACAGCCCATAATCAATAGTACAACATCACATGAAGTACCAAAAATACAATGTACATAGAACAGGACTGCAGATCCATTCGTATGTCAGTGTATCAACCAACTGGAGTGTCATGATCACTCATCATAGAAGTCTCATGGCAGAGACACTGTCAACATTAGTGCCTCGGCGGGTGAAACCGTAGTGTCACCAAGCGACCTCTAGATATCCTGTGAGCCTACTTGCATTGTGGGTGCGGAGGTGCTACCGGAGCATCCAGTAATGCTCCAGACATATGCTCTGCTGAACTGGCATGAGAGACTACCGCAGTAGGCTCGAGACCAAATGCCTCCAGATAGAGCTGTAAAATTTGAGGTGAATCTGCCAATTCACTCCCTTCCATCTAGATTGCATCGTTCGTAGGATAGTTCTTGCACTTCACACGATAGTGTCTGGCAACTCTACCATTAACTTTCCGTTCCTTGTGTGCCACAATCTACTCAGGAATCAAGACCTCATCTTGCTCATCAACTTCAGGTTGCTCTTCGACCGGCATATCTTGTGGCACTTCTCCATGAAAAGGCTTCAACAAGCTAACATGGAAAGCATTGTGGATGGTCCACTGCTCAGGTAGCTTCAGCCTGTAAGCTACCTCATTGATCTTCTCAAGAACTTGAAAGGGGCCGTAGTACCTCATATTCAGCTTAGTGTACAGCTTTACCTTCCCTTTCTTGCTCTTGAGGCGTGCTTTAAGAAAACGCAGCAACACCCAATCACCTTTAGTGAAAAACCAAGTCCATGCAATGCTTATCTGCAGCTCTTTTTTGTTTATCTTGGTTGCGTTGGAGGGATTACTTAACCTTTTCATAGGCTGCTGGCAGATCCTCCACATACTCATCTGCCACAAAAATTTTCTCCTTTGTATGCAAGATAGGAGGAACCTTCCTCGCTCCTTCCACTATTTCAAACGATGCCTTACCCGTGGAAGAGTGCACTGTATTGTTGTATGCATACTCAATCAGTGGCAAGTACTGTTCCCACTTTGTTTTGTGCTCAAACACATAGCATCGAAGCAAATCCAAAGCTGTAGAATTTGCCTCTTGTGATTGACCATCAGATTGTGGATGATAAGAAGATGAAAACAGCAGTGAGGTTCCCATGTCTTCAAACAAACCTCTCCAGAACATGCTGGTCATCCGTGGATCTCTATTGCTCACGATAGACTCAGGCATCCTATGATACTTGAAAACAGATTTTAAGAACTCCTTTGCCATCTGCTCTGAAGTAATCTTCTTCCTTACTGGAATGAAATGAGCCATCTTGCTGAATCTGCAAATTATGGTCCAAATGCCATCATGACCAGAAGGAGTGCGAGGGAGATCAAAAACAAAATCCATGGCGATACTCAGCCATGGTCAATCTGGTATAGGCAAAGGTTGAAGTAAACTGGGCTGTTTCTGCCTGTAATACTTCACCTTTTGACAAGTGATGCATGTCCTGACATAAGCCTCAACATCCTTCCGTAGTGAAGGCCAATAAAAGTAGTGCTCCACTGCTTTGACTGTAGCCTATTGCAATACCCCTATGCCCTGCATACGGTGGGGCATGACTTTCAGTGAGCACCTTATGCCTCAATGGCTGCGTTACACACAGCTTTCCATGCATCATCATAAATCCCTCCTTAAGTGTGTAACGATCATGCCTATTGCCCTCCATAAGCTGATCATAAATATGTGCAAATGCATCATTTGTAGCATACTACTTCTTCATGGCATGTAGCTCATTGTGATAATCAATGGTAACTGCAGATACCTATGGTTTCTTGGACATAGCTTCCGTACGTGGCCTTCTGGAAAGTGCATCAGCCACTACATTTTTCTTTCCAGCCACATGTACAATCTGAAAATGAAAAATGGAAAGGAAGTTTGCCCATCTCATGTGCTTTTTTGATAACTTTCTTTGAGTGAGTAAGTATCGCAGCGATTGATGATCAGTTTGCACATAAAAATCAGCACCTAAAAGATAGTGCTTCCACACAGTAAGAGCATGAATTACAGCTACCAACTCTTGCTCATATACATTCATGTTGTGTTCAGCATCTCGGAGCAGCCTGCTCTCATATGCAACCACTCTACCTTCCTGCATGAGTACTCCTCCAACACTATTGCTGCTTGCATCACATTGAACACAAGCCAAGAAAACTACAAACTTCATGTAGGTTCTTCAATGGAGCATTTCTTGATTGCCTCTATCTTGGCAGGGTCCATCCTCACTCCATCTCGTGAGATGATGTGTCCCAAGAAATGTATCTCTGGCATGAAGAACTCAGTCCTCTTGGTGTTAACCAGTAAACTGTGTTTCTTGAGTTTTGCAAATACAACTGCCAAGTGTTGCCTATGCTCCTCTTCATCTTTCAAGTGCATAATAATGTTATCAAAGAATGTACCCACAAACTTCCTGTGCTCTCTGAAAATGCAATCCATCATACGATTGAAGGTAGCAGGAGCATTGGTCAAACCAAATGGCATAACAAGAAACTCATAAAGCCCAAAAGTGGTCTTGAAGGCAGTCTTATGTACATCTTCGGGCCTGATTCGTATCTGATGGTAACCACTCTTCAAGTCAATGCGACTGAAGATGGCTGATCCCTCTAATCGATCCAAAATATCATCAATGCGTGGAATAGGAAATCGATTCTTGATAGAGATCTTATTCAAAGCCCTGTAGTCAGTACACATTCTCCAAGATCCATCCTTCTTCTGCACAAGTAGGACAGGAGAACAGTATGGAGAAGAGCTTGGCTGATTCAGCCCCTTTTGTAGCAATTCATTGACCTGACACATGATCTCCTGCTGCTGTGCCGCACTCACCCTGTATGGTGGTCAGTTAGGTGGAGAACTGCTAGGAATGATATCAATAGTATGATCTTCTGGCCTCTCAGGAGGTAACTCCTCTGGAAGTTCATTTGAAAAAAAATCTTGAAACTGAAATAAAAACTCAGTTTGCTGTTTTTCCAGCTTGGAAAAATCAGAGTTATCCTCATCAGGTTCTTTTTTGTCAAATCAAATACGCAGAAAGATGCTTTTTCATTATAGAGGAAATCGCCGAAGCGGATACAACTGGGATTGATTCTCCCTTCGAGTTTACATCAATGACTTGGGTTTTACCCCTATAAGTCAAAGTAAGCTTCTTGTCATGTGTATCTATGATAGCATGCACACGGTACATCCAAGGCATCCCCAGCAAAACATCACACTCAGGTAAAGGCATCACATAGAAATCCTCATAGTCCACATATCCCTGAATGTGAATCCATAGCTTCCCTATGATAGGAGTGACAGGGGTACTAAGCTCCGGATCAGCCATGTTGGCCTCACAAAGAGGACCAATCTCCTCTAGTCGAAGACCCAACTGAGCTGCAAGTTCATGAGTAATGAAATTTGCTTTGGCCCCTGAATCAAAGAAGTACAGACAATGCTGATCCCATAGCTTGCCCCATGCTCTGCACATCTCTGTCTTCTTCTCATCATGCTCACCCCCAATAATGTCAGGTATATGGCCAGCACTTGGCTTGGGCTTCTTGCCTCTGGTGTCCTCTCTATTGCCTTGATTAGTGTCAGCCCGAGTTGCTGCAGGTTCTTTCCTCTTCTTGTTAGGACAATCTGCTGCCCTATGAACCGTCTCTTTTTAGAGGAAACACCTCCCTTCAATAAACAACTTGTTCCTCTCCTCAGGAGTGAGAGAAGAGGGCTGCTGTTTTCTCCTTTGTCCTGCCACAAACTTTGATTTAAGGGGGACTTTTCCAGCTTGCTGTGGTTTCTTTGGCTCCTCCTTGAAGTTGCTCTTGAAACCTGAGACTTTGCTCTGTATGAGTGAGTAAGCTGTGTTGGCATTCTCTATCAATTGTGACATGCTGGAAATATGTGTCTTGGTGCAATAGTCCCTCAACTCTTTGGGAAGACCACAACAATACTTTTCAGCTTGCTCTGATATGGGGACGGTTCTGTAAGAGCTCACAGGTAGAAGCGCATCCCAAAACTTCTTGTTGTAATCCTCAAGATTCCTGCATTCCCTAGCATTCAAGTTCTGCCACTGAGTCATGACATCCACTTAAAAGTAGTGGTGAGCCATGCGGCTAAGAATGCCTTTTTGAATTCAACCCAAGTAGCAGGTGTTTGGCCCTGGAGGAGAAGGTTAGACCACCATTGCATGGCATTTCCCTCAAGGAATGTGGCTGCCTTCCTGATTTTCGAAGACTCTCTGAAGCACCCTCCAGCAAAAGCCATATCAAATTGCTGCAAGAAAGTTTGAGCCTTCATGCTATCTGCATGACCATTAAAGGTCTCAACACTGCTGCCCCCCCTTCCTTGTAATCCTTCATCTTGAGCCTGGGCTCCAGCTGATCATAGCCAGGGGGCTGCAAATAAAGTGGCTGCTGTCCTTGGGGTCCTTCAGGAGCTTGAAGAACACCCCCCACAGTTGGGTTTGCAAGCACAGGTGGTACTGGCTGAGTGTGTGACATCATAGGGCTGCCTCCCTGCAATCCAGGCTATATCCCCACATTAGCATACAAAGAATTTGGGGCTGGCTGTGAGGTCATGGCCTGAAAAATGGATCCTCCTCTAAAGTGTGTAGGCTGAACCACATACTGTGGTTGGGCTTGCTGCCCTTGCTGCACATTCTGAGCATTGCTACCATGCTCATTCCCATTTGGTCCTTGCCTCTGTGGCACTGCAAGTGGCTGTACCACTGGTGTAGGTGGCTCTGATAGTGGCTGTATCACTGGTGTCGGTGGCTCTGGTAGTGGCTGTCCCACATGCATCTGTGGACCCTGAATGGGTTGTGCCTCTGCCCTTGGCATCAAAGCTGGATTATGCACAATCTCAGCAAAGCTCTAAGTTTGTTGAGTCAAAACTTGCAACATAGAAGCCATCTGTGTTTGCATTACTGCCATAGCATTTGCCTACACACTTGGGTCAACACCCAATGCAACTGTACACACAGGATTTTGCATTTGTGGAGCTGGCTGCCCCAATGCATCAACTTGAACATTCTGCCCTTCATGGGCTGCATTTTGCACTCTTATTCCGGGGTGTGCTCCCCTTATCTGTGGCTCTGGGTCAGACTCTGAGTCTGCATCATAACCAAGCCTGATATTATCCATATCCAAAAGCAATGGATGGCTGTACCAAAATCAGCAAAGGATTTCTCTATCCAAGCCTTTGCTGATTTTGATGATTTGATGAGGGTCCCGGTAACGGAACCACTGTAACCGGCCTTAGATCACTAAGGGCAGTGTATCTGTCTCTACTATCTCACAAAGATGAAAATATAGCCAACTTAATTGATTGCCTTTGTTCACAAACCAAACTCAAAGCATAGAACTTCACTACACAGCATCATGAAACCATTCAAGACAAGGGAGGCTAGAATGCCCCTACTCAGAAACATAGAGAGTGACACCTGTTGGCCCCAACACTTGGCGCCCCTTGCGGTATTTATTTAAACTGGTTAGCTCAAAGATACAAAGGGACTCCCTTCATGAGCTCACCCGCAGGTGCAACCCAGTACAACGCCTACCCGTGGCTGTGCTAGTGACCAACTCCCAGTGCTATTACCTTGGTTCCTTTCAGCAAACATGCATAATCACAAGTAGACCAGTCTGACAACATGCCAAGCAATGCATTACCCATTTCCAAGCCATTACCGAGCCCAAGGCCAACCACTGCACCTCCAAGAAGAGAGTATCACAACCAGTGCCCCAATCCTCTCCCGGGCCAATGGCAGGGCATCCAACCTAGTAGGAACTCAGTAGGAATGGCTGTAGCAAAGAGTGTATAAGGAAGATGAGAATTCAGCCAACAGAAAGAGCCTGTTTCAGCCCGAAACAGCTCCAGAAGTAGGATGATAAGCGAACAGTAGACTCTGGTAGGAGGGAGCTGCCTAGGAGTGTCTTCCAGCACCAGAAAAGATCAGAGGAGTGCGTCCAGCAAGCTGTAGCAGATCAGCCAAGAATGCGTCCACCAGAACAGAGTTTACAGCCCACAAACAGCTCCATTTTCAATGTGCCTTGCACCAGGCAGGAGCAAGAAGAGAGGCGCCCATGAATATGACTTTAGATGCAGAAAAGAAGAACTTCTGTCGCCAGGAAAGTCGAAAATAGCTTCAAAAGTGGCCTAGAATGAAGGCGTCCAGGTCCCAAAAGCATGCCAGCAACAGAGGGCACCAAGGGAAGGAGAATTGTCGCAAAGAAAGCATGAAATTCCAGTT
This sequence comes from Dipteris shenzhenensis, assembly GCF_047967505.1. Lineage (NCBI taxonomy): Eukaryota > Viridiplantae > Streptophyta > Polypodiopsida > Gleicheniales > Dipteridaceae > Dipteris > Dipteris shenzhenensis. Next base: position 43,619,145 of record NC_141608.1, on the reverse strand, counting down.
TGCTAAAGCGGTTCATGTCCAGAGGGGGCTTCTTCGACAATACTTGTGCCAATCTTCAGGGATGGAGTATCACACGACAGATTCCTCCAGTCGTTCCGGTGGCACGATCGATTCCTCCAATTGTTCCAGCGGCACACCCAGCTCCCTGGCGTTTGTGTTCCATCCAAGCGCTGAGAGGGGTTCTTGGAGGTCAACATCTCCTAATGTCACCTTAGTGAGTGAGGGCCTTGTTTGTGGGTGTGCGCGCCCAGTGTGAGGCTAGGTTCGGTTGAGTGAGACCCTGTGTTGTGGGTGCGCCCACCCTCGTGAGGGTAGTCTAGGGTAGGACTGACAGTAGGGTTGCGTGGCCATCCTAGGCCCTTGCTGGGACTCAAGGCAGCCTATGAGGAGGTGCCTATGTGGTGTGCATGCGTGGCCACCTATAGGGCAACATATATGTACTTGTCCAGCCCTAAGAGCCTATGTGTAGGCAAAGGTGGCCCGACCTACTAGTCGGCCACCTAGGCACTGCTGGGTGGTTTGGTCGGGGCAGGAGGTCAGCCCTCTATGGCTAGGGCGTGGAGAGCCAGTCGGCTCACTAGGGGCCTGGGAGTTGGTCCTTTTGGCAGGGGATCAGCCCCCTATATGCTATGGCTGAAATGGATATGAGGTGTTTGCGGATGCCTGGTACATAAAGTACATTGTCTAGAGTGACTAGACCACCAGGTTCGGAATAATGGCAACTTGCCCAGTGCCTTTTGCTGAATAAGATGCATTATTGGCACATGTAACTGTTACCCCCTTTGGTGCATTTACAAGTGAGCTGAATAACTTCCTGTAGGAAGTGATGTGCTTGCTAGCACCACTATCAAAGAACCAGGCATCAGAGGCATTAGGATCATTAGAAACTGTCATGCAAGCATCATGAATGTCAGGATTATATTGACAAGTAGCAAGAAAAGCCCAATGCTGATCATGTGCAAAATTAGTTGACTTGTGTCGATCATATGGACTAGGAGTACCAGAAATTGCAAGACTAGACTCCTTTTCAGATGCAATTCTCTTCCTGTACTCAGAGATATCATGCCCAGGTTTCCTGCAATGGTTACATCTCTTTTTCTTCTTCTTCTTCTTCTTCCTAGAAGAAGATGCATCATGGGAGTGACCAACATGTGTATGAGGGGGCTTACCAGCTGAAACTTTGCCTTTGCCCTTGTTTTTATGCTGTGCAGCAAAGGCTTGATCACTAGCCATAGAAGCATGTCTATTAGCACGGCTTTGTTCCTCCTGTAGTAAAAGGGCAACCAGTTCGTCAAAGGAGGAATGGTTGGCATTGCCATCTGCAACCAATCTCCTATTAGTAGCAAAGCCTTGGTAGGAATCAGGCAACCCATCAAGGGTCATATAGACAAGCTGAGAATTAGGAACCACCTCATCAATGTTGGCCAACTGCTCTTTCAAATCCTTCACACTAGTAACATAGGCATCCATATTACCACCCTCTTCAAGCTTTAAGTCCTTCAACTGCTTGTGGAGATAGGAAAACCTCGCCTCATTCCGCACTTGATATAAGGATGCAAGCTGATCCCATGCTTGCTTAGCTGTCTTGTATGAATGGATATGAGGGATAATGACCCTTTTCACTGAAAGAGCAATCAACGCATGTGCTTTGGCATCACGTCCATCCCATTGAATCTGCTCCTTAGTAGGAGGCAAAGTACATGTAGTGGAATATGCAGTTGCACTAGAAGTATACCCATCAATAGATGAGCGTGAGGCAGTACCAGATGTACCAGAGGCATTACTAGAAGCAACAGGTCTAGTAGGTCTGACCTCAGTGCTTGAAACAATATTCCAAAGATTCTTGGCAACCAAGACATGCCCCATCATATAGGCCCACATGGGGTAATTTGTGCCATCAAGTTTGTCCTCAGTCCCAAGCATCCCAAACAAATCATCCTTATTGCTAGCCATAGTGCAGAAATGCAAGGCAAAGGCACCAAGTGACAATGCAAATGAGAGGAGGGCAATCTACCAAAACCAAAAGGCAAATTGCTGCTCAAGATTCAAAGCTTTTCACTGCAAATACGTGGCTGTCTCAAGGTGTACTTGATGCAAAAAGATTCCCAAAAGTCAACACGAGACCTTCCAAGGAACACGGGGCCTTTCCACAATGCCAATGAAGCAAAGAAAGGACTCTTTTGCTGGAAATGAAAGGAATCAATGTAGTAGAAGCGTACCAAGCGATATAGACCAAAAGTGCAGCAAGGAAAATGCTCCAAATGCGAGCATAGGTAGTCACCCTCGGAGGAGAGGTGAAATGGACAGCAAATGGCAATGAAGGGTGCCAAGAGAAGGCTGCAAAATGGAATTACAGCAAGAGAATGTACCCCACAAGGAGGAGAACACCTCGAAATGAGTGCAGCAGCAATGAGAGGAGAGAATCTCGCAGCCCGAGGCAAGGGGAAGGCAAATGAGAGCAAATGGGCTCAAGGAGAGGTCTCCAAAGGGCAGCAGCAAGCTCCAAACCCTAGCAGCAGCAGGGCTGATTTAGAGCTTTAGAATGCTGGCATGCTTCACGAGGCAGCTCCAAACAGCTCTGTACAGACCATAAATGTGCTGTATAGCAGGGAAAGTGCACTGAATCAGTCCGTACAGGTTGCTGCAGCAGTCCGTACCAATAGTACGGCAGCCCATACAACAGTACGGCTCACATGTGCAGAGGCGCCTGCTGGAAAACAGATCGAGGGTGCCTAAACAGCTCCGATATGCTGAAAACAGCTCCAAAAATAGCCGAAATGCACAGCTGGAGCAGCTGCCTATGTAGCAATAGCACTAGAGAGTCGATTTTCAGTGATGGAACTCCTCCAGATGGTCTCGAATCACTTCAGCTTGCAGCAAATGCCTTAAAAATGAGCTGACCGCAGGTAGCAAGGTAAGAATGGCTGCCAAACAGCTTGAGAAAGCTGCCAATGGCTGAGGGGAAGGATCCCTAACCTGCTCTGATACTGTTGTAGGCTAGGGCAAGCAATGGAAGCTCAAGAAAAGAGGCAATGGAAGCAAAAAACGAGATGCTGAAGTGTGTTGCTGCAATTAATGAACTAGTACGAAGTATACACAATATAACAAAACCCTAGGACAGGGTGTCCTAGTTGGACCAAGTGTCCTAATTGGTACATGTACTAGTTGTAACATGTGTCCTAATTGCCTATAACTAGGCCTATAAGGCCCAAACCAAGGAATGAGTGGCACCTATAGATAGCCCATAGAATGGCCTACAATCTTGAGCATCTAAGTTGTACTGAAAGGGGGGAAGACGATCCATTTGGATGCGAAATCATTTGGATATGCGTGTGTACCAAGCCATACTAATTCCCCTATGAGCTAGGCATATAGACGACTCTAGTGCCAATCTCGGTAGTCTTCCTCTAGGTAGAGCTCAGACCCTGTGGAGATAGGTGACCGTTCGGAAGATGGCATCGACGTGGATTGGTGTCATGTCAAGCTCTGCTTGTATGATTTGGTGAGGGATAGAGGGTTTGCTCCAAATCATCCTACAGCCCATCATCACTTGCAACCTCTCGAAACGCCGTCACTCAGTCTCGCTGATAGATCAACTCCCCAGAAGGGTGCTGCATACATGGCTGTCAGTCTCACTAGTGTGTCGAATACCATCCTTTCATCGAGGGGTCCTGAAAATGTGCTTGAAAGCATAATCTCTCTAGTCGAGCTAGACCCCCCTGCACTCACGTAAGTCGTGCCCTGATTGTGTGAGTCATCATGAAGACTGGAAATGCAAAGATTGCCCCTAGGTAAGTGTATGAATGTACAATCTCCTCTGGATCCCCTCGGTAAGTGAAGGGGTGTTGGTGAAGAACTGCACGTGAGGTGTTGAAAATCATAACCTTGGTCTTTTGAAGATTGACTGTCAGATCTCTCTCTGTGCAAATCACCTGGAGGGCTTGTAGGTGCCGTTGTAGGTCCAGAGACAAGAGGACCATGTCATCTGGATACATCATGATTTGTATCATTAGGTCAGCCAACAATGATCCCTCGAGCCCTAGGCGGTCAATGAAGGTCGTGATGTCATCAATGTAAAGCCCAAATAATGTCGGTGAGAGGGGCATCCCTGCTTCACTCCTATGGTGGTCTCAATCTAGTTTGATAGGCCTTCAAGAGTGCGTACTCTCCCTCTGACTGACTCATATAAGCTCATCGCTGCCCATATCATGTCTCCTGAGATATGCATCTCCTGAAGTTGTCTAATCATGCAATATCGTGGGACAGTATCAAAGGTCTTCCGAAAGTCTACAAAACATGCATAGACTTTGTCGAAACTTGATCTTGGCGCCTCGATGACTGCAAGATCAAGATGTGATCAAGGGTGGAATGCTGCCTTCGAAACCCAGCGTGCCCCAATGCCCTTTGCCAATGTGTCTCCGTGTAGGGGCTGATCTATCTCTCTAGTACCGATCCATATATCTTGGCCAGTGTATGAGCAATCATGAGGGTACGGTAATTCCCAGCGTCCATGGGTCTCTTGCCTTGTGTATTGGTACAATAGTGGTGGTACTCTAAGCAGGGGGAAAACCGGGCGCACAACATTATTGAACATCTATGCTAGGGTCGGGGCTAGGGCCTCTGCTCAGTGCGCAATGCGTAACCCCTCGTGATCCTAGGCTCTCCGATTGTGGAGTCGGCATAAAGCAGCTCACACATTTTGTGCTGTGAACAACTTGCATGTGGTGGGTCTGGGGAGGGAAGACATATTTGGTAGTGTCTAGATAGAAAAGCCCGCCTCTTACGCCATGTCAAGCGTTGGTAGATCCACTATGCCTCTGGTCTTGTTAGGTGTTCCAAATCCTGCTCTCATGTGAGGTGAGATCTCATCTCTTGGCATCATCATCAAACCATGGATTCTGGGGCATCTTCCTAGATGGGGAGCGGGTTGCAGAGCGAGTCGTGGGAAAGGACCTGGTCCTAGCATCCTGGACCATTGCAACCAAAGTGCTTGAGGCATGTGAAAGATCTGCGTCATCTCCCAAGTGGGTCGGTAGATCGCGTGATGAGAGCGAGAGAGACATCGCGTGATGAGAGAGAGAGAGAGAGAGAGAGAGAGAGAGAGAGAGAGAGAGAGAGAGAGAGGGGCATTGCAGGCCTATGAGAGAAGGTACAATAAAAAAGGTAACTCATACAAGCTACTATGGGATGAAGCAAGGGGCTCGCTAAGTGCTATGCTAATAATGTAAAAAAACTTATCTTGCTGTGGCGGGTGGCGTGGTCTTTGTGATCTCTATATGGCCATATTAAGAGGGACACCTCGGCTTGGATGGTTCCCTTTGAGGAGAGCTGATTTAGGCTGAACCTCCATCGTACATGCTTTGGTCACCCTTTGTATCGTGTGTGGACTATGCATCTCTAGCTCCATGGGTCCACGCCATCTCTTTCCACTGATCCACTTTGCCCTCATGTCGGCTACCTCCTCCTCCTCCACTCCACTATGTTCTAGGACTTACTCAAATGCATAGGAATCCGTGACATGTCGCTGTGCTTCGTCTATCCTAGGGTCCTACGGTGCTATCTGCCTCAATAGGGTCTCTCTGTGCCGTTAGATCTTGATCAGGTAGAGGTTAACACAGACATGGTCATGGAAGTGGATCAGTCGAGAGTGTTCCAAACTGGGCAGGAACACAGGAAATGTTTCTCTGTCTCCACCTCCTCCATCGTGTAGGAATGTTTTGCAAGGACATCAAGATCTCTTTCTGTGAAAGGTCTTCCCTTAGTAAGTTGCGCATAGTCTACAGATCTGCTACTCTATGGGTGTGCCTGCAGCTCTCCGTGTAGGGGTGACGGAGATCTTATCTCGTGGGTTCAGGGGGTCCGGTGCATCCAAGCTGTATTGAAAGGGGGGGAGTTGGTCCATTTGAATACCTTGATTGGCGAACCATCTAGATACCCATGCATACCATTCTATTCTAACCCCACTATTTACTAGTCTCTTGGGTGACTCAAGTGCCAACCTTTGTAATCTCCAGCTAGGCAAAGTCTAGACCCTATGAAGAAATGTCACCATCTATTTGAAGCAGTGTCATGGTGAACTTTGCCTGTACTATCTGAAGAGGAACCGAAGGCTTACTCCAAATCATCGGGGATCCCATAGTCACTTGTAGTCTCTCAAATCTCCTCTAGTCAGCCGTTGAGAGATCACTCCCCAAGAAGGATTTTGCATACATGGTGAAGGGTGTTTTGTTGGCGTCACTAGTTTATCAAATAGCCATCCCTTCGAGGGAGGGTCCTAAAAGTGTGCTCGAAAGCACTATTGCTCTACCGAGCCGGAGCTCCCTAGTTGCTTGAATCATCGTGAAAACCGGTCCCATGAAGACTGCACCTAGATAAGGGTAGGACTGCATGATCTCCGTCGGATCCCCTCGGTAAGCAAAACTGTGTCAATGAAGCACTGCCATGAGGTGTCCAAAATCACGACCTTGGTCTTGCTAAGGTTGAGTGTCAAGTCCCTCTTCCTGCAAAACACCTCTAAAGCATCTAGGTGTTTCTGTAGGCGTGCTACAGAGGAGGATATGAGGACTATATCATCTGCGTATAGCAATATTTGGTATCATCAGATCAGCTAGTAGTTATCCCTCACCTCCCATGCGGTACTTTCACAGTGGCATGACTTGTCATACAAACTTAGCAAGAATCTTGATGATTACACCCAGAGGTTTTGGGATGTTTTGCTTCCATTGAGCTCTTACAGGCATGTTTCTTTGAAAGAGCAAATAGAGAGGTACTGTTGTGGATTGCTTAGTGAGCTACGTGATTATTGCATCAAGACCAAGGTGGGTTCTATGACTCAATTAATTGAGAATGCAAGGACAGCATATGCATGGATGCAAGAGAAGAATTTGGGCTTTATGGACAGCAAGAAAGAAGACAGCAAACGGGCTGCCAAACACCAGGATAAGGACATCAAATCTGAAAATAAAAATTATGGCAAACGACTGTTTCAAAAGGGAGGAAAAGCCCGATTCAAAGTTGGTCAAAGGCGTGGACAGCCTAATAAACAGCTCCGTACCAAGTTATCTGATGAAGAGAAAAAGTCACTCATGGAGCAAAACAAATGTTTTATATGCAAAGGAGAGGGACACCGCTCTTATGATTGCCCATCCAAGAAAAGAGACAGGTCAGATGATGATAAGAATGGTGATAAACAGGCTGATCGGAAGGGCAAAAGGCCTAAACATTCCGCAGGACTTCTTCCAGATGTGATTGGGAGTTTGCCACATGCACATGATGAAGAGGAAACGAAAAAGATTGAGATGTGCAAAGCATGGGGAAAAATCAGAAATCAGAATTGTTTGTTTTTCTTTGATTTTGGGGCAAAGGCGAATTTCATAACTCCTGATATGGCAGGAAGGCTTGGCATCAAGCCTGAGGAAATGGGACCATCCGGCATGTGTGATATGGCCAACCCTGAACTCAACACACCTGTCACTCCTATCATTGGCAAGTTGAGGATGCATATCCAGGGATATCAGGATGCAAAGGACTTCTACATTATGCCTTTGCCAGAGTGTGATGCTTTGCTTAGGATGCCTTGGATGTACAGGGTGGGGGCTGATGTGCAGATGAGAAACAAGAAGATTTCTTTAACTCATAGAGGCAAAAATCATGTACTTGATGTAAAGTTGAAAGGGGAGTCCATCCTTGTAGTTTCAGCTTCTTGTATTTCCAAAGTAATAAAGCGTCATATTTTAGTGTACTTGATTTTTGTCAAAGAGGACAGCCAACCAGTTCAGGAAGGCTCTACTCTTTCTGCTTTAGATAGAGAAAGGGCTGCTTTTATTTCAGATTTTCAGGATTGTTTCTCAGATGCACTTCCTCAAGAATTACCTCCCAAGAGGCCCGAGGATCATAATTCCAGGAAGCTCACCGCCTAATATACCTCCCTATCATGTCAGTAAGACACAACAGGAAGAGATAATATCACAAGTGAAGGAACTCTTGGAAAAGGAATTAATACAACCAAGTAATTCTTCTTACTGTTCCCTTGTGTTGCTTGTGCAAAAGAAGGATGGCAGTTGGAGAATGTGTATTGATTATAGGGTTTTAAATAAAGTCACAATTAAGAACCGTCTTCCAATTCCACGCATTGATGATATATTGGATCGGTTGGAAGGTTCCTCAATGTTCAGTCGTATTGACCTTAAAAGTGGATACCATCAGATAAGGATACGGCCTGAAGATGTCCACAAGACTGCCTTCCGCACTTCATTTGGCTTATATGAGTTCCTTGTGATGCCTTTTGGTTTGACTAATGCACCTGCCACTTTCAATAGAATGATGGACATAATTTTTAGAGCACACAGAAAGTTTGTGGGCACTTTCTTTGATGACATCATTGTGTTCTCTAAAAATGAGCAGGAGCACAGGAAACACCTTACTATTGTGTTTCAAGAGTTGAAAAGACACAAGCTGTTATTAAACACAAAGAAAAGCGATTCTTTATGCATGAGATTCATTTTCTTGGTCATATAGTGTCAAAGGATGGAGTCATAAGATACACCCTTCACAGGTGTTCACGGGTATTTGGACTGACACGGTTCACACTTTGATAGCCATTTGGGCTAGCATGCAGGGCCCTTCATGGGCAGCCTCTTCTAGAAGGACTGTTTTTCTTCGAGTTTGGAAGGGTTCTCCCTTTTTCTCGGAGGCTTCTACTGGATTGAGATGGCACTATCAGCCCCAATTCTTTCTTTTTGGCTCTTGAGCTTTTCATGCATTGCATGGTGTATCCCGTATGGAGCTTGCTCTAACGGTTTTCTTTAATACTAATTAGAAGTCTCTTTTTGGAAAAAAAAAAAAGGATGCAGTCAAGATGGATCCTGCAAAAGTTGAGGCCATAAGGAGTTGGCCATTCTTGAAAAATCTGCATGAAGTCAAAAGCTTCCTTGGGTTGTGTTCATACTATCGGAGGTCTATAAAGTACTTTGCAGAAATTGCTTCTCCCTTGCATGCTTTACAAAAGAAAGTTGTACCGTTTCGGTGGGGACCAAAGGAAAATGCAGCTTTTGAAGAGTTGAAGCAAAAGTTGTGTTCGGAACCCGTTATTATCTTGCCAGATCTTGCAAAACCCTTTGCTGTAACTTGTGATGCATGTGGGAACAGCATAGGAGGCACTTTGATGCAGGATGGCAGAGTGGTTGCATATGAGAGTAGAGTTCTCAAAGATGTTGAATTGTACTTACAAACATACGAGAAGGAAATGTTAGCAGTGATACATACTTTGACCACATGGAAACATTACCTTCTTGGAGCTGATTTTTATGTGCAGATAGATCATCAGTCACTCAGATATTTTCTCACGCAGAGAAAATTATCTGAAAAGCACATGAGATGGGCTAACTTCCTCTCAATGTTTCATTTTCAAATTGTACATGTGCCGGGTAACAAAAATGTCGTGGCTGATGCACTTTCCAGGAAACCAGAGCCTGAAGCAGTCTCCAAGAAACCCAGTGTTTCAGCAGTGAGCATTGCTTACAACAATGTGTTAGATGTGATGAAAGATCAGTATGTTAATGATGCTGATTTTTCAACTATTTATGATCAGTTTTTTGATGGTCAAAGGCATGATCACTATATGTTGAAAGAGGGTTTCATTTTGATGCATGGACGACTCTGTGTCATTGATCAGATGTGACAAAAAGTCATAATGGAAAGTCATGCTCCTCCATATGTAGGACATAGGGGAATTACAGCAACAATTACAGTAGTGGAGCAATACTTTTATTGGCCATCTTTGAGGAAAGATGTGGAAGAATATGTGAGAACATGCATGGTTTGTCAGAAAGTAAAGTTTGACAGGCAGAAGGAACCTGGGTTGTTACACCCTTGGCTAATTCTGGATAGACCATGGCAAAGCATAGCTATGGATTTTGTGTTTGATCTTCCGAATGGGAGCATTATTTGCCTTTGCTGGAATATGCTTACAATAATACGGTGCACACATCCACAGGTAAAGAACCTTTTGAAATAGTGGAAGGTGCCAAGAAGATACCTCCCATTTTGCATACAAAAGAGAAAATCTTCGAAGCTGATCGTTTTGTGGAAAGCCTTGAAGAGGCTTACAAGAAGATCAAATATGTCTTGTAAAGAAGTCAGGACAAGCAGAAAAGAGCAGCAGATAAGCACCGCAGGGAATTGGTATTCACAGAAGGTGATTGGGTTTTGCTGCGTCTTCAGAAGGCAAGGCTGAAAAATAAGAAAGGCAAGGAAAGGTTGTACACAAAACTGAACATGCATTACTATGGTCCTTTCCAGGTTTCTGAAAAGATAAACGAGGTAGCTTACAGGCTGAAGTTGCCTCCGCATTGGAAGATACATAATGCCCTTCATGTGAGCTTGTTAAAGCAATATCATGGAGATGTTCCCGAGAATTTACCTGATGAGGTACAGTCTGAAGTGGAAGAACAGGATGAACTTCTGGTCCCAGAGCAGATTTTGGCATACAGATAGAAAGCTCAAGGGTAAAGTTATCCGTCGCTACTTGGTAAAATTACAAAATTACCCATCACTTGATGTGAAATGGATGGAGGAAGGTGAACTGGCAAATTCACCTGGGAGCGAGCGTTTGGAGCATTACCTAGTGTTCGAGAGGGGGGTAGCACCTCCACTCCCTCAGTACAGACGGGCTCACCGTGATTTCATGAGGTCGCTTGATGACACTGTATGTTTCATCCGAGATACTGAGCTGACAATATTTCTGCTGTGAGACTTCATGATATTGATGCATCTTGACTATTGATCGTCGGGGATCACATAGATTTTGGGCAGTATATATGGATGGATGCATGCCTCTCCTAGCCATATTTTCACTGTCTTTGTATACTCTAGCTCCGGCTTTCTTGTATACTCTTCCATGGTATATTTCATTTTCTCTCCTGTGTTTTGGGGCAGCAAAGTGTGGTTTGCTGTTTCAAGAGAGGGGTATGACACAAGGGTGTGAAATTCTAAGTACTTTAATGTACTACAAGACCGTGACAACTTTGGTTTTAAAAGTCCAAGCGTGGGCTTAATAATGTGTAATTAAACGCAGCATGGTGCCTAGCACATAAGCGTAATTAATCGCTAGGCCCAAAGGCATTCCAAGGAATTAAAAGAGTGGTTGTTGGAAAATGATGATGTGGCATTTTTAATGGGATCCCTAGAGGGCCATGTACCTTTAGTGGCCCCCCTAGAGTTCTAGGTGGCTCTAGTGCTTTCTACATGCTCCTTTGCCATTCCTGGACCTTCGTAGGCCTTCTAAACTTCACACGTGTGGTTTTCTCTCTCATCTTCTCACTTTGTTGAGATTTTGGACTGGTTTTTCAGCCTCCTTCTGCTGAATTCCGTTTTTCTTCATAACACCTCACCCATTTGGATTCCTCGACTTCCGTTGGGCCCGATGGCTTTCCCTCTACCTCCCCTTCGCAGTGATATGCTTTTCCCTCCGTGTGTTTGGTAGAACGGGCAGAGTTGAGCACTTCTTTTGCTGGTCAAATTTGCAAAAGTGGCTTTTTCTGGACCTTTTTGCTTCTATAGCCTCTTGGGCCTCTCCTCTTGCAAAGCTACAGCTTTCTGTTGAATTTCGAGTGGTCCCACGCGCTGGTTGACTGGTTTTTCTCAGTTTCGGAGGACTTTCCGGCGACGAAACTTCTCCAAAACCTTCTCAATGCATTCCTCTCTGAAGCACGCTTCTTTTGAGCCCAAGAACTCCCACTTCTTCGCAATAGAAGTGCTTCTTTTCGCATTTTTCAGTGGAATTCTTGCTGGTCGGCTCTTGTAAATGCTCTTTCTTCATGCCTTTGCACTCCTCTTTGGCTGAGAATGCAATTGGGCATTGGCTACTATGTCCTCTTGGCGGTTGAGGACTTTGGTTTGAGTTTTCAGGGCTTGGTAAGTTCTAATTTTGCTGTTGCAATTTCTTTTTGCCATAAGCTATTGGTTGGCTTCATGTGCCGCCTCTTTCTTGGTTCATAGGTGCCCAGGCAGTGCTACATGAGCCATTCTTTGGTTGGATACTTTGCTGATTTTATTTTGGAGCTTTGAAAAGCTTTGTGAATGCCATCTGGAAACCACTCAAAGAGAGTGTAGCTGGGGTGCAGTGTGATTGCATCTGGAGAGCCAATGGAATTGCACTCGGAAAAGAGAATGCCTTTGGATTGAGCCTATGGGTTAAGTGCACTTATGTGATGGTGTTCTATGCTTGAAAGCCTTGCGAAGGCTCACATCTGATTTTTTCTTCAAGCCATAGACCCAAGTATTATTTGTGTAGCCATCTATAAATGTGACATAATACAGATAACCACCAAAAGCAGGTGTCCTCATGGGACCACAGACATCACTATGTATGAGCTGTAATTTGCGAGTAGCTCGTACTGCACCATCCTTTTTAAAGGGAGATCTATGCATGTTACCAATGATGCATCCCTCCCAGGCATGAGGAGGAGGTGACGCTAAAGGAGGCAATGCATCAACCATAGCATGCTTGTGAAGTGTCATCAAGCTGCCATAGCTCATGTGCCCATATTTTGCATGCCATAACTTTGCATTCTGCATGGCAGCAGTGGAAGTGCTTGCTGTAAGTGCAAGATTGGATCTTTTCTCATAAATATCAAGCTAAGACTTCGATACAAAGTGCCAGACAACATCGAAGCATAATCATTCTCTTTGTCTTGGACTGCACACTTAGCATCATCAAAGATAACCTGAAATCCTTCTCGATTGAGAGAAGACACTAAAAGTAAATTCTTCTTTATACCTTGTACATAAAGAACATCAATAATCCTCAAATCTGTGCCATCCATGGAGGTAAGTATAATGTCACCCACTCCACACACTAAATAAGAAGAATTGTTTGCACATGTCACCTTCTTTTTAGTGGGTGGTGCATGAGGAGATGCAAAAAGACTCTTCCTTGAGGTGATGTGCTTGGATGCACCACTATCAAATACCATGTGTTCAGTGTCTCATTGATACTGAAAGAGCATGCATCCTTCGAAGGGTCATAGCTGCAATTCAGGAAAGCATATGAGTCATCCTCAAGAGTGGCTGTAGTATCTGGACCAGCCACTGAAAAATCTGAAATGCAAGACAAAAAGGCATAATCCTCTTCCACAAAGTTGACTGTAACATCCCCTCTTTCATGTGCATGAGCTGATGCATCTGAGAGAGCCATACCCGAATCCTTTTTCTTCTCCTTTGCTATTCTTTTCTTGCATTTACCAATGTAGTGACCCGGCTTCTTTCAGTAGTGACAAATGCCCTTCCTCGTTGGCTTCTTTGCATCACCTTTAGCCTTATGAGAGGGCTGTCTGGAATCAGCTTTATGCTGTTGTGTGGGCTGATTTCCATGTTGCTTTTGTTGCCCTTTCCCTTTGGGCCTGAACTTTGAAAGCATTGCATGCTCGCCAGCCCGTGTGGCCATGTTCTTCCTTGTTTGCTCTTCCTGCAACAAGAGTCCTACCAACTCGTGAAAAGAAAGAGGATTGCTACCCCCCCTCAATGACAAATTCAGCAAGGTATGAAAACTGAGATATGACTCAAGAAAAGAATTCAGAGTGGTGGTAATCATCTCTGAATCATGAATGATCTCATCTATATTCAGCAATTGTTCCCTCAAATCCTGAAGCTTGGTGAGGTGAGCATTCATGGAATCACCCTCATCCATATGTGTGAGATAGCTCTCTCTTCAGGAATGAAACCCGGGCATCATTTCTGGCTGCAAACATGCTCTCTAAAATATCCCAAGCTTCCTTCGAGGTCTTGCATGACCGAATGTGAGGAATGATAAACCTTTTGACAGAAAGGGAAATGACTGAAAGAGCTTGTGCATCACGTGAATCCCACCTTTTCTGATCTGGTGTGGGAGCCACCAAAGCAGCAACTGCTGCTCCTACCACTTGTCCTGCACCTTGACCTCTACCCCTGCCTCCCTTGAGTAGGAGTGACAGGCGTAGCCACAATTTCTGGCCTTGTCTCATCTCCGTTGACATAATCCCATAGATGTCTGCCAACTAAGATGTTGCACACCATAAAGCTCCACAAGGAGTAGTTGGTGCCATCGAACTTATCCTCCTGTGTGAGGACACCAAAGACCTCATTGGGATTGTTTTGAGCCATTTCTGTCAGACAACTAAAAAAATGCAGCAAACCAGACAAGTGAAATCCCTTCCTGGGATGTAAGATGCACAATCAAAGTCTGCAAAAAAAATCTGTCCAATGTGACAATTTGCAGTCATAGCCTATCAAAGGCTTAAAATGCACCAGAATGCTCTACAAATGCCAAAAATCTGCAAAATCTGTCCGCAAAAAATGGCAAATGTTTGCAATGTGACTCAAACTGAGTCCAAAACTGCTTGCAAAACTCCCAAATTATTTGTCCACTGCCAAATGCAAAAGCCCCAACTTTAGGCAAGAAATTGCAACTGAAAGGAGGCAAATTGACCAAAAGCCCCAAATGTTGCCAAAATTGCACTTTGCCTGCAAGGCCCCAAAATTTTGGACAAATTGCACTTGCAATGTCTGACAAAAAATTGCACAAAAGCACTCTAAACTGAAAAAAACTAAGAAGCCCCAATCAAGAACCTGCAAAGGAAGGTGTCTGCAAAGTGATCCTGCAAGAAGACCCTGCAGAATGTACGGACGCCAAAGAAGGGACCAGACACCTGCAAAATGTATGGATATCTGTACTGTGTACGGACTGCTGCAAGGTCAATGTATGGAACATATGGGTGTATGATAGCATGGGTGTACGGCAGTACGGAGTAGGTCGTATAGTATGACAGTATGGTGCAGGTACAACTTCCACGTGCAAAGATGTACGGCGCTTGTGTTGCAGAATGCAGAGTATGGAACTTGTACGACGAATGCTGAGTTGTACATCGCTTGTACGGCGATACCACAATGTATGGAGCTGACAGCGTACGGATGTACGGCACTGTCAACGTACGGATTGTACGGCGTTGGAGCAGGAAGCGTATGGGGCTGTATGGTCGACGAGCGTGCAGGCTGTAGGTGTATGGACGAAATCCGTACGTTGTACGGACGAACAGCAGCAGCAAGAGCGCGAGCTGTAGGCTTGAACCTTGGGAGCTCGGATTGGAGGCAGGAACTTAACCTGGCTTTGATACCAAATGTTGAAGTTGGGAGCAAGAAGCAAGAGAGCAGAGAGCAAAACATAGAATGCTTGAATAGATAAGATAGAGAGTATACAAGTGAGGAGGTGGTTTTGTCTACGTGACAAAACCACTAACCCACCAACTGTGGTTAGGGGGAAAAACCTCTAGTGAGGGAAAAGTGCCCCCAACTCACTTATGGATTACATTGGTCACTGCCTAGAATATGCCAATAATTCTAACAACTTGGGCAGCTAACTTAGAGAAGAGAATGCAAGCTAACTCAGAGAAGAGGATGCAAGCTAACTTAGAAAGAAAGAGAGAAAGAAAGTTTATTCGGAAGACCGATGGGTCTATGAGACTGTGAAAAACCTGATACAATGAGCTGTGGTAGTGGAGCTACTAAACGAGCATCCACACCAATGCAGAATGCAAAAAATGCAAAATGGCAGTACTGAGTCCTAAGTACAACATAGTCATATCCTGACTATACATATCAATCAATCTTAGCATCATCATTGGCATCATCATAACCATCATCATCATCATCGTCATCAACAGGACATCAGGATGGATTAGGTTGTGGAAGTGGAGGCATGAGGTCAGCAATATAACGCTGTCGCCCCCTCAAGGGTGTAGTCCTGGTACGTCTCATGGTCGTAGCTCTGCATCTAACCAAGGCCACTGTGACCCCCGTCGGTCGGGCTCCGACCCTAAACAAGGAGGGGATGTCCCCAAGTGTGATGTGTGAGTCAACCCTTTGTCTGAGCTGTTGGGTCACAGGCTCCGGGTCATGGTCATGTCGAGGTCTCGTCTCGTGGGGGTCTATGTGATTTGGCTGAAAGAACTCCGTGATAGAGCTCTGAGGTATTAGTCGAGGGAGAAGTCTTCTCATGTCTCCGTGCTCGGAGTATCCTATCGTGGTGTCTGAGCATCTCATGAATGAAACCAACCAAGCATCGTTGGTCTGGGTAGGAGAGGACTCAGGCCAACATCCCATAACTATCTCTGAAGAGGCAGTAGAAACGCCCTTGGATCTCATAGTAAACAGGACACCTGAAGATGAAATGCTCCTTTGTCTCAACCTCCTGCATGTCACACAGTGTGCATATGCGCCTTTCCCTGGGTAACCGCTCTGCTCGGCCGCTCTCGATACGAAGTCTATGTGAAGAGACCCGGAACGGCCCAAGGGAGATCCTCAGCGAGTGGGGTAGGTGAATCTGCGTGTATCCTGGTGGATCAATGAAACCCTCCACTGTGATATGTAGGAAGTGATCTCTATAGAAGCCCAGCTTCACTAGAAGATCACTCGGGCCCAACCAAGTCCGGAGTGAATGCGAGCAACAAGATTCCTCGGGTTTTTAAGGAGGAATGCATTGCTTACACTTTTTATGGCAGAGTTTAGTGAGGTTTCTTCTAGGTGTTTGCTTCATAGTCAGGGTCAATCCTTTGGAATCTATACCCTTGTTCCAGTTTCCTAACATCCAGCTACTCCGAGCCCTCCCTTGAGAGTTTTAATAGTCCCATTGAGCTGACCGCCAATGGTTTCAATGGTTGTAATAAAACTTTTTGGCATTCTCGCTATTTTTTGGCAAGTGAGAAAGGCGGCCACCGCTCCTTATGCCTTTTATGTGAATATATGCATGTCTTAAATTTTAAGAGGGCATAAACAAAATGGAAATGTGACCTCGCTTGGGCTCCTTAAAAACTCTTGGTTTGTTGAGACATTCTTTACAATGGTAGAAGACTTCTTGTGAGCTCGTTGAGTTCCTAAAAAAATTGGGTTGTTTGGAACCTCTATCGATGGCTATGGTCAAGGTCTCCTTGTGATCTCATTGCATTCATGAACTCCATCAATGTCGTCTTCTAGGCTCATTGGGAATCTATTGCTCCTTGAAGGTAGTCTAGTCATATATGATCAAAGGTTTTTTTGAGGTCTGTGGGAATCCATGGCTCCTTGACGATAGTCATATTAATCAAAGACTCTCGCAAGTTGCTTATTCTTGTTTGCAGAGAAGAATTACCTTTGATTTGCTTAGTAGGTCTTTCGTTAATTTTTGTTTGTGTCTCCCCTCCCCCCTCTCCCCCCCCTCCCGCCCGTTTTCAGTTCTTGTTATGCATGGAAAGCCACAGAGGGGAAGCTTAAAGCTAACATTTGGTTGCTTACTGCATCTGAAGGACTAAGGTTTACCTATGTAACAGGATTACCACGCAATGGTTGCACAGCTGGAGCATCAGTTTCGGCTTGGTAGACTTTCGCTTCAGGGCCTGTGGTTCTTTTGCCAGGTAATCTTGTCACGTTGGCTAGTTTATCTTTGAAGTCTGGATCATGAAGTATAATGGAATTGGTACATATATTTTATGCAGTAACATCCTTTTTAATTGCAGCCAATGATGGGGGCTATGCAAGCGCTTTCTAGTGTAGTGCAGAAAGCGGTTGGAAACTCACTTTCAGGAGCTTCAATTCTGAACTTACTAGAAAATCAGGTGTGCTTGGTTTTGCCACCTCCAATTCTCCTATCTATCTTCATAATTGTTGGCAGTCTTCTTGCTTCTACTGACCTCATTGTGGTGTGAAGGAAGTGGAAGGCTCCTGCTGGAGGGCTGGGTCTTGCTAGTGTTGGGAGGAGGCTAATTAAGCTGTGACTATATGGGAAAGATTTGACCAATTTTTGTTTTTAATGCACAGGCAGCAGCCATAGCAGGGGATAGTGCGGCAAGATCTTCACTTCAAAAGCTTTCTCAGTATGCAAGTGCTCCATACTTGGGGATTCTTGAACGGTATGTAACTATTTCAAGTTTCAGCATTGCATTTAGCCTTTAATATACAATTTTCTTCTCTGTTAAGATTTGGACGAGTAACAATTCTGTAGAATAACTGCCATATTTGAACTTGCTCTCAAGTTCATATTTGTGTTGCTCAAGATACCAACAGTAAAAAATAATCGTCTTGAAGATGGGTGTATGAAGGAGTAATTGATGATCCATATGGAGAGTTCTTCATTGATGAGAATAAAGCACTTCAGAAGGTGAGTAGGTTCAGTTTGACTTTTGTTGCTGTAAGCCCTTTAAAGAAAGTACAGCTGCATAATGATTTCATATTTTGAAGCTAATTTGTCATGTCTTTCTCAGGAGAGCTTAAGTCAAGATTACAATGCCACCTATTGGCAACAACGCTACAGCATAAAGCATGATTTGCCAGGTTTTCTTTCAAGTGCAGCTGAAACAATACTGACTACTGGGAAATATTTGAATGCAATGCGAGAATGCGGGCATAGCATACAGGTGCTGGTTCCCAAGGAAGATGATATTCCTCTCTTTCATCCACACACCTTTGACTAATATTTTACTGATCAGGATATCATTTACAGATTCCATTTCCAGACGATGTAAAATTATCAAATTCAAGCTCTCGACATTATCTCGAGAGGATCAATGTAGCCTACAATTTTGCCAGTGCAGAACTTCTTAATCTAATTGTTCAAAAGGTCAGCTGTCATGGAAATACAATGAGATCTTTACATTTTTAATTCGTTGCAGGGTTTGCTGATAGATATTATTTATATGTGTGACTGGTTGGTATGCTTAGTTTGATCTTATGGGCCGACTCCGTTCTGTGAAGCATTACTTTCTTGTGGATCAGGTGAGTTCCTTCTCTGCAGAACTGCAGTCATTCATTCATGAAAGCTTTGATTTTTAATCGAAGTATGCTGATCTTATCTTTTAACACGAATGCATTTTAGAATTGTTGAAAAAGAAGAGGATGGAGGGTTTAACATCACTGAGAACTTGGCAAGTATTTTTGCTATATTTCCCTCGTTGTAGAATTCAATGGATCTTCTTGTTAAGAAGAATGGCTTAGAAGGAAAAATCCCAAAATGAGACCCAGATACCATGTTTATAGAATTTGCAAAAGTAACTGATTACTTGTTACATTGTGATGTTTTTACAGGTCGATGCTTTGTTGTATGGAAAAACTTTACCCGTAGTTGTATGAGAATGTGTTCAGAATAAATTGAAGGGTTCGATGAAATTTTTAGCTGATAGTAAGAAGTACTTCCAGAGCAAAGAAGAATGATCTGTCTTGAACAAAAGAGACAAACTTATAGTGCAGTACGTTTTCCTTGTTGGGGGATGTAATATGCTCCGATACCAACCAGCTTCCCTTGAACAATGTGCAGTGGAACCACGCTATCACTTTGAGGGATGACTCACAAGACAAAAGCGTCTCCACTCACAGTCCTACTTCAATGGGTTATCGAATACAGCCGACGACACGAATTTATGAATGCGGATAATGCAAAAAATGCTTCTTGATCACACATAACTATCAAGGAGCTTAAATCCTGCTCAACCTCTATTGAACTGTTACAGTGGCACTTAGGCTGCAACAGTGAAGAGATGGTGTCGATCCTGCTTCCTTGAATGAGGGCTTCAGTAGGTTCCTTGTTCTTGCTCATCTTGCAGTTCTTGGCTGCTCCAACTCGCCTTGCGAGTTGCGACTGCATCAACTCACTCGCAGCTTGCAATTATTATCCTGGGTTAGGATAGAATAGACAAACTAGAGCCGCCTGCCTGTTCTGTAAGATCGGTATGATGGAGTAGAAGCGCCATCACCTCAGCCACCATTCCGCTCTGGCGACTATCTATCTCAGCTTCGCCATTGCTTCGATGATTGTACCACTCGTCTGTTTGTTGCTGAGCCTGTTTGTCAGATTGCTGAGCCCATTTGTCAAACAATTGTGTTATTTAGGCCTTGTCCATCTTCTTTTGTACTGCTCCAGGCGCAGTCTCTCATACAGATCTAGTTCAGATCTGTCAAGCAGCTGACCATACCTATTCAGATCTGTTCAAATCTTACTGCAACTTCCTTGACCAGCTGCTTCTAGATCCTTACCACACATGCATCGTTATACTATTCCAATTGACCGCCAAACCCGTATAGATCCATTGGCACAATACGGCTTAACAAGAGCTCTAGTTCGTCAATACATTTCTGTATAAATTTGCATTTGCAGATCTACCTAGCAGCAAAAATCAGCCATACAGTTCTGTCAATGCATTCACAGTGTTTGCCTTGTTGGCATTGGCAGAGAATTCGAGGCTTTTGCAGATTTGTGACCCATTTGCAGATTTGGTTCATTTTGCAAGAATTTGGGATCAGTTTGAGTTAGCATTTGTGGCTTTCGCAACAGATAAGTTCTGCTGCAAAATTTGCAGGTCAAATTATACTTCGGCAGAATTTGCAGACAGTTTCCAGTGCATTTGCAGTGTTTTTTTGGTCTTTCAGATTATCTTGGATTCTTTAGAGACCGCACAGAATGCAATTGATGTTTTTTGGGTTTTGGCCCAAGAGGATAAGTTGGATGGTATCAATTAAGCTTATGGTAAAAAACGTGCTTGTGGTCAAAAGCTTGTGGAGCTATGCCAAAGGGATGATGATACTTGTCCAAGTGATAAAGTTCAGAATCTACCTCAAGGAGGTGTTGGACGAGGTGATGGGTAGAGATCAGCAAAGATGGGAGCCGTCAATGGACAATGGCGGTGAATCTTTTGAGGCCAATTACGAAAAAACATAGAATTGGTGATAGCTAGAGCTCCTTTCGCCTGTTGAGTGCAGGAGATTTTGCAAGAATACAAGCATCAGCCCTAGCTGCATTGCAAGAGACTACAGAGATGCAAATAGTGTCTCTTTTAAGATGCCACTCTGTTTGCAATACATTGAGGGACAAGGACATAACACTTGCTATCTGCATAAGACACGATTGCTCCACTGAGCAAATGACTTGTAAATTATATTGCTCAAATGATCTCAATAATTACAATATCATTTTTGGATGAAAGACCTTTAAATTAATTGTTGTACAATGATGTGTTGGAATTGATACAAATATCTTTAGTGCTATTCTATTTCATATTGTTCCTTCTATGTTGTGTAACTTTGAAAAAGATTTGTTTTTAAAGTGGCTTTTATTACACATGTAGAGCAAAGATAATTGCTTGAATGCAAGCTGTGTAAGTCAAATGTCATAGCTTTTGATGGTTTTGATACTTTGGTGCATCTTTCAAGGATAGTGTTTGTGACTACATGCAGATATAATCACTAGAAGCTTGCTAGAGTTCTAGGACAACCCTTATCTCTTTTCTTTGCTATCTTACCACTCACCCTCAAGCTTCTAATGCAAACCTAATCCCCAAGTTCATGTTGTCTTATTCATTCCTTTTAATAAAATAATAATCAAACAAAGGGTAAGAGTACTTAGCGTCATTAGTGTCCAATGGTTGTCCCTATTGTCTTTCTTTTTGTGCACCTCATGGAACTTCTCTTGCAAAGTAAACAAATGGTAATGCTCCAAGTGATCAACTGCTCTTCTATGCTAGCATGCCTCTGAGTATCTTTAGAGTAATGCATTGAGTAATATATTGCCTTGGTTTCAGTTTATCAAGCTGAAACAGATTAACAATTGGGTGGTGAGTCCAATCCTCAATCCCTTACAATGTATTCTCCCATTTTACTCTCAAAGATACAATTGGTAACCTCCTTTTGAACTCCACAGGTATTGTAAGTAGGCAGGGATCAAGAGGCAACTGACCATGGCGAGGACATCCAAACAAAATGGGGAGGAGAACGAAAGAATTTCCTATACAAATACTTGGATATGCAACTTTGAACGCCCTGAAGAAGTCTTCGTGCATTGACGATAAAAGAGCAAACAGCGTACGTTATGTGGCACACTACAGCAACATAGAAGACAATTTCAATACACAGAGATGGGGCACAACATGTATGCACTATACAACATTATTTGTGCTATACACCCCACAAAATCTGCTATGTAGCACACAGTTTGAGTGCACACATGGATGTGGATCTAGGTATACTATATAGCTCACTATTTGTGCTCCTCAAACCTATATAGTTGATGATCCTCGCCTTCCATGCAAGCATTGCATGCTTCCTGATTGTCGATGAGTTGGGGAAGCCTGTCTACTATTCGGGATTCTTGCATTGGATCTCGAACTAAGTATTTGGCATGGCCAAATTCTTCATGCCATAGCTTTATGACATCCTTATCGTCCTGAATAAGTGTAGCACGTATCTTGTAGATGCTTTCCTCCTCTATTCCATTGGCAATTAGGGATCTTGTGGCCTTGCACAACACCATCTTCGTCAAAGACCACACTCATCCCATTTCTTGCAAGCTGGACAGTAGGTTCTTGAACAGATCCGAGATGTAAAGTACCTTGTTGAGGACTTTTCCTTCTCCAGCGGTTGCCTCGAACGGCATTGTTCAGATTTCCTTTATATGGGATGGCTTCATTGTCACTCATAGTGGCACTTGATTCGGACCTCACTGTGGTGATGGTTTGAAACCAATACCGATCTTTCACATGCGAGTCAATGTACCACTTTTGGGCACTTATCTTTACCACCCAAAGTTAGTGCGAACACAGAGCATCTTTCCATCACCCGGTTAAACATAGGTCTTTGTTGATGATGTTTACTGATTTTTTCTTCACGTTGGCCGAACTACCTTGCATTTGTCGTCTTTACCTTTGCGGAATTGATTTACTTTTGATTTGTCTTTTCTCGTGTTCGAACCTGAACCTCCTTCTTGCTTCGGTAGTCTCTGGCAAAATGTCCTAGTTTGCACAGCTGAAGCACATTTCGTGCTTCCTATTGGATTTTCACTTTGTAGACCTTGAACCCTTATCTGGCTTCTTGCCAGGTCTTCCTGTGTTGTTCGCTTTTGCTAGAAAGGCTTTGTCCCCATATCTGCCAAACTTCTTCTCTCAAGCCTAATGGCACCAACTCTTCTAACAAGACTAGAGCCGATCTACGTTTGCGAGAATCTCCATGCTCGAATACCCAAATAATAATATAAAGCCCTAATTTTGTTTGGATAAATCAGTAGTCACAGGTGCACCATTGTTTCTATCTTTGAGTTATCATCAAACATATAGATACACAAGCATGCTTTGCTTGCTAAATATGTCTACCTTTTGTTTTTCAATTTGTTTTTCGTTAGCTGTTGCTTCTTTTATTTTTCCCCCCTTCTCCCCGCCCCCTTTCTCTTTCGTTTTCTCTTTTATTTTCTTTTGTAAAATATGAATCTATATGATTGGATATATTCTAGTCTTACAAAGGTATATATAAGACTGCTAGAATACAAATTGTACAAGAGAGCATGAAAGCTCTGAAATTTATAGACTAGATGGCCAGCCATGCTTTTTGGCTTTCCGCCCCAAAAATGCTGGAGCTTTTTCCTAAAGAAAGCTGGCTGGATAGGAAAGTATAGGCTTTTCCCTAGATGGCCAGCAAAGCTTTTTGTCGTGCCCCCTCAAAAAGCTGGAGCTTTTTCCTAAAGAAAGCTGGCTGGACTAGATGGCCAGCCATGCTTTTTGGCTTTCCCCCCCGAAAAAAGCTGGCTGGACAGGAAAGCATAGGCTTTTCCCTAAAAGCGGTCGCCTAAAATCTTTGCAGTCACTTTCTCTCTTGTGGGGCCTCTCTTCAAAGCTGGTTGCCCACTTTATATGCTTTTTTCCTTAAAGCGTGGGAAAATTTAGCACTCTCTAAGCTTCATAACACCATTAGAGGTTAGCTAATGCATGCATTCTTGTATTTTGGGCTAATCCTAGTCCTCTGTGGGCATCGTGACTATGTACATAAGCAAATGCAAATAATAAAATAGGAACTTTCTCTAGTTGACCAAAGTTTGCTCTCTTTCATCAAAGGCAAAATAGTTCTCTTTATTGCTTGGGATAAATACAATACCGTGACATCCCTTCGGCTTCTAATCAATCGTCCTCAATTGAAAAGCCTCTTTATACAACTGTAAATTTGTGGTTACTTTGAGAAAAATTCTTCGTCAACCCACTTGGCATCCAATGTCGAGTAGTTCTTGAACTTCTTAAGGTATCTGCGGATGACCTTTTCTTGGGACTCTTTCTTTTTTGTGCGATGCACAATCTGCTCGCTTTGGAGGATCTCGTGCATCTTTTCCACCTCTAGTGGCTCTTTCAGTACTGGTTCTATAGGCTCACTTCTTTAAAAGACTCACAAGAAAAGCATTGTGAATCTTTCAGTATTCTAGAAACTCTGACTTGTAGGCCACTTTGTTAATCCCTCGGTTATCCAAAAAGGTTCATAGTAGCTGGTAGAAAGGTTTGGATACACGTTCTCTTTGCCCTTCATCCTTTAGAGTCTTGCTTTCTCGAACTTGAGTAAAACCTATCCCCTTCTTGGAGATCCTTCTCTCTTCTATGCTTATTTGCTGGCCCCTTATGCTTCTCTGTAGATATTTCTATTGCTGACAGAACCTAAGCAAGCAAAAGCTGTATGAAGTGTGCCTGTTTGTTGAATTTGTTAATGATAGTCCATATTCAATCATTCCTATACTTTGATCTAGGAAGAGTAAAGATAAAGTCTATTGCTATGCTTTCCCAAGGTGCTTGAGGCATGGGAAGAGGCATCAAGAGTCCTGGTGTCTTTTTTCTTTTTGGCAAATGAGACATTCTTTCAAGCTGCATCTTCTACTACAGGTACTGTGCCTCCTACACAGGAGCAGATTCAGTGGGATGGTCGTGATGCCAAAGCACATGCCTCGATTGCTCTTTCAGCTAAAAGGGTCATTATCCCTCATATCCCGGTCTTGCAAGACAATAAAGCAAGCATAGCTTGCATCCTTATATCAAGTGCAGAATGAGGCGAGGGTTGCCTATATCTGCAAAGGTAATATGGATGCCTATCTTACCAACGTGAAAGATTTGAAAGAGCTATTGGCTAACATTGATGAGGTGGTGCGTGATTCTTAGCTTGTTTCTAATACCCTTGATGGCTTGCTAGAATCTTATCAGGGCTTTGCTACTACATTGAGGTTAGTTGCAGGTGGCAATGCCAACCATTATTCCTTTGACCAGCTGGTTGCCCTCTTGCTTCAGGAGGAACAAAGCCGTGCAAACCGCAAGGCTTCTATGGTTAGTGATCAAGCCTTTGCTGCCTAGCACAAAAACAAAGGTGAAGGCAAGGTTTCAGTTGGTAAACCCTCTCATTCACATGCTGGTCACTCCCATGATGCTTCTTCTTCGGGGGATAAGAAGAAGAAGAAAAGATACAACTATTGCAGGAAATCTGGACATGACATTTCTGAATGTAGGAAGAGAATTGCATCTAAGAAGAGTCTGGTCTTGCAGTATTTGGTTCTCCTAGTCCAGATGATCGACATGAGTCAGCTAACTTTGCTCAAGACCAGCATTGAGCTTTTCTTGTTACATGTGAGTATAATCCTGATGTTCATGATGCTTGCATGACAGTTTCTGATGTATCTGGTGCCTTGCTTGTTGATAGTGGTGCCAGCAAGCACATCAATTCCTGCAGGAAGTTATTGAGCTCACTTGAGCATGCATCTGAGGGGGGGATCGTTACATGTGCCAATAATGCATCATATACAGCGGAAAGGCATTGGCCAAGTTGCTATTACTTGTGTTTCTGGTGGTCTAGTCACTCTAGACAATGTGCTTTATGTTCCAGGCATTCGCAAGAACCTTATCTCTATTTCACCCATAGCTGCTTGTGGCTATCAGGTTCTCTATGATGCTGCACATGCAGCCTTTACCATGGTGTTGTTTGGGACATTGCAATACTTCTGTTTCTAGTTTCTTCTATAGATGTGAGTCTTTTTGTAATCCATCCTTAGCATGAGATGTTTAGTATTTTTTGTTTTTTTGCATTGAGCTTTGTTCCTTTGTAGTCTAGTGATATTGCTTTGTGTTTAGACTCCATGGTCTCCTTCTCAGTCTTTAGGTATTCTATTGTGTGTCTTGCGGCCGGCCTTATGATCACGGAATCAATTGCACTTGAACTCTGAGGGTTAGGTGATGAATTAACACCCTTAACCCAAACTCCCTTACACATGGATTATAATCCAAATGCGAGGAGAAGAGAAGTAGAGTCTCCCCTTGATAAGCTGGTTTTAGCTTGCTCTAGTCGCTCTTAGTTTTGTATTGTTTCAGGTCCCATAGGCCGATTTTTGGTCTGCAGAGGACGATAATATATTATTATTATTATTCTTCTCCGTATCACGGGTGGCCTCCACGTCCCTCTCTCGGTAATCCAGACTTCCCGCATATCAGCTAGCTTCTCCTCCTCCACCCGTTGTGTCCTGGAGCTGACTCAAATGCATGAAAATCTGTGACACGTCGTTGTGTCTGGTCAGCCTCTGTATCTTGTGGTTTGGTCGCCTCCTGTTGCTCTCTGATCTGTCGTAGTAGAGTCTCCCTATGTCGGTGCATCTCAAGCAAATAGAGCCCAATGCGGACCTAGTCATGGAAGTGGATCAATCGTGATAGAGAATGAAGGATTTTCTCTAGCATGTAGAGCTTCTTATAGGATGACAGACTGCAATAGAAGAGTTAGAAAACTAGATTGATGATCTAGAGTTTATATAGACTAAGCAGTTGTCCATCGCAAAATCATTTATGCCTAATGTTTACCTACTTCAATAACACCGTTGTGCGAGAGAATATTTTTCACTACTAATCAGTTTGTTGAGGATATATTGCAAGTTATTGAGCAGATTATTAAAAAGAGATTTCAGCAGCATGGTATTCAGAAGAGGATCTGAGCATAAGAGTTGAGATTACCAGTTTAGTGGCACATGGAAAATGTCTTTCATGTGAGCACAAAGAGATATTGAAGAGAGATTGCAGTGATACTTTTGTATTTTTTGACATTCAGCATCAAGAGGAACCGTAACTTGAAGATGTACTATTAAGAGAAGAATACTTGCAGATGATAAAGAGGCGATGAGAAGTAAAAGAGAGAGCATACGGCAAGGGCAAGAGACAAGACATATCTAGAAGAGGACCTTTGTTCATTCAAGCAAGAGGGAGTGTCATGACAAGAGAAATAGTCAGTGTTGTCAATGATACATATTAGAACATTATTACATTATATGCCAATTTAATGGTGCGACATGTATTTATATTTATGATGGACACCGATCGATATTGTTATGGCGGTGGATCATTTGAATAGATAGGGCCCGTTGAGCTAAAGCCATTGCTTCAGACGGCATCAAATTGGACATGTAACACTTATTTTATTAATAAAGATGTGCACTCACGTGTCTAGGTCTTAGGGGCAATAGAAAAGGCTAGGGTGCATTAGAGTGCATTGAATGGTAGATGCATGGGTCACAAGCTAGGGGTAGGTCTAAATGGGAAGATGGAACTTGAGTGATCTCAAGGGACATTGATGAAAGGGTATCCCCCTTCATTGTGAATCTCACGTTGTCTACCACTTGCATATCGATTATCAAGGCCCTTTCATTATGCAATTTTATCATTGCCTCATATATCTGCCCTCTTGAGCCTTGAGGATCTGTAAAAATTGGGATGATGGGACATAATTATCAGAGGGGATCTCTTAGGAGTAAACATATCTCCCAGTCTGTTTAACAACTATATTAGCAGTGTGTCTAGCTTATCAGCTTTTAGCTTCTCTTTGTAGATCTGGGCCTGCTGTTCAAACATATTTAACAGTGGTGCATCCGGTTCAGCAGTTACTAGCTCCCGTTGTGGTTCTGAGCATCATTTAATCGCTCCAACGATTAATCTAGGTTGGAATTAGAAGATGTCCTTGTATTAGTTGCCTAGGTGGAGACCAGCAACTCTGAACGTACATCAGATGGCGCAGATAGTCCAGCTTATCTGGGTCAACTGTAGCAGCTACTGGCTCGACAAGACGACAGCAACTGGTGCGTTTGACAGCAGCAGAATGATGCGATTTGACAGGTGGCTTGATGGCAGCAGCATTGGTGCATATTCTCACATTTTTTACAATGAGAGAGAGAGAGAGAGAGAGAGAGAGAGATTACCAACCTCTACGAAGGACCAAAGGTTCTATGAGATTGAAAATAACATGATACAATGAAAGCTAAGGGTGGGGCCACTAAACCAGCATCCCTACCCAAAGGTTGATGTTTGTGATGAGAAAAATATACTACATTGCGTTGTCACACGAGAAAAACTAAAAAACGGAAAAAACATTGAGGAATCCCCTAGCCATCTACCCTCGGCCTCGTCGAGCATGGGATCGAGCATGCATGGCGCACAGGACGGGACCCCACGCGCCCATAGCCACTCATCATCCGATTCAAGGATACTCAGGCTCGACTTG
This sequence comes from Dipteris shenzhenensis, assembly GCF_047967505.1. NCBI lineage: Eukaryota > Viridiplantae > Streptophyta > Polypodiopsida > Gleicheniales > Dipteridaceae > Dipteris > Dipteris shenzhenensis. The sequence goes on along the minus strand of NC_141608.1, from coordinate 43,590,831 downwards.
CAGCACTCAGGCAACGTGCTACACTACGGGACCACCCTACTATCTTCATGGATGAGGATCTCACACCTATGCAGGTGGAAGAGCGGCGCACCCTGCTTCAGCAGTGAGATGTAGCCCGTCAGGAGGGGAAGTGGGCTGTCGTCCGAGATGGCCGCCTATTAGTTGGCCCCCGCCGCCGAGCCCCACCAGGTACTCCAGACACGGTAGCAGACTCCCCCCCCAAATAGGGAGACATGGTCTATGAGACTCAGACTCAGCACACAGTACCCTTGGCATGCACCGTATGGAACTGTAATGGTACCCTATGGTCTGACCCTGGGAACTTCTCAGAGTCATACACTGGACGCGACATCGTTTTCTATACAGAGACACATGAGAGCCCCGAGCGCCCTCTCCCCTTGGTCAGTGGCTATACCTGGGAGTTAGTATTCCGTGAGGAGACCAGATATACTGGGGGGGTCCGAGGGTCAGGCGGAGTTGCAGTACTCCTTCGCTCAGCGCTCATGAGCTTGACATCCGTGGTTAGACGGGATGTCCATGCCCGTTACCTATGGCTCCGATTCCGATGCCCCTCCACACGCGACCTCTTTATTGCAGTCTGCTACTTTTCTCCTGAGACGTCACATTTCGCACGGATGCTTCGCGAGGATACGGGGGTATCCCCCTATCTAGATCTCTACTCAGACATTGTGGAGTTCTCCAGACGCGGAGAGGTCCTCCTAGTTGGGGATTTCAACGCAAGGATAGGTGCACGTCAGACATCACTCCTGGACTTCCACTCAGATCCGGTCCTATTACCTGAGATGGACACAGAGGACTCGGGCTTCCCTCGCTCCTCGGCTGACAGTCGCGCTCCCGTTACTGGGTATGGGCAGGCTCTTTTGGACCTTGGACGTATACATGATCTGGTCATCTACAATGGACTAGATCGGTGGCCTGCCTCCTCTGGTTTCACATGTTTCCCACATGGCGGAGGCGAGAGCAAGTTCAAAGCGGAATACATCATGAAACCATGAGGATAAATAAACCCCCTCAAAATGGGGTGGAAAACAACCAAGGCTGAGGCTGAAAGTGCCACCTCAACCCTGTAAGAGTCTCAGAGAAGAAAGAAGAATCCTTCCATTCCTTGAAGAAAGAAGCCTTCCTAGCTGAGATTGCACGGGAGTCTCCCTGCATACTTGTCCATATAGACATCAAAGTATGTATGGTGTCTGTCCAGATACTAGCCAATGTGTGCGAGGGATGAACCTCAGTTCCCTCCAATGCCTCTGTGCATCTGGCTCTCCAAATATGCTAGGCTTCTATGCTCGCCAGTATCTCCCAAGAGGTATCCACAGAGGCATGTACAGCTGCAAAAGGAAGGTGTGCGACCAACACCTCCAGATGGTTGAGGAGAGACAAGAGGAGCTCCTCTTACAGTGGCTTAGGTTTGGTGAGGGCTGGCGTCGAGGAAGAAAGCCAGTGATAGATTGTTGCTGGTGGTCGACCTGTCCAGGTCCATCCCTCCTCCTCTGTAGTATCCGTGATGTGGCCTACTATCTGACACGTGCTATCATCACTCTAGTGTTCTGTCTCCGCACGTTGAAGAGAGGGGATGTGTTTGTGAGTGTCCATCCGGGGTCAAGTCTATCGAGTCTCCTCGCTGGCCCTCTGCTATGTCTAGTTCCTTGCTGTCGCTTACGCAGGTCAATGGAGGAAAAATCCGTGATCGTGCCTTGATTGGGCTCAGCCGGCCCCTTGTATTCTCTCCTTCATACAAGTTGATCTCCATGTCTTTGGGCCTCAATAAAGAAAATACCCACACACTGTTGATTTGGATGTTCCTGCTATGTGTGATGGAGTTTATGGTTTTCAACCTTATGAGTGACTATCATGAGATTGAAACTGCACTATTTTGTGTTTTTAGGGGATGAGTTTGGGCATGCTTTTGGACTCATCTAGATATATGCTTTTGTCGTATTAGCGGACATGCAAATTTCACCTTGTGAAGTTTTTGTCCATGTTGCGGCTTGCTAGTATTGCAATAATTCTTTCTATCTTAAGTGGTGCGTTGCTCTATTAGCTTGATTTAGATGCTCTTTTGGGAGAGACTAAAATGAAATCGTTTAGTCTTCACAAGTAGTTGTAGCTTGAATGAAAAGATTTTGGACAACTTCTTGATTAGCCTTCTCCTTTAGTGCTAGCCTTCGTCATGGCTGAGTCTGCCCTTCATTTCGGGAGTGTTGATAGAAACTCAGTACGAAGACTTGGTATAAATGGATGCTCAAGTATGTGGGGGTGTGTGTATTTGTATGTGTGAGAGCATATCTTTACACTATGGTCTACACCCACTGTTGGGCACTGATGACGTCAGTGGGGATGTCATAGTAGCTAGTCCCTGCTATGTGTGATGGAGTTTATGGTTTTCAACGTTATGAGTGACTATCATCAGATTGAAACTGCACTATGTTGTGTTTTTAGCGGATATGTTCCTGGATTCATCTAAATATGTGCAATGAACTCTCTGAGTGGGCCAAAATCGCTATTGAAAAGACAGTGGTGCCCGTACATGGATCTCATATTATATAGGGCATTTGAATGCATAGTGATCCTTTGTCTCGTCTCTTGCATATCACATAAAGTGCAAATCCGTCCCTCACGCGGATGCTCTCTACCCGTCTTGTCTCAACCTGTAGCTTGTGTGAAGATACCTAGAACTGACAAATCAAGATCCTCAGTGCATGCGGAAGATGAATTTGGATGGGTGTAGTCTCAGGTCTGGTGGTTCGATGAACCTCTCCTTTGAGATCTATAAGCAACGATCTCTGTAGAAGCTGAGCTTCACTAGGTGCTAACCAGGTCCTATACGTGTGGAGCTACAAGAGATCCTCTCTGATGACTTGACTCGCCCCCTGATAGGTGAGGGGAATGAATGGAGCCTTGAGGCTATACTGAAATGGTGGCAGTCTGTCCATCTGTAGTCCCAAGCCTGCAAACCATTTGTGTGTCCGAGCATACCAACTCCTGTGTTCCCTCTATGCCCCCTATGCCATCGATGAAGTCAGGCCCAGCTATGGCAGTCTGCGTCATCCGGATGCCGTGGTACTAACTCCCTAGACCCTATGGAGATAACTGACCACTTGGAAGATTGCATCAAGCTGTATAGGGGTAGCCCCAAACTCTCCTAGTTGATTTGAGTATAAACTCTCTCCGTATCTCTGTTGGAGAGAGAAGATTATTGAAGGGTGAAAATACTCAATATAATGAGTGGAGCCTAAAGCGGAGCGTGCTCTATTCCATTTTGGTGCCTCATATATAGGCAAGAGACTACAATTTATTGACTTCAAGTAGGCGTGGTCCGATGTGGTCTCCTTGTTGTGGCCTTGCGTCGGACAATTGCCATTGTCACACCCATCGGTTGTGCCTTTGGTTTGGTGAACATGGAGGAAAGATCCCCGAGCTTGATCTATGCATCGACACGTTGATGGGTTGGGTGCATCTCTTGCTCTGTGATCACATTCTGAGTGGAATCTAGCTGAGCACCCTGCTCTCGTCTATGTGCCTTTAGCAGCTGTTCTCTTTGTCGTACGGCCTCATGAATGAGAGTCACTAGACAATTTAACAGTGACAATTTGTAGATTAGGCAATGTGTGTAGGCCTTAAAGATGATCTACGATCCTAAGGACCATTGAGAAAATCTGACTCGGGCCACGAAAAAGGACAAATGTGTAAATAAAGATTATTTGCTATTGGACAGATCTTCTTATGACTATCAACTCATTTGGAATCTAATAACTTCTCACATGGAAGTGCTTTGGTGAAGATGTCTGCAACATTGTCATGTGTTGACACATAGATCATACTGATCTCCCCTGCATGCAACTTCTCTATGACATAATGATAATGAACTTCAATGTGCTTCGTGCGAGCATGAGACACATGATTCTTTGCCACTGCTATAGCACTCTGACTATTAGTGAGAATTGGAGGACCCTCCAATATGAGATGAAGATCAGCGAACAAACGTCGCAGCCAAACACACTCAACTGTCGCTGTGAAAGCTGCCCTGTACTCAGCCTCACATGAGGAAGTAGCCACTATAGATTGCTTCTTGCTCAACCAAGAAATGCAAGCATTGCCCAAAAAGAAACAATTACCACTAGTGGATTGCCTGGTATCATAGTCTCCAGCCCAATCTGAATCACTCTAAGCATGCATCTGCAAGTCACCCCCCCTGGGAAACATCAAGCCAAAAGACTTTGTGCCTTGCAAATATCTGAAGATGCGTTTTACAGCGTGCCAATGTGTTGTCTTTGGGCTGTGCATATATCTGCTCACCTGAGATACTGCATACTGACTATCGGGCCTGGTATTGCACAAGTATATGAGACATGTAAAGTGTGACATCCACTGATTCACCAGCATCATACATAGTAAGCTTCAGCCCGGGCTCCATGGGAGTGGAAATAGGCTTACAATCATGCATTTTGGAAACCAACAGGGCGATCTCCTGGGATGTCATCTGGCTCCTGTGACATTCCCTTCTAGTAGTAAGGGAGGAGTTACCTTGGGACGAGTAACGACTGTGCAAGCAAGCCCCCCCCTAAATACTAGTCTCGCTCCTGCTAGAGTTAGGGGATATAGCAAGGGAGAAACTGCCTTGGGATGGGCAGGGAGAGTGCAAGCAAGTTCCCCAATGTTGGATCGTTTGACCTCACCAGTGATCGTCTTGTCTCTTTGGTAGGTGATTTAGTTGGGTCTAGCTCGGTAAATCAAAACAAAAAAGTTAGAAGAAACATATATAGAGAAAGGTATAACTTTTTAGCTAGGTCAAACATGAATAATCCTCATGATTTTGGGGAAGGTAACATTAATTGGTCTAACTTTAAGGCTTTATTAATTAGCACTCATTATACTAATAATAACATAAGAATTCTTAATAAACTAAGATGTCTTAGAAACAAGCATCTCAAGACTTCTATTCCTATTAGTCCTATTCATGCCACGCAAGTAATTTATGTTGTCGATAACATACATAGTAGTAATATGCTTTTATTTGTTTTCAAGAACATGTTAGGGAAGCTAGAAAAGTTCATAGGAAGAATTCCTTAATTGAGAATTCAAAACCCTTATATGCAGCAATGGCAAAGTCTGGTTTCAAATCTTTTCGTTGCTTTCCCATCGAGCATATAGAAGGCCATTTTAATAATGCCAAGGACTTTTACAAGGCTGCTCGTCCTCGTGAATTGTTTTGGATGAGAACTTTACACACTTTCTTCCCAAGAGGTTTTAATTTGGAAGGAAAATCAACTCTTCGTAAAAATAAAAGAACCTCTAAAAAGAACCCTTTGATGTGGAGAACTCATATCAAGCCCTTTAACATTCCTCATTACCAACATAATCATACACCTAACATCGTATGGAAACCTAAAGTTATGTTACGAGGTTGTCCTAGCTCTCCTGTAATCTCACATGTAGTTCGTGAGTTGCCTCCCTCACTTCCTCTTCCTCCACTTCCTCCTCCTTTAGTTCCTTTAACTTCCTTAGTTCCAAGAGTTTTTTCTTCTCGAGACTATAAAAGAAGACTACTCTACCTAGATAGATTAATGTCACTGGGTCTTTTTTCAATAAATTTTTTTGAAAAATATAATGTCAAAGTTCTTTTTAAACTTCAATACACCTTGGAAAACTTCTCTTTTGAGGATTTGAATCTAAATAAGCTCCATTATATACAACTTAAAACTTCGTTGGATCGCTTCTTAAAAGTAAAAGCTTCCTTTTAAAGCAAAGAAGTCTATCTAAATAAGGAACTCTTGATTTGTATTTTTACTTCTCCCTCACTTGACAAGATAGGCTTAAACTCCATTTTGAAGTCTCCTAAAGTAATGGATACTCTCCCTCATTTTGTAAGAAGAATTTGGAAGCATCCAGTAGTAGCTTGGAAGTATGTAAAAACTTTAGGACAAAAGGCTTTCAACTATGGAGCGATAGGTAAAAGGCTTTCAGAGCATTCAAAATATTCTATCCTTAAAGAACCTTGTTGTTGTAAAAGTAAGAGATTCCAAAGCTTTATTAATGCTGATTTAGGACATGTAGTCACAACTGATACCTCAATTTTGCGTTCTAGTAACCTAAGAGACCTTTTCATGAAAGGCACAAAATTTCGATTGTACTCTTTTAAAGAGTCTTGCCTATTAAAAGCTATCGATAAGGGAATCTTAAAGTTTGTTTTGTAATTAGAAGAATGTTTAGGAGTTTAAAATATCTTATCAGAATGGAAAGGGAAGATTTTGAAGAAAGTTGCTTTGAAACTAGAAGAAGTCCCTTCGGTTAATTGCTCAAAGAAAAGTAACCATCTTTCTAAAGAAGATGAAACTCTTCTTCGAAAATTCCATAGGAATTTTGTCATTTCTTATGTGGACAAATGTTCCAATAACTTTGTTTTTATTTGCAAAAAGTTTTACTTAGAATGTCTTTTGAGAGAAGTGAACTCGTTTGCCAAAACTTACGTCCCTACCATAGTTTCTCAAAAGGATTTGATCTCAAAACATCAGAGTTTTTGTAAGTCTTTCGGGTTTATTTGCAATCCAAGCATACCTTTTCTTTGTGTTGCTTGGAAGTTTCACAAAACTCCAAAAAAGCCAAGATTTATTGCAGCTGCTTGTGAGACTACTTTGACGAATGTCTCTAAATGGCTAAGCTACTACTTCAAAGCCATGTTGCCTAGTGTCCATGAACTTTGGAGGGACTTATTAAAAGAGGCAGATGTCCCCTCGAACTCAAGCTGGATTTTAAATGACTCTGTAGGAGTGATTCCTGTTGTAAAATTTTTTAATTCCTCTCGAAGCATTCAGGAAAAAGAGTCTCCTATTCTCCTTCAAACCTATGATTTTACCACGCTTTACACAAAGATTGAGGTGGAAGACTTGAAGTTTAGAATCTGAATAGCTCGTTTTTCTTTTAGTTTCAAAAGAGAGTTTGTTTGAGTATACTTGTGCTTTCTAAGTTAGAAATGTATTTTTGCCTCTTTGTAGAAACGGGGCCATTTAGCTTCTTATGTTTTAAATATAAGAGAGAGAGAGAGAGAGAGAGAGAGAGAGAGAGAGAGAGTTTCTAGTTTTTTGGAAGTTTTTGTTTCTTGACTTGCTTGTTTATTTTTGCTTAGTCACCTGCTTTGTTTCTTCTTTATTTCTTGTTTTCATTCTCTTCTGTTTATTTGACGTATTTTAGTAAGCACTGGGTTTGCCCAAGAGACTCCGCGGGTCTTTAGAAACCCAGTAGAGCTACTTATGCTTGGGCACTGATGACGACATAAGTGTTGCTTTGCTTGCTAAGTATGTCTTCCTTTTGTTTTTCATAAAAGTTTTTGTTTACCTCTTTTTTCTTCTCTTTCATTTTCTCTTTTATTTTCTTTGTAGATTTTTGATCTTTAGAACAACAAAAATATGATTGGACTTATTCTAGTCTTACAAAGGTATATTACAATCATGCATGTTGAACCTATCCAAGAGCTTCTGCACATACTTGGATTGAGACATAACGATGCCATGCTTGTCTTGTATAAACTGGATTCCCAAATAAAAATTTAACATCCCCAAATCTGTCATGTCAAATTCAGCTTTCAACTCAGCCTTAAAATCTGCAATTATATCCTCATTTGACCCCGTGAGCAGCATGTCATCTACATAAAGAATGATGACCAAAATATCCCCCCCTTCCTTCTTGATGTAAAGGGTGCTTTCCGTGGGACTATTGTGTAATCCCTTACTTGCCAGGAATGCATCTATCTTGGCATACCATGGACGTGGGGCTTATTTCAGCCCATATAAAGCTTTGTTAAGCTTGCAATAATTGACCGTATGGTGGTCATCCAGGATGTAGGAGGAGAAGTCTCCTCATAATCTATGCCCTTCTTCTGTGCATAGCCTTTGGCAACGAGCTGTGCTTTGTGTCTGTCAATAGACCCATCTGGCTTCCTTTTCACCTTGAAAACCCACCTAGTACCAATGGCATGCTTACGTGGTGGCAAATCCACAACATCCTAAGTCTGATTTTTTTCGATGGATTGCAACTCATTGTGCATGGCATGCATCCAATGGACATTATCCTTTGCTTCTTCAAAAGAGTCAGGCTCCTATTCATCAAGAAGAGTCCCTGCATAAGCTCTCTCAACTGAAAGAGCCCCCCTTGTGTGCCTTACTGCACTATGAGTCCTGCCAGGCAATGGGGCCTCAAGCTGACGCTCCCTGAGAGTCTGAAGCAACCAATTCGGGACTGTTTTGGCTGCATGTCTCTTTTGAATCTCTTGCCTGACAACTTCATCCACACCCTGAGGAGGTAGAAAATCAGCCGGTGGCTGAATCGGGGCATGTGGATCGGGAGGAGGTTGTTGTAAATTCTGATTGTCAGCGGGGGAACCGAATGTTATAGGAAGCATCCCCTCAAACACATCATCTGAAGAAGCTGGAATCTGAAATTCAGCATGTATATGTGCTGAATTTTCAGAGAACATAACATCTCTACTAACAAAAATCTTGCGTGGAGCAGGATTGTAGAGACAATAGCCTTTGCTTTGTGAACTATATATCACAAAAATGCATTTAAGTGCCTTATCTGACAACTTGTGTCGAAATTCCACAGGCACGTGGGCATATGCAACATGACCAAAAACTATGAAATGGTCCACTGAAGGCTTTCTCCCATGGCATGCCTCATAGGGAGTGATTGTCGTCTTTAAAGCCTTTGTGGGAGCCCGATTCAAAATATAGTTGGCACACATGAGGCCTTCAAGCCAAAACCTGTGAGGCAATTTCTTACTTGTAAGCATGCATCTATCCATCTCCATGGCAATGCGATTCTTCCGCTTAGCTTTGCCATTCTGTTGAGGTGTAAACCTCACTGTAAGCTGATGCGTGATACCTTTCTTCTTCAAAAATGCCTCAAATTCATGAGACATTTACTCTCCCCCTCGATCTGTGCGAAGTATCTGCGCCTTGAGTCCTATCTCATTCTCAACCATAGCCACAAAGTGTTTGAAATGCATAAACACTTCTGATTTTGCCTTGAGACCATAGACCCAAGTGTAGTTGGTGAAGTCATCTATGAATGTAACAAAATATAGATACCGCAGACATCACTGTGAATAAGCTGTAATTTCCATGTAGCTTTCACTTTACCATCCTTCTTGAAAGGAAGTCTATGCATCTTGCCAAAGATGCCAAAGATGCAACCTTCACATGCATGAGGAGGCGACTCTAAAGGAGGCAATGCATCAACCATATCGTGCCTCTGAAGTGTCATTAAGTTGCCATAGCTCATGTGTCCATACTTGGCATGCCATAACTCCGCATTTTGCATCGCAGCAGTGGGAGTGCTCACTGATAATGCAAGATCGGATCTTTTTTCATATAAATCAAGTTGAAAAAGACCCCGATACAGAGTGCCAGAGAAAATCAAAGCATAGTCATTCTCTTTGTCTCCGACTGCGCACTTATCATCATAAAAAACAACTTGAAATCCTCCTCTATTGAGAGAGGACACTGAAAGCAAATTCTTCTTTATGCCTGGCACATAGAGTACATCTGAAATTCTGAAATCTGTGCCATCAGTGGATGTGAGAATAATGTCTCCCACTCCACACACTGAATAAGAAGAATTATTTGCACAAGTCACCTTCTTTTTGGTGGGTGGAGGATGCAGAGATACAAAAATACTCTTCTTGGAAGTGATGTGCTTTGAAGCACCACTGTCAAAATACCAAGTATAAAGTGTCTCATTGACACTGAGAGAGCATGCATCCTTTGAAGGATCATAGCTGCAAGTCAAAAAAGCATAAGGGTCATCATCATTAGTGGCTGTAGCATCTGAACTATCCATTGAAAAATCTGAAGTGCAAGACAGAAAGGCATAGTGTTCTTCCACAAAGTTGGCTGCAACATCTCCCCCATCTTGAGAATGTGGAGTTGATGCATCTGACATAGCCATACTTGAATCCCTTTTCTTCTCTTTAGCTATGCGCTTCTTGCATTCTCCAATATAATGACCTGGCTTCTTGCAATAGTGACAAATGCCCTTCTTTTTTTGCTTATCTGCATCACCCTTAGCCTTATAAGAGGGCTGTCTTGAATCAGCTTTATGTGCGGGCTGATTGGCATGTGGCTTTTGCTGCCCTTTACCCTTGGGCTTGAACTTGGAAAGCATGGCATGCTTGCCAGCCTGGGTTGCCATATTTCTTTGTGTTTGCTTCTCCTGTAACAAAAGTCCTACCAACTCGTGAAAAGAGAGAGGATTGCTGCCCCCCTTCAATGACAAATTCAGCGAGGTGTGGAAACCAAGATAGGACTCAGGAAGAGAATTCAGAGTGGTGGTGATCATCTCTGCCGGAATGACTTCATCAATATTCAGCAATTGTTTCCTCAAATCCTGAAGCTTAGTGAGGTGAGAATTCATGGAATCTCCCTCATCCATATATATATGGGAAAGCTCTCGCTTCATAAAGGAAACTCTAGCATCATTTCTTGCTGCAAACATACTCTCTAGTATCTCCCAAGCTGCCATAGATGTCTTGCATGACCGAATGTGAGGTAAAATGAACCTTTTGACAGAGAGAGAAATCACTGAAAGAGCTTATGCATCTCTAGAGTCCCATCTTTTCTGGTCTGCTGTGGGAGCTCCTGGAGCGGCTGCTCCAACAACTTGTGCTGCATTTGCACGTCTACCCCTGCCTCCAGCTGTAGGAGTGACAGGTGTAGCCACTGTATCTGGTCTTGCTTCATCTCCATTGACATAATTCCAAAGATGTCTACCAACCAAGATATTGCGAACCATGAAACTCCACAAGAAGTAGTTGGTTCCATCCAACTTATCCTCCTGTGTGAGAACTCCGAACACCTCATTGGGGTTGTTCAGAGCCATTTTTGCCAGATAAACTCAAAAAACACAGCAAACTAACCAAGTAAAATCCCTTTTTGGGATGTTAAATGCACAAGTAAAATTTGCAAAGAAAATCTGCCCACAGTGACAAATACTATCACAGCCTATCCAAGGCTCAGAATGCACCTCAATGCTCTGCTGAATGCCTAAAAATCTGCAAATAATGACAAAAGTCTGCAAATTGACTAGTACTGAGTCTAGAACTACTTGCAAACTTCCAAAATGCTCTTTTACCTGCAAAATTGCAACCCAAATGCAAAAGCCCTAATTTGTTGCGGGAAATTGCATACATAAGAGGGCAAATGCTCTGAAAGCCCCAAATGTTGCATAAATTGCACTCTGCCAACAAAAGCCCCAAATTTCACTGCCGAATTGCGGTGTAATTGCAAAAGCCCCAAAATTCTCCAAAACTTGCAGATCAACTGCAATGTTTGCTAAAGCTTCAATGTGCTCCCAAAAGCTAAGCCAAACAATGGCTGAATGCACAACTGAACCTGCAAATGAACCTTGCCAAAAAACGACGGACACCGGACACCTTTAGTCTGCTAGTACGGAATAGTACGGAATCCATACAGTTTACGGACGATTGTACGGACGGAATATATGGAAGCAAAGGTACAAAATGTAGGACAATACGGACTGTCAGTTTGTACAATTGTACGGATGGCACAGATGTACGTTGAAACCTGTACGGACGACGCATGTGTACGGATGGCGTAGGCGTAAGGCGAAATGCAGGACTGTACGGTGAGTACAGCTTGTACGGCAAAGTTTTGTGCAGGTGTACGGACTGGAGCCGGCAGCTGGTATGGAATCCGTACAGTTGTATGGGACTGTACGGAATGGAGGCTGCAGGTGGCGATGAAGCTGAAATGCGGGAGCTGAAAGAAGAGAGCAAGGAGCAGGTCCGGGAAGGAAGTGCTCTGATACCAAATGTGAGAAAACAAGAGAAGAGCAAGAGTGTGCAAAGAGAGAGTGAGCTGAACGTAGTTCACTCCCCAAAACGTACTGAATTGAAGTGACTGAAGTGAAGTACAATAAAAGAGATGAGGGTTTTGTCTAAGTGACAAAACCCTATCTAATCACTAACCGTAGTTAGAGATTAGACCATGGTTAGGGGGAAAAACCTCCAAGAGGGAAAAGTGCCCCTAACTCACTTATTACATTATAGTGGCCACTGCCTAGAATATAATAATAATTCTAACAAAATGAATACTTTGAAATGTGGCAGCAGACTCGCTTGGGTTCTTCCCTTTTTGTTCAAGCTGGCTTCCTGCCAGATGTTCCATGTCGAGGGGCTCGGGGTTTTTATCATCGAGCCGGGAGAGTTCCAAGTAAAGGCCCTGGTCCTATAGACAATCTGGGGCCGTTAAAGAACATAGACAGGTATTCTATGTCATCACCTCCAAAAATGACAGCCTAAGGAAGAAGTCTCGCTTTTTGGAACTTTTTGCAAACTTCCACAGACAATTATGTAAAAACCTTCATGTTCTTCAAGCTCCTATTCTAATCTAGTCCTAGCAGCCTATGTGAGCTTTAAAAAGTCCCCACCACCATCTATAAAGTGAGGGAAAACCTCTGGGACTACAGGCTGGCTGCTATTCACCGGATGAGAATTATCTTATCTGACTTCCTGCCTATGAACTTGTCTCCCTGGGTGATTGCAATTATATCTGCAAGCTGCTGATCATGGCAGGGCGATGTTTCTAGCTGTGAGGATATAATCAACTGTGATTAATAGTTTTTTATTTTATGATTGGTCAATCTACCGATTTTCAAGCAGCTTGAGGATGATTCTATTTGAATATGTGGCAAGATATGAGGATCACAGTGGAGAGCTATTAAATGGAAGGTCAGCAGACAGGACCTTGAGTACAATACATTATTCCACCCTTAAAGTTAAAAACAATTGCAACCTTGCTGGCTGTATGGACTTGAAGTCTTCTCTGTTCTATGTTTTCATATTTTTAAAACATGAATCAGAACTTCACAACTTCTCTGACTGGCTATCTTGGGCATTCACATGTTTTATTCCCTTATTCCATTTACTTTTCACAGAATTGTGCATCCATGAGTAAACTTACAGATGGAGTGGTTCTACAGGGTGATTTTCTTGTTCACTTCATGGACATTGCTAAGGATGAACTAGCAAAAAGACCATCGACAATATCTGTTGAGAAGCTACAGGTGCCTTAATTTTCTGCTTGTTTAGGTAGTGCTTGTTTCCATTTTCTCTTGAAATTGGTTTTTGTGCTTCTATCTTACTGAAGGGATTTACAAAATTATATATGAAAAGTTGAAAACATTGTGCAACACCAAGGACAAAGGTTTGTGGCCCAATGATTTGTTCTAATGTGATAAGAAAATGTGCGTATATTTGTGCTGGGATTGTCTCTTCTTGCAGTCTCTTCTTGATCTGGCTTTGCGAACATCAGTAGCTGCATCAGATCCTTATCATGAAGACCTGTTTTGCACTGTTGTACGTACCTTTTGAATGCAAACTTCAATGCCAACATTCTTTAGATTTGACATGTTTTGTCTAGAATATGTTGCGTTCTTCAATGTCAAGAGGTTTTATTTGCCTGTGTTTCATCGTAAACTTGTAGGAGAAGATTCCACTCTTGAAGCAACTAGAGAATTTGCAAAAGGTTGGCACTGCTCTGACAGATGTAAGCTTACGGATAGAGAGAGCTGGAGATTCAGGCAGTTTAGATACTGCAACTCAAGCTCCATCTGGGGTCATCACAGGCTTAGAGACTTTTGCTTTAAACTATAAGGTGTTTCTATTATTGCCTTGTAATAGTGATATAAAAGAATTTCTGTACAACATGCTGAAAGTTTTACAATGTCTGGGAAAAACAACAAAAAAGAAGCAAATTTTTGGTGTGATTGATGCAACTCATGCTGAATGCTGGACGGTAACAGGCTCAATGGCCATTATCCCTGGTAATATCAAGGAAGGCTCTTATTAAATACCAACTTATATTTAGGCTACTTTTCCACTGCAAACATGTGGAGCGACAGCTGTGTGGCACATGGCAAGTTCATCAGGTATGCTTTGTGTTTTGTCATATTTTGTCTCTTTTTTTCTTGATTGGCACAGAGGTGCAAGGGATTTTTCTCAAAATGCTGTTTTTTTGCTGTTTATATCTCGGCCAGGCAACTCGTGGCCTTCATTTCATTGGAACATCAATGCCACAGTCTTATGTTTTATGCCAACGGATGCTGCATTTCACACAGAGTTTTGTACACTATCTGACATTCGAGGTGGAATGATAATACACAACTTTCTTTGTGGATTTTTATACAGCTCCTTGATTTGCTTCATTTCAAACTTTCAGTACAATCAAAGTTATGAACCCATTGTTGCTTGGCATTTTTTACAGGTTGTTGAGCCGAATTGGCATGTTATGTATGGAAAGCTGCAAACTGTGAAAAGCATAGATGAGGTGCAAAATGATGTCTTCTTACCTGACAGCTAAATGAAGTCTTCTGACTTGACTGTATCTGGAATTTCGGCTATGTGTATATGGGAAGGATTCGAATAAGGTTTAATACATTTGTTTAATGCATAGCTTGTAATGTTTCTCTCTTTCAAGTTTCAGGTGATGATGCAACACGACTTTTTCCTGGACAAATGTTTAAAAGAGTGCGTGCTTTTGTGGCCTCAAATTTTGAAAGTAAGTGTTTTACCCCATAGGAGGTTCCTCCTCAGACCAAACATGTGGTTGCTTTCTCTCAATGATTTACCTTAAAAAATCGTGGTTAGCCACTATTGTTTATAAACATTTCCATCCACTATTGCAAGTTACTATGATTTTTGTCCTTGAGGTTGCAGGAGAGCAAATGCGCTGTCTCCTCTTCCCTTTCATTAACTATTTTGTCTCTCTCTTTTTGATTATGCCCCTTTAAGAGGGATATAGTGGTGTTCACCTTGTGAAATATATAATTGGTATATGCAAGGAAGACTATCCCATTTATTGCAAGCTCTTCAGGTTATTTTTTCTGATTAACATCGTACTGGATTTATCTTTTTAAAGCTATTTTATTTCTTTATTTACTGCATATGTTACATCTCGGTAAACATTATGTGTTTTATGAAATTTCCAATAAGAATGTCTAAGAAAGGCTCTGGAGTGTCCATGCTATATTACCTGGAGAACTGCAAGTGTTTCAGTTCAGATTACGCTGTTGCTTAGATTTATTTGTAACTCTTTCTCTGTCTGCTTTCTTGATGCAAGTACAGAAGGTTGAGAAGCTGAAATCTATCTGCCTTCAGTATGCAACTGCTACACAATGGTTAATACCATCAATGACCATGCCAGATTCAAACTCTTTTGATCTAACCACTCCTAAAGCGACAGGCACAGAGAAATCAGAACTTGGGAAAAAGCCCACAAGGAGCAGACAAAGGGGTGATCAGTCTATGAAAGCTTTTAATCCATCAGATGAGGCTACTTTCAGAACAACAATAGGGTACGTACTGAACTTGAAGGCAATTGCTTTTCCTCTTTCCTTTTCCTCCAAAGTTATGATATTTGTGAATGTGAATAACGATAAGAATCTTCTGACATCTTGAAGGGCCTTTGTCTCTATTAGGGTTTTTGTAAGGGGGAGAGGTCCTATTGCATTGTTGATTAGGGATTAGGAATGAAGGGAAATGCTTAGGAAAAGGGTGAAAATGAGAGCAGGGGCAATGGAATAGTCCATTTCAACTTCCATATACTAGAATAAGCAAGTAAAGAACAGTGGTAGTGTTGGAAATAGGACTTCAAGCATGTGTTGATGCAAAGGTCAAGTTGATCAGAGGGTTGTCTTGTGGAGGTATCAAGATTTCAGCTTGCGATGCATGAGGTTAATTTTGAGTGAGATATATCTCTAGGGCCTTTGGTATGAGCCTACATGTACAAGTATATCTATCCACTGAAGGGCCACAGAGTCACAAATGTAAGATAGCAATTCACCTTCTGTGCTAGGATAAGCGTCCCACAGATTTGTTGATTTGCCTAAAAGTTAGCCTATGTTTCGTCTAAGAGAGACTATGAAATCACTGTCCAGAGGTTTTCCCAGTTTGCATAAAGCGGGCTCAAAATTTTTTAAAACGTTGATGTGCAGTAGGGCTGATTGATTGCTGCCCCGTCCACTAGTTATGGAGCTTTATTTGTCAGCCTTGTAGATGTCAAGTTGCGGAAACACAAAATTTTCCTCCCAATGTTATCTAGGCGTGATCACCTCTATTGTTGCAAGATTTGTGCATAGGTAAATTTTCGATAGGATGCCAAAAAGTGAAGAAGTGACCATCTTTCCATCTTTGGAAATCTGAGGGGAATTTCAACTTCAATTTCTCTTTTGCAGCTTACCAGGAATGAAGACTGCTCAACTTTTGAAGGTTAAATTGACACAAAACAGATGTATAAAGATTGACTTGACGAGCTATATTTGATGGCAATTGTCTTTGTCAGTGTGATCTTCATATGAAGTCATTCAATGAAGCCTAAATATTGGCTATGCTCTAAAAAAAGCCTTTTTAAGGGGAACAACCTCCTCCTTGTTTAATGTATCTCTCTCTCTCTCTCTCTCTCTCTCTCTCTCACAGGAGGGCTTCATCACACCTTCGGGTTACACACAACTTCATCTACCACATGCGCTCCGGATCTCCCTCGGTCAGTTTAGGGTCTCGTCACACCGATTACGGATCGAGAGTGGACGCGCAGAGGGTATCCCACGAGAGGACCGCCTTTGCCCACTTTGCGACTTACAGGAGATCGAGTCGGAGGAGCATTTTGCTTTCAGATGTCCTATCTATTATGCCATTCGAGGCCGATACCACTGCCTCTTCCGCAACGGATTCGGCTCCCTCTCACACATGCTACAATTCCCGGATCAGCGGTGCCTTGCCGCTTTCTTACATGAGATGACCCGCCACCGAGATACTTCTCTCCGAGCACGGCGACACAAGCAGCACACACATCGTGAGGATATCCAGCGGCCTATCACTGACTTCTTTCAGCCACAGGATACCTCTTCTCAGTCTAGCCGACGACGCGGACGTGAGCGAGAGCCAGAGTCATGACAGCTGCGTCAGCGGACAGATTCACACATCCAGGTCCATGACATCTCGTCTCTGCTCTCGGCCCGCCCCACTGGGGTTACCGTTGCCCTCATCCACAGGGCCACCTGCCGCCCCCGACGACCGAGCTCGACTAGGCCGCGTGACGTCAGAGGCCAATCATCTATCGCAGGGTTTTTTCCGACTTCCCATTTGACGGCCCCTCTATGATTGGTCTCTGACGATCACCACCTGCACATGTATACTGTATCTCCCCCCTCTGCTCGACTTTTTTGTGCCCCCCCCCTTCTTCTTCTTTGTATCATCTGGAGGTAGACACATATTTTTTGTATCAGGACTAGACACATAGTCCTTCATAACCTCTTTTTTTGTAGAAACGGTTGGTTGGCCCGTTTTGAGACCACCACCGTTATGCTCATTGTATCAGTTATCTTTAGTCTCATAGACCTTCACGGTCTCCCGAAGACTTTAATAAACTTTCTTTTTCTTTCTTTCTCTATGTGTGTGTGTGTGTGGCGAGTTTTACTAGGAGTTCTCCCATTTGGACTGCTTTTGGCTCGTCGTCACATTGACCCTACCTCGTCGACGATGTCTATCCTCATGGGAGTCTATACCAGATATCTTTTGGCAATGCTCTGAATCTTGCTCTTATTAAGCCAACGGCTGCATGCTCGCTTTCCTAGTGCTTGTTTTGACAAGCGATTCTGGCTCTTTGGTTTTCAGCAAGGATTTGATCTGCTTTTTTATTGGGTTCGTTATTGGGCACTATGGACTCTATGGAGAGTCTTTGGTGATCCCTCCTTGGCTAAATATCAGCTCTTCCGAGCATTTTAAGGAAATCTCTTTATGATTGTCTACATGCATGGGATATAGATTATCCTACTTTCTTGTTATATAATGATATCTTTTGATGCTTGTAATTGGTTGTCCCTTTTTGTGGGACTGTTCTTTGTAATATAAGGACAAATGAATTTCACTAAAAAAAGAAGTGTTTGTCTTGAAAGATCATAAGGGCCTGCATAGTGAATTCATTGCATACGGGATAGACACCTGGCCCCGATTCGCTAGCGAAGCTCTTCAATGAAGCAGCTTGTATGGGCTTCTCACACAGTTGGACCCTCAACACTATCACACCCATACACAAGGCAGGAGATCCCATGAGCCCCGGAAACTACAGGACCATTATGATTGGACATGTTATGTCCAAGATCTATGGATAAGTACTTGACGTAGAGGTGAGCTTGGTTACAGAGCTTCGGGGATTTAGAGCCATGGGGTAGGCGGGCTTCTGAGTAGACCACGTGACCATGGACCATATATATACTCACACTCAGAGGGGTCATCGGGGAGGCCAAGGCACGGAGACCGAGGGTGTATTGTTGCTTTGTGGATTTCGTCCGCAAGGCCTTTGACATAGTGCCGAGCGCTCGACTCATTAGACGCTTGCAGGAGTTGGGATACAATTAGGAGATCATCTGGGAAGTCATGGCAATTTATGAGAGAGTCTTCGGATTGCTGCAGGGTGGACAAAGGAGATCATGAGTACCATTGGGGTCAAATTAGGTTTCCTTGATGAGCTTGAGACCTTTATCGCGACCCTAGGGGGGACTGGTTGCTGCCCGGCCGATAGTAGAGGGACTCCAACGACAACTCTAGGCACTACATACTTTCTGTGAGACACATGACTTGAAGGTCATGATCTTCAAGACATCTCGGGCAGCCATGCATAGGGAGAATTTTACCTTGGATGGGTTACCAATGGAGGTAGTTTCATCCTACACCTACTTGGGGTCTTGTTCTCCGGCTTGATCTTTACGATGCGACCAGCACTATAGGTTAGACTGAGTAGGGGGTACGCTGCGCTGGCCAGACTTGAGCGATAGTGCTTTCACTCTCACTTCCAGGACCCTCATGAGAAGTCTCTCCTCTTCGACTCTTTGGTTCAACCTGCAGGTATGTATGACAGCCCTTGTTGGAGGCCTGACCTATTAGAGATGGAGTGTGCTCGAGTTGAAGATGCTTTAGGTTCTCATGCTGAAACGGATGATCCGCAGTAAGTATTCCATTCCAACCAGATAGTTTTGGCTGAATTCGGGGCATCCCCACATTCCAGGTCATCACATATCTCTTCCGCATTTGACAGTATGGATCTTGCACCTTAGGGCAACGTAGGCTTCGTTGGTTCGCTTTGCACTTCTCCATGACACTAGCAGCAAGAGGGGACTAGAGATGGAGTGTGCTCGAGTTGAAGATGGTTTAGGTTCTCATGCTGAAACGGATGATCTGCAGTAAGTCTTCCGTTCCAACCAGATAGTTTTGGCTGAATTCGGGGCATCCCCACATTCCAGGTCATCACACATCTCTTCCACATTCGACAGTATGGATCTTGCACCTTAGGGCAACGTAGGCTTCGTTGGTTCTCTTTGCACTTCTCCATGATACTAGCAGCAACAGGGGACTAGAGGTGTTGGTATGCCCATACTTGTAGATGGTTTGAGAGCCTGGGGCTCAATGTAGACAGATATCCCCATTTCAGTATAGTGTTAAGGCCCTCTCTATCCCGCTTACATATCACTAGGTGAACCAGGTCATTCGAAAGGATCTCCTACAGTTACACGCTTTCAGGACTTGGTTGGCACCTCGTGAGCTCCCTGTGAAGCTCAACTTTTACAGAGACCATTGCCTACGAGTCTTAGAGAAGGGCTTCATCAAACGACTAGGATACACACGGATCCAACTTCCCAACTCCATGAGGATCTTGATTGGGTAGTTCCGGGTCTTACCACACCACCTCTATATAGAGAGCGGTTGAGCGGAGGGCATAGCTAGAGAGGGCCACATTTGTACCTTGTGCGACTCCCACTCCTGAGAGTTCGAGTCAAAGGAGCATTTTGCTTTCAGGTGCCTGGTATATTACGAGATCAAAGATCGATACTACTGTCTTTTTCAGAGATGGCTTTGGCTCCCTACCCCGTTTCCTGTCTTACCCAGATCAAAGGTGTTTGACAACATTCATTCATGAGGCCATACGACATAGGGAGTGTTTGGTCCGATTACATAGGGGAGATCATGACACACATTGAGACCCCACCCAGAGCTTGATCAGCGAGTTTTTTCAGCGAGACAGTTCTGTCTAGCCGAACTTACAGAATCGTCGGGCATGGGGGCCCAAGCCAGCGATAGAGACACGTCAAATCCGTCAGCGCCCTGAGGCACATATCACACTTGGGGACATGGCTTCCATGTTTACTAGACTCGATATACGACCCACAGGACTGATTGGCACTTGTTCACTGCAGAGCTACAGCCAGGAGACTTCAGCGAGTTGTACACGCCAATAGATACCAGTGCCCTATCACAGGGTTTTGCAGCCTCACATACTGACGTCCCCTCCTAGGGCTGACACTCTCACTGGCTTCCTCTTAGAGAGTTTTTCCCTTCTAGGTACCGATGCCATCATGGGCAGGGTTGTGGATTATGGATTTTTTATTTGTCCTGGATGTTGATGCCCGTTTAGTGGCTCCACCCATCAGTTTCATTGTATCAGTTTCTTTCAGTCTCATAGACCCTTTTTGGTCTTCTAAAGACTTTAATAGACTGTGTCCGTACCATCTTTACAGTCGACTCTTCCATTTCAGGTGCCCTATGTGCAACCCCTGCAGTCCGTACATCCTTTTGTCTCTTCTTCGGCTGTTTGCTCCTCTGCTCAGCCCCTTCCTGCCTCCATTCCCTCTACCCCTATCCCCTCTCCGTTCTCTGTGCCTCTTTCCTTTTCTTCTCCTTCCTTTTCCAGCCCTTCATCTCCTACTTTTCATTATGCTCGGAAGAAGAAAAGGGATTCCCTTTCCCCGTTACTTTTGGAAGGGGTGAAGGCTGCCAAATTAGATTCTTCCGCCTTCCCCTCTTCTTCACTTCAACATGATTTGCTTTGTCAACTATGTGCTGATTCGGTGACCTCGCCTTGTGCTGTTGGATTTTCCTTACGAAGAATTCTTTCCCCTGAACCTTTCCTTCAGAGTATTCGCCAGGAACAACAACTTGGTGTTTGCCTTTATTTTACGGGAAGAGTTATGACGGTGGCTTCTTTGCAAGCTTGGTCCTCCGTTGCAGTGGGTGTCGGGAAGATTACTTCTTTTGTGTTCATGGGCAAGGGATTCTATTTTGCTCATTGTGCCTCTGTGGACACTGTCTTCCACTTGCTTACTTTGGGTGGAGTTCATGGAGCAGGTCACTTTGCAGTTGTTATGCCTTAGGATCCTCTTTTTGATCCAGCCCGCTCCCTCCTCCACTTTTGTCCTGTTTGGGTTACCCTCAAAGATTTGCCGGTCCCGCTTTTTCAGCATGTTCCTTCTCTTGCAGCCCTGCTAGGCCGTGTTCTTTTCATTCCAAAGCAGGACTTCTTGGTCACAAGTAGAGATATTTGGGTATGTGTTCTTTGGGATATGGAGCAACTTATACCTTCATGTCTGGATGTGGACTTTGGATTGCCTCATCCTCTCCGGATTCCTCTTCGCTTTGCCTCCTTTTCTAATGCTTGCTATAAATGTCGCCAGTTAGGCCATTTTGCTAGAGTATGCCCATTGTCTTCTTCTCCAGCTCCTGCTTTGCAGACTTCTGCTCCTTCTGTATTGGTTCTTGCGGTTCCTCTTTCTTCCTCTAGCACACAAGAAATCCGGCATTTTTTCATGCGTTCTAAAGTCTAGAGGAAAGTTTAGGATGCTACGTTGGTTAAGGATTCTAATCCTTTTGCTGTTTTGTCACTCCCTACAGTGTCAGATTGTCAGGTTTCTTGTGATCTGGTTTATGTTGCTACTTCGACGCCTGAAGTTGTTCTGTTAGATTCATCTTCACTGATGCAAAATGCTGCTGTTATGCAAGATGTGGAAGAAAATCTACAGTCTTCTTCAGCTCCAGATACTAGTATTCCGAATGCAGATATTTCTCTGGAGTTTCATGTTCCTTCCCGTGAGAAGCTTGTTGATATGCCTGCCCCTTTACAGAGCCTCTCAGTCTTGGATACTGTTGTTCCTTTTTCCCCGGAATCTTTTCATCCTTGGTTGTAGCAGGTTGTTGATCCTGTGGTTCAGAAGTTTCGGCTTCCAGCTTACATTAAGAAGAATCACAAAGGAAAAAAACAACTTTGTTTTATTGATGGGGATGTCACTCCGTTCCATCACTTTTTACAAGTCAATAATTTGAAAGTGGTTGATGTTCTATTGGATTCTCCTCCAACTGATATGTTAATTTTTACTTGGTTGCCTCATGAGTTTTTTTCTCTTGAGGTCTTACTTGTAAATTTTATCTTTGTACTTATTGGTGGGTTTTCACCTCTTTTTGAGGTTTCCCACGCAGAAATAAAAGATTTCACTTAAAAAAAAAAAGAAAAGTGTGTGTGTGTCTCTCTCTCTCTCCAACCTCTCTTTATTCTTCAAGTTAAATCTAAGATTGATGGATGACTAAGTCTAAAGTAAGCATTATTGCATGATTTGTAAAAGATGGAAACCCACAGGTGGTAAAAGCATTCCTCAATTTTTTGGCATCGAGGCATGTTAGAACTGTATCTTCAGGTTGGCCCTCTTATCACCGTCGAGCTAACTTGCAGCACCCTAGCCTGTCTTTAGGTTTTCTCCGCAGCATTATGGATGATTTATAAAAGATGGAAGCCCACGGGATGTAAGAGCATGTCAGGCTCACTTTTTTGGTGTCCATAGTTGCATATGAAACACGTTTCATACTTGTATGAAACCCGCATGAAACGTCTAAACGTTTCATACGGCCCCAATTTTTGGGTAGGGTTCAAAAGGGGGCAAAAAAGCGATTTGACGTACGCCTGTGCACGACGTATGCCCATACGCTCCGTCCGTGCAGCCCGTACACTCCCTCTTGCTCATTCTCGAGGTTTGTGCCCCCAATCATCCCCAATGTGCATTCAATCGTCCTTTCTATAGTCTACCCTTCTTCTTGAATTTGGCGCTGCATCCTTTCATGCCATCTGCTCTTTCTTATGTTTATGAAATCTAACGCTCCTCTCTTGATTCATCTGCTCATCTTGCATGCATGATGTAGGTTGCAAAGCTGCAATTACTTTTGCTGTTCTACATCGCTTTTTGCAAGCAAAAAAATGCCTCGAAAAGGTAGTGCATTGTGGAGCAATGTCACCTTCAATTCCTTTGGTGCACACTATGATAAGAGTGGCACAGGCAAGTGGACCTGCAACTTTTGTGCTGAGCCGCATCATGGGACATTTCAGAGATTGCAGGCTCACTTTTCTCGAACAAAGGGCTTTGGTATTGGCCCTTGTTCTCATGAGCCAAAGGAGGTGTATGATGGCTTGAAGGCCTGGAAAGCTAAAATGCTAGGGATTCCAATTGATAGAGTCAATGCATGGGATGAGCTTGAATTAAATATCTCAGCTATTCCAGCATCAATGAGGGAGGAGAATGACATTTTGCAGATGTCGCAGTCTTCAGGCTCCATATGTTCCTTCGTGCTATAGATGCATCAGCTTCAAGGACAGTGGTGACAGGTGCATATATATGGTCTCATTTGCGCACAGCTATTCTTGAGATTGGTGTAGCAAATGTGGTGCAGGTGATCACAGATAATGGCTCCAATTGTGTGTCCATGGGAAGGATGCTTGAGGATGAGTTTCCCACTATTGTTTGGACACCATGTGCTTCTCATAGTTTGGATCTTGCCATTGAGGACATGGCAAAGTTGCCTTGGGTTTCTCATATATTTTCTAAAGCTTTGAGCATGGTAAATTTTGTAACCAAAAGACCCAAGGTCTTGAGCATGTTCAGGGAAAATAGTGACCTCGACCTTTTAAAGCCCTCGAAGACACGGTTTGCTTATATGTTCATAATGTTGGAGAGGGTTGTTCAAGTGCGGCATGGCTTGCTGTGTATAGTTGTTTCCCGTGACTGGCAGCAATGGGGGGATAGGAATGAGCCCAAAGCAATTGGTTTCAGCCGCATGGTCATGAGAGATGCATGGTGGGAGGAGGCTGCAGCTCTAGTAAAGACAATGAACCCCATGTACAGCGTTCTTTGATTGACAAATATGGAGGGGAGCACCATTGGGCTTCTCTATGAGTTCATGGACAAAGTGGGGGAAGCCCTTGATGCGTGTACTCACCTATTTGCAGACAGGTATCCCGTACGCATGAGTCATCCTTCGAAGTTTAGCATTTTTCCAATTAGCAAAGTGGCAATGCTAAGAATTCCTTTTAATCTATGTTTTCATTTTTTCTAAACATTATCGGTTTTGCCTTTGATTCATAATTTCTTATGAAGGATTGAAGACCTTAAGGAGATTTGGAACATGCGTTGGGATTGATTTAATAGGTCAATCCATACTGTTGCTCATATCCTTGATCCTCTATGGAGGAATGAGCAGCAATATCTCGATAGAGAATTAGAGGATGGGTGGTCAGCTTATATGAGCAAGATCGTGGGAGATGATGATGATCTGCTTTTGAAGCTGGAGGATGAGTGTCTTCTTTTCCGCAATTGAAGCGGTGTTTTTGGATCACGCAATGCACAGAGAGAGGAGACTCAGCTAGCAGCAGTTTCTTGGTGGGAAAAATATGGCATTGAGGCACCCCACTTGGTAATACTTAACCCTAGAGAGAATACTTTCTTATTACTTGAAAGCATGTGGGTATAGCTTAGCAATTGGAAGCTGCCACTAAACTGTTAAGTCTGAGAATGTCTCTTGTTTTGTTTCAAAGATGCATAGCGATGCGAGTTCTCTCACAAGATTGCAGCTCTGGACCTTGTGAGAGAAACTGGAGTACATGGGCCTTACTCCATGCGAGAAGAGGAACAAATTGTCCACTGTGCAATTGGAGAGGTTGGTCTTTTGCCATTGCAATCTACGATTGCTCGAGCAAACGGACTACCCCATTGAGCCTCGGCAGGTGAATCCCTACAAAATCGACATCACAAAGTGCAAGGAGATGCCAGGAGAGGGATATCTACGCCATGTCGTACGAGGAGATCACGACTTCATCTCACCACACCCGATCCTCCCAGGCAGCTGGTGCCAGTACTTCGATTGCACCTGCATCTCATGAGGATGCTTTTTATGAGTCTTCTGGGAGTTCCAGTAGCAGTGAGGAGGAGGCTAATGAGGACATGGATTCGGTTGAGGAGGAAGATGCTGACATTGATGATGAGGCTTGACTTTTGATTTGTGACTTTGTCACTTATTATTGATAGACAGTACTTTGGATTCGAGTTGTAGTTTGACCTTTTTACCTTCATGGTCCATCACCATGGATGACTCTAGTTTTTAATATTATCAGTATTCAGTATGTATGATCAGTATGATCACGATTCAATTATCAATATGTATGATCATTCAGTATGTATGTGTGAAGATGATCATTGAGTACTCTAGTATGTATAATGTATGATCATTGATGACTAGCTTTTTATATGATCAGGATTCAGTATGTATGGTGCTTATACTTGATATGTATGTTTTTTGTATCATGTCTGCACTATGGAGTCACTTACAATCTTTATTTGCACATTTTTGTATATGGCATGATGCATACCCTAGGTATGAATGCACATATTTTCACATTCCGAATGAAACCCGTTTCATTCATTTTTCGAAACCCGTTTCAAACGTATGAAACCCGTTTGAAACCTCCCGTTTCAGAAACTCCTGGCAACTATGTTGGTGTCAGAGGCAGATTAGAATTGTATCTCCAGGTTGGCCCTCTCATTACTTTAGTGCTGACTCGCAGCACCAAAGTATGTCTTCAGGTTGGAAAGGCTAGGGAGAGTCCTTGAAGAAAGAGGCGCCTCAAAGAAGCTCCTGCTTCCCAAACCCGAACACACCCAAGGCTTGAGGGTGAGACGAGAGAGGGCTGAAGGGATGCAGAGGGTCCTTTTGAAAAGGAAACGGGAGTGAAGAGAAGGAAAGAATGAGAGAGAGGAGGGCGGCAGGGAGGGAATGGAGAGGGAGGGCGAGAAGGAGAGGGGGAAGGAGGCGGAAAAGAAGGTGGAGGGAGAAGGAGGCGGGGAGGAAGTGGAAGGGAAGGAGGCGGAAGGGGAGAAGGAAGGGAGATGGAAAGAGGGGGAGAGAAGACGCGGAGGGGGAGGCGGGGAAGGAAGCGGAGGGGGAGGCGGAGAAGGTGGTGGAGGAGGTGGCAGGGTGGAGGCACAAAGTTTGCCGAGGAGAGGCGGAAGGGGGGGCGGGGCTGGAGGCCGGGAGGAGGAGCGGAGGCGGGGATGGAGGCAAGAGAAGCTGGGGGAAGGAGGCGGCAGAAGGAGGCTGGAGGGAGGAGGAAGATGGCGGGCAGGGGGAGCAGCTAGGGAGCTCACAATAGCTCCACAGGGCAAATTCTTTGCCGAGAAATTCATTATTTAAAATTTAAGTGTTCTTAAAAAAATATCAAACAAAGCCACGTTAATAGTGCTTACTAAGTAATCCCAGTAATCCCAATCCAATAACAAAAACTTTAATAGCAAGAAGAAAGAAACAAAGCAGAAAATAAGAAAAAGAAATATGGAAGAAACAAAGGTCAAGTTTACTTGGTTAATTTCTAGTCTAATGAACCTTTCAATGGCTTTGTAAATAAGTAGTCATAGTTTGGAAACCCATGATTCTGTGTGAAATTTTTGGAGGACACATATGGCCTTTTGTGGTGCTTTTGAGAGGACACATTTACAAACTTGGGACCTTGCATTCAACTACTTCTCAACGTTTGAACCACCTAAAATCTGGATCGTCAAGTTGTTTGATTGCAACTGTGTACTCATCTTGCACCAAGGAGAATGAAACAAATAAATGTGAAAATTCAAGGCACTAGTTATTGTACACGAATGCTCTTACCCATGGCAGGCCGTATTGCGCTCACCTTCTTCTCTTTGGGAGTTTTGGTCATGCAGCCTTGAGCTGTACATGCTGCAGTTCATGGTAATTAAGCTACTAGTAGACAAGGACTCGTTAAACATTTGCGAGTACCATTTGGACTACTTCTAGACAAAGAGGGAGGACTAAATCAAATACGTAAGAACATAAGTCTGCAGGTTCTGTTTTGATGAAAAGATTGGATGCTTTTGTGGGACATTACTCGCGCGCTTTTGCAGTCAGTGGCTTTATTATTTCTTGTGTGGCGTTACATTTCAAACAAGAACTCCGGCTGAGATTCAGAATCATGTTCTGAGATACACTGTGTCTTCTTGTGCAACCAACACACGTTGTTTTGCATATTACACTAGTTTGATGCAAGTGTAGGGCACATTTGTTTCTTAGCCTTCTGTGGGTCCGTCGTGTGATAAAGATAAAGAGGGTGCCTAAATTGTTGGACAAGCATGAGATGTTCCAGTAACAAGCTCTTTAAAGGATTATGGTATTTGGCTGCATACTCTAGTTGGTTTTTTTCTTGGATCCACATGTATCCAAAGGGGGAATGAATGGTCCATTTTCGAGTATGTGAGGGGTTTGATCAACAGTTTGACATTGGAACTCTTAACTGATAATACTTTTTCCAGGAAAATTGAAGAGGAGTTCGACAAGGAGCTGAAGAAGCTTGTGCAGCTTTTAAGAAATGGTTCACAAACTGATCCCTACCTGGCACATTTAGCACATGGTCTGCAAGGCGTTGGGCAGGACTCTTGACTGCTTGATCTTCATTTGAGAGACATGTCTAATGCGCTTGCATCATACCTGTTAATTTTTAAGGTCATATGACCATACATATTTCTTGTTTACCTTGAGAGAACAAATTGTTGGATTATATCGTCACGAGTAGAGTTGAATTATGGTTCTGCTAATATATGTGGTTTGAGATGGCTTCTGCTAATATATGTGGTTTGAGATGGCTGCAGAATTTGACAATATTAGCTGAAATCCAGAGATATTTTCTTCATTGAAACCTTAATTTGCAAATTATTAGGCATGATGTTGTATGATAATTCAAAGAAAAGCTGTTAACTTCACCTACTTGTATGTCTTCACCTGTTAGTATGTCTTCTTTGCATATGCTGATTGTGTTGATCCTTGCTCAAGGTTTTGTTGAGGCAATCAAATTGATGACATAATGCCTTTATGCCTTAAGAAATGTGGACGTTCTTTGTTTTGATCGTTGCATATGTGGATTACCCATCTTGTTCACCTTTATAAAAGTTTTGTTCTATCAAATTTCTTTCTATAATGTATATTCGAGTTGTTTCATGCAACTTCCAGCTCCCTCAGGATCAGACAGGCTTATGTAGCCTTAACCAAATGAGGCTGGTGTAAGGGTTCTTACAGGAAGCCAGGGTCATCCTTAAGGTTGGCAAGACTTTTTAAGGCATTGAAGGCTGGTCAGTCAGGCCATTGTCAAATGGCCAAGGGAGCACAGCTCATTCTATTCTATATAGATCTGATGCAAGCTACTCACTCCCTAAAACTCTATCAAGGGACATCTGACAAATCTTTCAAAGCACGTCCTCTTTTTCAGTATCTTGGCTTGTGCTTGATGAAGTGAAAAATACAGGAACACAGAGAGAGCAAAGGAGCAACAGTGTGTTGCATATAGCCACACGGCAAATTAAATTACTGAACATAAAATGAGTATTAATCTTATATATTAGGCTTGCGTTTGTGATGTGGCACCAAACCCTTAAAAAAAACCCAACGCTGGAGGCAGCGAAAGCATTCCATTGTAAGATAAATTAAACTCTCCCTCCATGGAACTGATGTATCTATCGGTCTAGAAGTACATGGTTGCTAATGAACTGCGGTAGGATATACCCATCAAGGAAATGAGAACAACGGAGAAGACAGATTGCAATACAAAATGAACATCGACAAGTAGTGTTAAACCATCTAGAAGATTTCTTGTATTGCAATGAATGTTACGGAGCATCAAATAGAGTTTGTTGTCATTTCAACTTTCAAGAACTCATTGCATATGGTGAAGTATACAAAAACCTTTGATGAACTCTTCCTCAAACGAAGTAGTTTAATGATGTTGGTGAATGTGTTGCATGATGACGAAGGCATTATTACACTCCCAAAGCCTCAACACAAACCAAGTTTACTCGTGTTGCCTAATTAGTTGTGAAAGATGTGGCAAAAAGCAGTATTTCTTGGACTTTGTAAGAGTTGCATGTCATTGTTAAGAATGCAATAGCACTTTTTCGTTTGCAATTCGATTGCTATTATGTAAATATGGTAATTTGTACAAGTTGCTATATTGCACAGTGATTGCTTGCTTTCTATTTCATGTAGCATATTCTTGTGTCCCTCTGTATAGTTACCCCATGTATAGTAGTGACTGCCAATATATATATACTAGTCACTCTTATGTAGCTATACTTGATATTGTAAGAGATTGTAGGACGTAATTGATTGTTGCATAGCACCTCGATGCTATGCAACGCTAATTACTCTATTGCTATATGGCAGTGTATGCCAAGTCTAATATGGTAAGTAATACTATGCAGCAATTGCTATTATATTAAGCTTTACATAGAAATGGATGTTAAATAGTAGCTAACATTGATTGCTACAAAGCATTGAAATTGCAATATCACAATCATTGCTTTATGGCAACCTCCATGATATAGTAGTGACATCGCTCTATAACAATGAAATTGGTATGTAGTTGTGAAATTCTTGTAACAATGTCATCGCTTTATAGCAGTGAGATTGCATTGCTTTAAGGTAGTAGCTTTGCTCGATTTTTGTTTCTCAGGATGGTATCATCATGATTGCTTACTTGGGACAAGCTTGTTGCCTTGACTTTCTCGTACCTTGTTAGATGCTTGAAGTTTCCAATGAAATTGGTAATAGGGCAGCTAACTTGTACCATCTTTCATCAAAAGTTCATGAGGCCATATACTAGGCCTTGCCTTTCAGGCTAGCATAGATGTAGTAGGCACGTCATGATGGCATTTTCATCTTGTGATGGTGTCTTCTATTTTCATCCTTCGTACCCTAATTGCTCGCTCCCTTGTCTACCAACTTGTTATTTTAGACTTTAATTTTGTTGACGTTACACTTGTAAATAAATGGCATCATTTTCAAACACAAAGTTAAAAGTAGGTCTATTTCTAAATCGCCTAGGCTATTTCCCATACTTGGAGTAGAAAATACACAAGAGCTTATTGGAATTGAAATCACTTTAGGAGTAGAATCTTTTTAGAAGTTCTAGAAAATGGTTTTATTAAGCTTACTAAAAATAGCTTAGTCACCAAATTAGAGTAATCCCTTATTAGGCCTTTTATAATGAACGAAACCCCTTTTAAAAATTGGTGATGAGCTAACTTTGCTAAGAATTTTATAGTACCCCCAAACAACATCAAAATAGGTGACCATAGTGCATGAGATTACGGGTTACAATTGCAGCATCAACTTCTTATTCGGATGAAATCAATCGATCATCATTCTTGAGGTCAAAAAGTTGGCAAATACAACAAGTGTACACTTGCAACATAACAAATGGTTTTGAGATTGTAAGTAATGAACATCTAAGGCAATCAAAGAGAAAAAGCTTGATCAAAATTGTGAATTCATATCTTGTGTACAACTATTGTTTGTCTTTTATGGAAAATGCTTGCAATACAGAAAACAATTTTAATACTGCAAGTAATGAGAACACGTAAGCAATCACAAGGAAAGAGTGATCAAAATTGCAAATTTATCCTCAAATCTCCTCCTTATGCTCCTTATACTTATTATAGTAATCAAACACTTGTGTGGACATTGTGTCTTTTTTATTGTACAACATGTACTTTTTGCAAAAGCCATGTAGATCCTCTGCAAGATTCCATATATATAACCAAGGGGCTAGTCCTCTTATGAGATAGAAAGGATCTTGGTCATTGTCCCCAAGATTAAATGTGTTTGTATAGACATAGTTTTCCCAATCATTGTCTAGGCTTTTGTATCTCATGTCATCTCCCAACAGGATGTTTGTGTTATCAAAGTATCTGTGTTATACCCATATGGTGTCAAGGTTTTTTCAAAATAGCGGCATGATCTAGCATTGGTGAGACACCCTTGCAATATTAAAGAAATGAGATGGAGCCACCTCACAAAAATATTGGTTGTAGGGTGCTAGCTCACCACTCCTGTGAGTGCTAAAAGGGGCTATATGTTGTAGCACTTACATATTCCACGTATAAAGACGTATACATTCATATAGCACTCACATGGTGGCACTTACATAGTTTACCTATAGGAAAGTGTTATGATGATGCTAAGATGGACTATTCTCAATTGCCATGGCAAGGAAGGAGAAGCAATGATATAGTAGTCAATGATATGTAGTTATATAACAATCTAATGTCATAAAGCACTCATATAGCACTCTCATAGTCACCTAGCACTCTCACATAGCACTCTCATTGCACTTACATAGCACTCTCACAACACTCTTAATACATTAGATTTTGGAAATACTATCCATCATCACTTTCCTTTAAATACAATGATCAACATCATGTGCAAAGATGCTAGCATGGAAGAAGTCCGGATCAAGTTGCTCACACATAACATCAAGGAGGATGAATCAATGTGACAGCTGGAAGAGATTCAAGCATGCTTTTGAAGAATGAATGACTCTTATGCTTTCATACATTCATTATCCATGTACATTTACTTCAATGAGAGTGTTGTGTGTCCCATATGCCAAAATCCTTTCAATACCGCCAGTAGATATTATTATTTGAAATGCAAGCATCAATTTCACTTGGTATGCCTCATGAATACTATGAAAGTTAGAAGTGCTCGTGTTGCTTTGCAATGCTATGTGGCGCATCTATTATATGATATTTGTGTACTAGAACAACTTATAATACAAACCCCTATTTCTAAAATATACAAACTGAGCATTGAGCCATGGATGAGTTAAATTTTTTATATTACATTTTGGCATATATGAGGAATTGGATATATTTGAGCCACCAATGCATAGCAAATTTTGTAAAGACAAATGAATTTTTCATTTTTCCATTTTTGCAAGAACATATTGTAAAGACATGCGATTGTCTTTTCAAAAATCTCAACAATGCTATCAAGCATAGGATTATCATGCAAGGGTCCCTAGAAATTAAGCACTACCCACTTAGGGAGATCACCATGATTGGGTTCTCATCTTACATCACCAATATCCTTTTGTTCACATCACCAATATTATTCAAGATTCTTAGCCCTATTTAGTCACAAGCAATGCCTCATGACTCAATGCACAAACTTGTAGTTATCTAGCTATGCTTACTAGAACACTTACTGTAGGGCTGCAAGAGAACTTTCATCATGAGAGATTTCAAGTGAGGTATTGGAATCTAGCAATCTTCTCACCATTGCCAATTTGGGTTCACTAGTTGTTGGGTTCTGATGTTTGCAAACTATGCTTCCTTATTTCAAAACGTTCATAGTTTTTGAATTATGAAAGCATATTCTCAATTGGATTAGTGGAGAACTTGAAACACATTGTGTGATTGGAACCATTGCATTACAAATTTTTTTCCTCAACAATGCATGCTTGTGTGATGTGTGAGGACTATCACCTCAACAATATTCCTTTCAAACATCTTGTTCAGTCATACACCAAGCCATTCACACACTACCCATGCTTGGGTTTTAGTCTCCACCACATCACTTATCTCTTCAAAAGCTAGAATTTGCACCTACAAATTGTCTCATTGATAATTGGTTACAATTCTTGCAAGTGCTTGTAGTATGTCTCACAAAGATTGAGAAACTATAGGGCCGTTGATGTAGGTTGTATATCCCTAAATTTTTGTTATGGAAATTGTATTTATGATATATCTTGTTTTGGATATTATTATTTTTAGTCGAGTGCGACTATGGCAAAGTACTCCATAGGAGCGCACCGGACGCGGCGGGGGTCCTAGTGGATACTTTGTGTGGTTAGTTGGGGATGCCTGACTAGCTTGTGTTTTGCCATACTAGATGATCGGTATTGTGGGTGATTCCATGTTAATACTGATGTTGCTAGTATTATTGGTATTGTGCTTGATTATTGTGCTTTGAGCGCGGTTATGTTGGGATCGGTTGATTCGGTGATTCGTTCAATTGATTGTTAATAACTAATGTAATTGGCGGCTTGAGTACAGGTGATGGAACTCATAGCGAGGATTGGAGTAAGTGCGAGGGTACCGATCGAGGTGTCAGACAGTGCATTATATATGGCCATGGGCCAATTTTGTATTTGTTTAATTATTACAAGTTTGAGCAATATATATTTTGTTGAGGACATAAATCATTTTGGGCCCCAAGATGGCTATGTAAAGCAAATCCCTCATTTTTGGATGAGAGGGATAATTTTGGCTCCTTGGTGCTTTTATGAAAAATCATAAATACTCTAGATGAGGAAGCGTGAGCCACTCATCTAGGGGGGGGAGATTGTACCCATTGTGCTGTCATTTTCATGGTATGATTGCGTTCTCTTTCTCCAGTTGATTAAGTGGTGAATTTGTGTGAAAAGAATTACCTTCTGGTTTCAGTGGTATCAGAGCTTGGGTCACGCTCTTGTGAAGAAAAGAAAGTTTGAAGCTTCCTCGTGTGGATTCAAAAAGAAAGCCCACGGAAAGGGAAAAAAAAGATCACGAAGCTTTTAGAGGGTCACCGTCCTTTAGAGGGTCACCGTCTCGTGTGCGCAGACTCGAGAGCCAGAAGACTAGAGTACTTGGGATGCATTGACTCACTACGCACTGCAGTGAGCATTCCGATGCCTACGCACCCATCAATACCTCCATGCACCCACCTATAGCCCGCAATAGTTAAGAGGAGCCTAGAGCCCTCCACAGTCTGCGGCTCTTCTTGTGCAGCTCCTCAGCTAGCCGCGAAGTCGCCTCGGGACTCCAAGTTCTCTTGGTCTGCGTGTGCCCATCTGCAAAAAAATTCGCACCAGCCAGCGTTCGTGCAGTCAGCAGCTTCTAGAGACCATGGGACTTAGGAGTTCCCTCTACTCGAGCCCGTCCGCAGAGTACGGAGTCTGACACCCATAGTCTTTGGCAGTAGGCTCATCAATGCAACACTAGGAGTTGCACCAATCGAAATCTCTGCCTGCAAAACTATGAGCCGCCGCAGCCTGCTAGCCGTGTGATTTTCAAAAATAAAATAAAATATATCACCTCTGAGTCCACGCGCAGAGCAGACAAGCATTCGAGCAGTCCCATAATCTCTTGTCCTCCGTGTCCTACTCCTCTATCTGCACGCCTGCGTCAATGAAGTTTTAAATCACCGCCTCTCTACCCGATTGTCGCTCGGTGATTTTCAGACTCAAGAGCAGCCTCTATGAGCAGTTTTACGCGTGCAACGTTTTTTTTCTTTTTCAAGTCAAAGTTATCCTTTGACCATATATATGGAGCAAGGGTAAAGGACCTAAGGTTCAAAAAGGCCTCTAAGGAATTTGTTTTATAAAAAAAAAAAAAAAGAGAGAAGAGGAAATTCAACAAGACGATCGGAGCTCGCGACAAGGCGAAGACCATTGCCAAATCTGAGAAGCTTGAATCAAGAAGGTGATTGGAACCACGAATCACCGAGCAATTAATTGGAAATCAGTCGAGCGCAAGAGCAAAGACGACTACGAGCGACATCATCGATCACATATCCCCCACTCTAGTCCTTTCCACCTCCGATTAGAGAGTGAGATAAGTGATTTCTTTTGCTTTATATTTCATACACTTAGTATCTTCCGCTATCCATTTCTTACCATACACTCGAAACGCACTTTTTCCATCCGTTTAATTCTCATACACTTAGTATCTTTATTTTTCTCTGCTCCGCTTTATTTGTACTCATTGCATTATCATGGCGCATCAACCACAACCACCCACGCTCCAAGAGCAGTTAGATGCACTTCAGGCACAATTGGCCGATGAGCGTGAGCATAGGGAGAGATTGGAAAAGAAAATCAATGGTAAGAAAAGGAAAAGACATTCATCTGATGATGAGTCATCCGACAATGATACTATTATCAGGATAGTCAAAGCCACATTGAGAGCACAAAATTCGAGGAAGAAGAGTAAGATGAGTAGAAAAGTTTTCTCATTTCAAAATTTTGATGGAAAGAAAGAAGCACGCACTGTCTTGTCTTGGATCAATCAGCTAGATGATAATTTTTCGGGGGAGAAATTCTCCGAAAAAGATAAGATTAAATGTGCTGCAAATCATTTAGTAGAGAGTGCTGCACTTTGGTGGAACATCACTAAGCACAGTAAAAGGCGACCGAAATCTTGGAAGTCTTTTCAAAAGCTCATCAAGCGAGATTTCCTTCCCTCACATTTCAAAGCAAAAACTAGACAACAATGGGACACTTTCAGGCAGTTCGACAAGGAAACGATCTCCACATATACTGATAGATTTTGGCAAACGTTGATCCAATTACAGTCTTTAGAGAAAATTAATGAGCGCGATCAATGAAGGAAGTGTGTGGCAGGTCTAAAGTCTAAGCTGAGAGCCGAGATTAACATGTTTCATCCTCGCTCACTGAGCTCAGCAATTTCTCTTGCAATGAATTGTGAAACGAAGAATGGGATCCCAAAAGAAGGAAAAGATCAGGAATGGCATGTACCCTTCCATAAAAAAAAGAGATTTGATAAAAAGCCCTTCTTTAAATCTAAAAATGGTTTTGTACCACAGAAGACAGATTCTTCTTCGAAGCCAAACGGTGGGACTTTTCCGAAGAAAGAAATAAGGTGTTTCAAGTGCAACAAGCTGGGACACATAGCCCAGTGTCTTGAAAGAAAGAAGACCTCGACAGCGAAAGTGCACATGATTGACGACGAAGTAGCCAAGCAAGAGGGAGGTAAGCATAATTGTCATGCTCTTCTAAAGATGAAAGGTTTCATTAATGGCAAAGAAGTTGTTATTTTGCATGACGATGGTAGTACACATGATTTCATTTCGGAAAGAACCTTAGCAAAGCTAAACCTAGAGTCTTTCCCATCTAACTATAAGGTCAAAGCTGCTTTTACCAAAACAAAGTACAATTGTACTAGAGAAGTCAAGAATCTTGAAATCTCAATCAAACCCTACAAGGATACACGAGACTTTTTAGTGGCACCCCTATAGGGAGTGGACATCATCTTAGGAATGCCATGGAGGCATCAATACAATCCTAAGATAGATTACGGTTCACATCAGATGTGGATTGACAAGGACATATAAGAAATATGTCTGAAAAGCTCAATGAAATCTGAGGTCAGTCCTTTACTCAACCACACACAAGCTAAAAGAGCAATTAGAAAACGTGAGAAGACATATCTTATTTTGGTGAATACGGTTACGGCTACTCAGCCAAACACTAAGCCTACACACCAAAAATTTCTTTCTCAATTTTTTGATTGTTTCTTAGAGGATTTACCGCCTGGACTACCATGTTCTCGACCGGAAGATCATATGATAGAAATCCTACCGGGCAACACTCCACCTTGCAAAGCTCCTTATAGAGTCAACCAGCTAGAGCAAAAGGAAATACAAAAGCAAGTGGAGGAACTGATAAAGAGAGGATTGATAAGACCCAGCAGTTCTCCTTATGGAGCACGTGTCTTATTAGTCAAAAAGAAAAATGGAACCTATCGAATGTGCATAGACTATCGTGCACTGAACAAAATCACAGTGAAGAACAGATATCCAATCCCTAGGATTGATGATCTTTTGGACAAATTGAAAGGGGCCAAGGTAGCAGTAAGATAGATCTCAAATCCGGCTATCATCAAGTTTGTATGGTAGAAGATATATACAAGACTGCTTTTAGAACTCAAACGAGACATTATGAGTTCTTAGTTATGCCTTTTGGGCTAACTAATGCTCCAGCTACTTTTAGTAGGATGATGAACCGAATCTTTCTTAAACACCAAGATTGTGTGGTAGTATTTTTCGATGATATTCTGGTGTTTAGCAAAGATGTTGAGGAGCATAAAGAACATCTGAAGCTAGTCTTTTCACTCTTGAAAGAAAATCAATTGTACATAAATCCTAAAAAGAGCAGTTTCTTTTAAGATCAGATAGAGTATTTGGGTCACATTGTATCCATCAATGGGATTCAAGTAGATCCAAAGAAGATTGAGTGCATAGTCACATGGCCTAAACCCTGAGATATACATGAATTGAGATCATTCTTGGGATTGTGTAGCTTTTACAGAAAGTTTGTCAAGAATTTCGCATACATTGCATATCCATTGACAGACCTTCTTAGGAAAGCTAAGCATTTCTTATGGACCGAGCGTCAAGATAAATCTTTTACAACTTTGAAAGAAGCTCTCACACAAGCTCCTGTGTTGCAATTACCCGATTTCTCTAAACCATTCTTTGTTGTCGTAACTGATGCTAGTGGATATGGAATTGGAGCCGTACTTATGCAAGATGGACATCCAATAGCATATGAGAGCCAAAAATTAAAACCAGCAGAATGCAATTATAGCACATATGATAAAGAATCAACCACTGTTGTTCATGCCTTACAAATGTGGAAACATTATTTGATGGGATTTGAGTTTCTTATCAAAACTGATCAGCAAAGTATCAAGCATTTGTTGACTCAGCCACATATCCGATAGGCACATCAAGTGGGCATAATTTATACAGAGTTTTCAGCCCATGATTCAGTATCAACCTAGAAAGGAAAATGTAGTTGCTAATGCTCTTAGTAGAAAGCTAAGTATTAATCACATCACTGCTATAGAGACCTAGCCTTTTGAAGGTATGAAGAATTCTTATCAAGGGGATCCAGACTTTTCCGATATATGGAACAAATTAGAAAATAACAACTGGAATCCTATGTTGGACTATTCATGCAATGATGGATACCTCTTTTATCAAAAGAAATTATGCATCACTCGACCCTCTAGACAAATTGTAATGGAGGAAATGCACCAACCACCATATATGGGACATAGGGGAGTGACTGCCACTTTACAAGTGATAGCAAGAGAATTCCATTGGCCTACTATAAGAAAAGATGTGGCTAAGTTTGTAGCCGAATGCATCACTTGTCAGAAGATCAAGAGTTACAAAGGCAAGACCCTAGGATTGCTTATGCCTTTGCCTATTCCTACGCAACCTTGGGAACAAATTGTTACATATCAATGCTCCACTCTCGTGTAACTACGCGGGAACCAGCTAACTCTACTTGTAAGCCCCCCATATGAGGAGAAGGCATTTGAGTAGCTCGGTTATCCGGTAGGTCCTGGTTTGGACACCAGATGGGGGCCATGTGTGAATTGATGGCTGGATGGCTTCAAATAGAGTTGGCACACCGCCAACTAGGCTACATGCAAGTGCGGGAAGGCATCCCATGACTAACTGCACTGAGGGTAGACGGAGCATTTCTCGGGGCAGCCCACTCTTGGGTTACGGGGCCCGTTTGGAGCCTCAGATGATCCCCGATGGCTCTGGGCTAAACGGTGTCAATGGTCAGTTGCTCTATTTTGTGCACCGGTTCTATCGTGTGGTCAGTGGCCTATTTTGGGACCGACCCCCAGTCGGCCGTTTTGGGTGGACTGGGTGGATCACCCAATTGGCTCTAACTGACTACTTATGGTGGCTATATAAGAGCAAGCCCATGAAGCCCATTTCATCACTGGCTACGGCAACCCTGATTCCTTAGCATCCAGCCTCTGTCTTCTACTGTTTCCAGCTCGCCATCGAAGCTTCTTTCATAGGAGCGCACAACGGGGAGGTAGTGCCATCTATTGTATCAGTTTTACAGTAATCAAAATTTTGATTCTCCATACTATCTGTTTTCTCTCTTGCGTACGAGATCATGTTATTTATTGAGCACAGACATTGTATTGTTTTCTTACATGGTATCAGAGCCTGGACTCTAGCAAGAAGATTTGGTAGTGTGTTTCTGTTTGCGAGTAGATTGTGAGAGATGGCCCAGCCCACAAGACTGTGAATCCCACCGTTCGGCGAAAGCGAAAAGATGGACGGCACTAACTACCCACTCTGGAAGTTCAAGATGAAGACCATCTTAAGCGCATACGAGCTTTGGGATACTGCTACTGAGGTGGACCTGAAATCGGTTCTGAGACCGAGAATCTGGCCAATGCAGCACAACAGATAGTACCAACTGCGGATGAGATTCTTGCGCAGATAAGAAGAAATGCAGATGCGCTGTGTTCTATTGTCTGCAGTGTAAGTGATTTTGTCATGGCGTTAATTCAACATGTCACCACAGCGGAGGAGGCATGGACGGTCTTGAAAAATCAGTACGAGACCACGAATCAGACGTGGATTCAGAATCTGGAGACTCAACTCGCGAACAAAAAATTGTCTGAGTCTGAAGCGGCAGAGAAGTTTATCACCAGGGTGAAGAATATGTGCGATTAGATGATTGCGATTGGCATCACCATCACTAGCGAGAATCTAGCACGAAGGTGCACACAGATTCTCCCACCAAAGTATGATGGTCTTGTTACAGCGCTGAATACGTAGAATAGAAATCCGCCCCTCAACTTTGAGGATTTCAGCGCAATGCTTCTAGAGGAGGAGATGCGTCAAAAGACGAGGACTAGAGAAGATTCGGCTTTCTACGCTGGATCAAAGAAAGGTAAGGGTAAGGACTCTGGTAACCCATCTTCTTCTGATGATAAAAAGAGAAAGAAGAAGATCAAGTGCTTCTATTGCAACAAGGCAGGGCACAAGCAGAATGAATGCCGGAAGAAGATTGCAGATGAGAAGAACGGAGTAAAGAAAGAGTCCAGCAACAATGCACAGGCAGTACCCGTAGAGCTAATCGTAGCAATTGAGGAGATTTGCACGGAGGCAGTTCATAAACCTACAGATGAACTGTGGATTATTGACAGTGGTGCATCGCGCCACATGACAGTCGGAAGGATTGGTATACCTCTCTACAGTCGGTAGGGAATGACATCTTGGTAGCAGTCGGCAATGATGCAAAATGTCTAGGAAAAGGAAAAGGTACGATTGATCTCAAGTCAGATGGAGTTGTAAAACAGTTGTCCGATGTTCTTTATGTGCTAGATATCAAGAGGAACTTGTTGTCCGTTTCTGGGATCACGGATCAG
Organism: Dipteris shenzhenensis; assembly: GCF_047967505.1. Classification (NCBI taxonomy): domain Eukaryota; kingdom Viridiplantae; phylum Streptophyta; class Polypodiopsida; order Gleicheniales; family Dipteridaceae; genus Dipteris; species Dipteris shenzhenensis. The sequence continues at coordinate 43,550,841 of NC_141608.1, read as the reverse complement.
GACCTCAAAGTTCACTTCGATAAGAATGGCGCACAGATTTTGGATCTTCAAGGGAAGGTCGTTGGTAAAGGTACACGACACAACAACATCTACGAACTCTTAGCTTTCAGTGCTCGAGCGGATGTGAAGAACACTAAGCTGTGGCATGAGAGGTTTGGTCATCTAAACCTTAGTTCTTTAAAGGAGATGCATAGAAGTGGAATGATTGCAGACCTACCAGAAATTGCAGATTTGCCCGATGTATGTGAAGCTTGCATGATGGACAAGCAGCATCAGCATCCCTTTCCTAAAGAGGCCAGCAGGGCAAAGGCTCCTCTAGAGCTCGTTCACACGGACCTCTGCAAAAAGATGGAGACGGAAGCTTTGGGTGGTTCCTGCTACTTCATGACACTGATCGACGACTACAGTAGAAGGATATGGATATACTTCATGAAGACTAAAGACGAGGCTTTTAGTAAGTTCAAGGAATGGCATGTAATGGTCGAGAAAGAATCGGGGAGGAAGGTGAAGAAGTTGAGATCAAACAGAGGTGGAGAGTTCACATCAATTGAATTCGAGAGTTACTGCAAAAGTCACGGGATCAAGAGGCAGAAACCCTCGCCACATACATCACAGCAAAATGGAGTAGCAGAGCACAAGATGCGCGTCATCTGCGAAATGGGCAGGAGTATGATGAAAGGGAAAGATTTGCCAAAGACTTTCTGGGCTGAAGCATGTAACACTGCAGTTTACATTCTAAATCGTAGCTACGTGAAGGCTGTGAATGTGGGATGACTCCACTGCAGGCCTTTTTTGGTAAGAACCTTCAGTTGCACATTTCAGAGTTTTTGGATGTGACTGTTTTGTGCATGTCCCTGATGCTAACAGGACCAAATGGAAACCGAAGAGCCGGAAGTGTATTTTCTTGGGCTACAATGAAGAGGCAAAGGGTTACCGTCTCTATAACCCTGTTACCAAGAAGGTAATTGTAAGTCGTGATGTGGTCTTCTCAGAACAGCTGCATCAATTGGAGGAGGATGCTTCCTTCCCAGACAACCAGGACTAGGATATCCATCCAGTACAACCACCAACAGCAGACTGAACTCCCCCAACGGTGCTTGGGAGGATTCAAGATAAAGAAGAGGAAGAAGAGCCTACAGAACCACAATGGCAATAGCCATTCCCGAAGTGGGTAAAGCAGCTTTTGGACGGCAGAGAACCTCCAGCCATTGAGGAGGAACCATCCAAACACCACCGGTCCAAGAGATTAGAGGAGCAAAGAAGGGCGCAGGAACACTTGGTCAACTACGCTTTGATGACAGAGGTGATCTGTGCGAACCCAAGTGTCTTGAAGAGGCACAGGGTAATGATAGGTGGATGGAGGCTATGCAGTCAGAGTATGGCTCCATAATGAAGAACAACACTTGGGACCTTGTGGATCGACCACCAAAATGCAAGGTAATCGGCACCAAGTGGGTGTACAAGACCAAGTACAAGTCCGACAGCACGTTGGATAAGTACAAGGCTTGGCTCATGGCAAAAGGATTCGCACAGGTACATGGTTTTGATTATCAGGATACTTTTGCTCCCACAGCTCGACTAACCACAATTCGCAATGTTTTGGCTTTAGCTACCCAGGGAAGTTGGCCCGTGTTTCAGATGGATGTAAAATCCACCTTTCTGAATGGAGATCTCAAGGAGGAGGTATACATGGAACAACCACCAGGTTTTGAGATCCCCGGTTCAGAAGGTAAAGTCTATAAACTGAAGAAGGCACTTTACGGGCTGAAACAGGCCCCATGAGTGTGGTACCAGTGAATTGATGCCTACTTTCTACAAACCGGTTTCAGGAGGAGCCCATCTGATGCAAATTTGTATATCTTCAGAGAAGGAGGCAAGTGTATGATCATGGTCCTTTATGTGGACGACCTTGTCATAATAGGGAACCATGAAGAGAAGATCTCACAGACAAAGCATTTGCTAGGAAGAGAGTTTGAAATGATAGACCTCGGGGACTCAGACCTCGGACTCTGATGCATTTCGGTTTGGAGATTGAAGTTTGGCAAGAGCCGAAATAGATCTTCATTTCACAGTTGAAGTATGCTGGAGAGATATTGAAGCATTTGGCATGGCTGAGTGCAAGACAGTTAGTACCCCGGTGGACGAAGCAAAGTACAGAAGGCTTGTGGGTAGCTTGATTTACCTGTGCAACACACGGCCGGACATGAGCTTTGCGACTGGTATACTAAGCAGGTTTTCTAATAAGCCCCGAGAGAACCATTGGTGGAGGGCAGGGATGCGGGTGCTGAAATACATCAAAGGCACACTTGATTATGGCATCACCTATACCAAGGGCAACATCTTGACCGGATTCTGTGACTCGGGTTGGGCAGGAGATGTGGACAGTAGGAGATCAGTGACAGGTTACTGTTTCTCACTTGGATCTGGAGTTGTGTCATGGGTTAGCAAGAAGCAACCCACAGTTGCTCTTTCTTCTACCGAGGCTGAGTACAAATTAGCATGCTTTGCTTCTTGCGAGGCAGTGTGGTTGAGGAGGATTTTAGGGGACATGGGTGCAGTGCAGAACAAGCCTACGTAGTTATCATGTGACAATCAGAGTTGCATGGCGATTGCAAAGAACCTTGTGTTCCACGCTCGCACAAAACACATTGAGATTCAATATCACTTTGTACGCGAGCTCATCATGGATGGAGAGGTTGATTTGATGTACTGTTCGACTACAAAGAATGCTGCGGACATCTTCACGAAGGCTCTTGGAAGAGACTTGCTGGAGAGGCATCTTCATCGACTTGGCATTGGGCCGAAAAAGTAAGTTCACTTGCGGGTGGACATTGAGGGGGGGTGTTAGATATCAATGCTCCACTCTCATGTAGCTACGCGGGAACAAGCTAACTCTACTTGTAAGACCCCCATATGAGGAGAAGGCATTTGAGTAGCTCGGTTATCCGCCGGTAGGTCCTGGTTTGGACACCAGATGGGGGCCATGTGTGGCTTGATGGCTGGACGGCTTCAGATAGATTTGGCACACCACCAACTAGGCTACATGCAAGTGCAGGAAGGCATCCCATGGGTGACCGCACTGAGGGTAGATGGAGCATTTCTCGAGGCAGCCCACTCTCGGGTTGCAGGGCCCGTTTGGAGCCTCAGATGATCTCGGATGGCTCTCGGCCGAATGGTAATTGTAGGTCTGTTGCTCTATTTTGCGCACCGGTTCTATCGTGTGGCCGGTGGCCTATTTTGCCGACCCCCAGTCGACCGTTTTGGGTGGACTGGGTCGGTCACCCAATTAGCTCTAACCGACTACTTGTGGTGGCTTTATAAGAGCAAGCCCGTGAAGCCCATTTCATCACTGGCTACTGCAACCCTGATTCCTTAGCATCCAGCCTCCGTCTTCTACTGTTTCCAGCTCGCCATCAAAGCTTCTTTCACAGGAGCACATGGCTAGGAGGCAGCGCCATCTATTGTATCAGTTTTACAGTAATCAAATTTTTGATTCTCCATACTATCTGTTTTCTCTCTTGCGTATGAGATCCTGTTATCTATTGAGCACAGACGTTGTATTGTTTTCTTACACAAATATCTATGGATTTCATAACAGGTTTTCCTACTACAGCGAATCAAAATGATATGATTTGGACGATAATAGATCACTTTAGTAAGCAAGCTTATTTCATCCCATGCAAGAAGACTTTAATAGCTCAGCAAGATGCACATTTATTCATCAAGCATATCTTTGTTCATCATGGCTTGCCAAAGATTATAGTGTCTGATCAAGATTCAGAGTTTTGCAGTAATTTCTGGACTGCATTATTTCATAATCTAGGCACTAAATTAGACTTCTCATCAGCTTTTCATCTAGAATCGAATGGACAAACTGAAGTTACAAACAATACTATTCTGGATATGATAAGAGCTTATGCAGGAAGTCAACCAAAGACTTGGGACAAATACATTCATCTCGTATAGTTTGCTTATAATAATACTCCTCATTCTGCAACTGGAAGAGCACCCTTTGAGATTATCTATGGGAAGGTTTTACCTATTCCTATCACATGATTGACCCATAGAGTGGAAGAAACAGATGCATTTACCCATGATTATCAAAATATTCTCAAAAAAGTTCAAGAAGCGATTGCAATAGCTCAAGAGAAGTACACAAAACAAGCTAATAAGAAACGGAAACACATGCTTTTTAAAGAAGGCGATTATGTACTTCTTCGGATTGAGAAAAGAAGATTGAAGAGTGTTGAGAAATGGCCAGTAATCAAGATGTCACCATGTTTTTATGGACCATTCAAGGTGATTCAGAAAATCAATGATCTAGCTTATAGGCTTGAATTACCTGATAATTGGAAAATACATAAGGCTTTCCATATCAGCCTCTTAAAGCCCTTCAAAGGACGTTTACCTATTCATCCCATCTATGAAGAGGCTCCATTGATTGTTGATGAAGAATAAATTCTAGAACCCGAATGCATTGTTGATCATCAACAGACCTGGACCCGAAAAGGAAATGTCTATACTAAATACTTGCTCAAATTTAAGAACCATCCAAGAGAAGATGCTTAGTGGATGCCTGAGCGGTTCTTTTGAACTTTCCCAGACCTCCTTAGTTCCTATAATCGAACACGCAACTGAGGTCAGTTGCAATCCAAGCAAGAGGGATGTTACTGAAATGATATTTATGATATATCTTGTTTTGGACATTATTATTTTTAGTCGAGTGTGACTATGGCAAAGTACTCCATCGGAGCACACCGGATGCAGTGGGGTTCCTAGTGGATACTGTGTGTGGTTAGTTGGGGATGCTTGACTAGCTTGTGTTTTGCCATACTAGATGATTGGTATTGTGGGTGATTCCATGTTAATACTGATGTCGCTAGTGTTATCGGTATTGTGCTTTGAGCGCGGTTATGTTGGGATCGGTTGATTCGGTGATTTGTTCAATCGATTGTTAATAACTAATGTAATTGGCGGCTTGAGTACAGGTGATGGAACTCATAGCAAGGATTGGAGTTAGTGTGAGGGTACCGATCGAGGTGTCGCACAACGCATTATATATGGCCATGGGCCAATTTTGTATTTGTTTAATTATTACAAGTTTGAGCAATATATATTTTGTTGAGGACATAAATCATTTTGGGCCCCAAGATGGCTATGTAAAGCAAATCCCTCATTTTTGGATGAGAGGGATAATTTTGGCTCCTTGGTGCTTTTATGAAAAATCATAAATACTCTAGAAGAGGAAGCGTGAGCCACTCATCTAGGGGGGGAGATTGTACCCATTGTGCTGTCGTTTTCATGGTGTGATTGCATTCTCTTTCTCCAGTTGATTAAGTGGTGAATTTGTGTGAAAAGAATTACCTTCTGGTTTCAATTTTCCCAACAAGTCACAAACCTAGCCATTTTGAATAACTAGGTTTTTAATCCCCATGCTAATCCTTGAGGATAAAATCAAGGCTATAATAGTAGAGTGGAAAATTCTAGATGGTGGGGTGGTTTTCAAGACTTGAATTTGAGAAGGTATGTGAGATGTTTCAATGATATATGTAGAGAAGATATGACACATCTAGGAAACAAAGAACATACGGTACATATTAACACATCTAGATAGTGAAGACTAGACAATAACCATGAATATTTTGCTTAGATTTCCATATAAACCAGGTTTCATGACTCGTCTTTCATAGGGTTCAAAAACCTAATCGGGGAAATTTTCTTTTTTTTGGGTAAAAACTTAAGATTAAAAACCTTTAGTCTAAAAAATTGTAATTAAGATAGAAAATCTCAATCTTTTCTTTTGTATTCTATGTATGCTAAACTAAATTCATATCCTCTATTGTAGATCAAATCACTAATTAGTACAAATAAAATTTGAAATTTATGCATGGGAATCCACATTTGACGAGTTCACACCATCAAGTTCATGGAACTCCACTCGTATGCTCTTGTCTTGATGACATCTAACAAGTTGCAAATGGTATGCATATTCACACCATCAAGTTCAAGTACCTCCACTCGTATACTCTAGTCTCCATGACATCTAACAAGTTGCAAATGGTATGCGTATGTAGACCACTCAAGTTCACACCATCAAGTTCATGTAACTCCACTTATATGCTCTAGTATCTATGACATCTAACAAATTGCAAATGGTATGCATATCCACATTTATAATATAGAAAAATATGCTCATGGATAACATGTCAACTATGGTGGATTAGAAAGGCCTATGCATTCTTAATACCATGTCCAAGAGGATTATAAACTACACTCATATGAGCAAGAGAAAAGAGAGTCCTAAATAGCCCTCATCAAGACACAACACAAATAAATTCATCTACTACACTATCACATAAGAAATCTAAGAAACCAATTCTATCCTTAATCATGATCCACCTGTTCACCTCGGTGATAGACATGGCATCATGTGATAGTAATGTACTTTAGATGTGTCACTTGCATTGACCAAATTCCAAGCTAAAGAGGAAGGAGAAACCTTTGTTTGTCAATAAGATCTTGGACCATCATTGGCACTATGACAAAACTAGGTTTCAGAGGTGGACACAAAGTCATTGCTATAAACTATACTTTGTTATCATTACATGATCACACGTGCTCTTTTGAGCTTCAAATACTAGAAAATGAAAAAATTTGTACTAAACACGCATATGCTAAAATGAATTAGAGTCCAAGTAAGTCTATTCCATAGATAAATCTTGTGTGCATGAAGAATAACATTCTTCTAAGCTATGATCCTTCTACATGTATTTTTGTAACATCATTTTTTTATGTGTCTAAAGCTCAAATCAAGATTTCATCTAAAGTTGCATATTCCTCTTTGAATGATAAAACACTTGCTATTCTAGATGGCCCTTTGCACTCCTCATCAGACATTGGCATCTGGCATAGCATCCATGCAGGTTAATTGAGAGATTTTTTCTATCTGTGCAGTGCTATTGCTTCCAGATGTAAACCTATTTACTAGCATTGTTTGCCTCCTAGTTTTGCAAGAAGACTCTTCCAATTCTTAGTGCATTTGTGGATGCTCTCTTGTAGCATATGCAAAGTAGCTCATTGGTATTAGTTCCCTCAAGATGGATAGGGCTTACATTGCATGCGACTTGTCGCTCAATGAAAATGGAGGTGCTAGGTGTGTGTGCTCCCATGTGCACAACCCCACCATCTTATATGTTTTGCAAACTTATGTTCAAAGAAGGATCAATGATTGGTTCTTGGCTACATACAAACTATCACCGCTGATGCTATAAAATAGATGGTGTTAGGGTGTCATGTTGGTCCCTCCATCGGATACTCAAAGGGTATGTTCTTTTATCGCTACTTCATCACTCAGATGTACCCCATATTATCACTTTGTTTCACTTGTGCATGTTAACCAATTTGCCTTTTGCCTTTTGCCATCTTGAACTTGTTTTGAAGCACTATTATAGCTTTTTAGCACCTTTTCTACACTTTTTAGCACTTTATTGAGGCAATTTAGCACTTTTGAGCACTTGTAGGAAATTCAAGATAATACCAAGGAGTATTTTATCACACTTCAGCTTCCCTTAGCACTTCTAAGCACTCTTGTGGCACTTTCTCTGAGTATTTAGCACCTTTTTATCATGTCTTCACTTTTTTCTCTTTTTTTTAAGTTTTGACACTTTTTCGCACTTCTTGAAACTTCTTAACAGCACTAAGCACTTTTTTGAGGCTTTAACTCTTATGGAATAAGCTAGGGCTCTTTAGCACCTTTTCAACACTATTTTTGCACATTTTAGCATGTTTGAAGCAATTTTTAGCACTATTCGAGCAATTTTTAGCAATTGTTAGCACCTTTTGACACCTTTTAGCATGTTTAAGCACTTTTGAACATGATTGAGCACTCTTTAGCATAGTTGGAGCAAGTTTTAGCACTTTTGAGCACTGTTAAGCACTTTTAACCACATTTTAAACACTTTTTTCACACTTATTTGCACTCTTTTAAACTTTTTAACACTCTTGAGACTTTAATGTAAGAAAATAATACAACGTCTATGCTCAATAGATAACTCGAGAGTGGGCTGCCTTGGGAAATGCTCCATCTACCCTCAGTGCGGTCAGTCAAGGGATGCCTTCCCGCACTTGCATATAGCCTAGTTGGCGGTGTGCCAACTCTATCTGAAGCCGTCCAGACATCAGGCCACACATGGCCCCCATCTGGTGTCCAAACCAGGACCTACCGGATAACCGAGCTACTCAAATGCCTTCTCCTCATATGGGGGGCTTACAAGTAGAGTTAGCTGGTTCTCGCGTAGTTACACGAGAGTGGAGCATTGATATCTAACACCCCCCCTCAATGTCCACCCGCAAGTGAACTTACTTTTTCGGCCCAATGCCAAGTCGATGAAGATGCCTCTCCAGCAAGTCTCTTCCAAGAGCCTTCGTGAAGATGTCCGTAGCATTCTCTGTAGTCGGACAGTACACAAAGTCGACCTCTCCATCCATGATGAGCTCACGTACAAAGTGATATTGAATCTCAATATGTTTTGTGCGAGCGTGGAACACCGGGTTCTTTGCAATCACCATGCAACTTTGATTGTCACATGATAACTGCGTAGGCTTGTTCTGCACTGCACCCATGTCCCCCAAAATCCTCCTCAACCACACTGCCTCGCAAGAAGCAAAGCATGCAGATTTGTACTCGGCCTCGGGAGAAGAAAGAGCAACTGTGGGTTGCTTCTTGCTGACCCATGACACAACTCCAGATCCAAGTGAGAAACAGTACCCTGTCACTGATCTCCTGCTGTCCACGTCTCCTGCCCAATCTGAGTCAGAGAATCCGGTCAAGATGTTACCCTTGGTATAGGTGATGCCATAATCAAGTGTGCCTTTGATGTATTTCAGCACCTGCATCCCTGCCCTCCAATGGTTCTCCCGGGGCTTATTGGAAAACCTGCTTAATACACCAGTCGCAAAACTGATGTCTAGTCGTGTGTTGCACAGGTAAATCAAGCTACCCACAAGCCTTTTGTACTTCGCTTCATCCACCAGTGGTGATGAATCCTTGTTTGAGAGCTTCGCGTCAACCTCCATAGGGGTACTACCTATCTTGCACTCAGCCATGCCAAATGCCTTCAGTATCTCTCCAGCATACTTCAGATGTGAAATGAAGATCTGTTTCGGCTCCTGCCAAACTTCAATCCCCAAACAGAAATGCATCAGTCTGAGGTCTGTCATTTCAAACTCTCTTCCTAGCAAATGCTTCGTCTGTGAGATCTTCTCTTCATGGTTCCCTGTTAGGACAAGGTTGTCCACATAAAGGACCACGATCATACACATGCCTCCTTCTCTGAAGATATAGAAATTTGCATCAGATGGGCTCCTCCTGAACCCATTTTGCAGAAAGTAGGCATCAATTCGCTGGTACCACGCTCGTGGGGCCTGTTTCAGCTTGTAAAGTGCCTTCTTTAGTTTGCAGACTTTACCTTCTGAACCGGGGATCTCAAAACCTGGTGGTTGTTCCATGTATACCTCCTCCTTGAGATCTCCATTCAGAAAGGTGGATTTCACATCCATCTGAAACACGGGCCAACTTCCCTGGGTAGCTAAAGCCAAAACACTACGAATTATGGGTAGTCGAGCTGTGGGAGCAAAAGTATCTTGATAATCAAAACCATGTACCTGTGTAAATCCTTTTGCCATGAGCCGAGCCTTGTACTTATCCAACATGCCGTTGGACGTGTACTTGGTCTTGTACACCCACTTGGTTCCGATTACCTTGCGTTTTGGTGGATGATCCACCACAAGGTCCCAAGTGTTGTTCTTCATTATGGAGCCATACTCCGACTGCATAGCCTCCATCCACCTATCATCGCCCTGTGCCTCTTCAAGACACTTGGATTCATCAGCACGAATCACTTCTGTCATCAAAGCATAGTTGACCAAGTGTTCCTGCACCCTTCTTTGCTCTTCTAATCTCTTGGACCAGTGGTGTTCGGATGGTTCCTCCTCAATAGCTGGAGGTTCTCTGCCATCCAAAAGCTGCTTTACCCACTTCGGGAATGGCTATTGCCGTTGTGGTTCTGCAGGCTCTTCTTCATCTTCTTTGTCTTGAATCCTCCCAAGCACCGTTGGGGGAGTTTGGTCTGCTATTGGTGGTGATACTGGATGGATATCCTGGTCCTGGTTGTCTGGGAAGGAAGCATCCTCCTCCAATTGATGCGGCTGTTCTGAGAAGACCACATCGCGACTTATAATTACCTTCTTGGTAACAGGGTTATAGAGACGGTAACACTTCACCTCTTCACTGTAGCCCAAGAAAATACACTTCCGGCTCTTCGGTTCCCATTTGGTCCTGGTAGCATCAGGGACATGCACAAAAAAGTCACATCCAAAAACTCTGAAATGTGCAGCTGAAGGTTTCTTACCAGAAAAGGCTTGCAGTGGAGTCATCCTGTTCACAGCCTTTGTGTAGCTACGATTGAGGATGTAAACTGCAGTGTTACATGCTTTAGCCCAGAAAGACTTTGGCAAATCTTTCCCTTTCATCATACTCCGGCCCATTTCGTAGATGACGCGCATCTTGCATTCTGTTACTCCATTTTGCTGTGATGTATGTGGCGGGGGTTTCTGCCTCTTGATCCCGTGACTTTTGCAGTAACTTTCGAATTCAGTCAATGTGAACTCTCCATCTGTGTCTGATCTCAACTTCTTCACCTTCCTCCCCGATTCTTTCTCGACCATTACATGCCATTCCTTGAACCTACTAAAAGCCTCATCTTTCGTCTTCAGGAAGTATATCCATATCCTTCTACTGTAGTCGTCGATCAGCATCATGAAGTGGTAGGAACCACCCAAAGATTCCGTCTCCATCTTTCCGCAGAGGTTCGTGTGAACGAGCTGTAGAGGAGCCTTTGCCCTGCTGGCCTCTTTAGGAAAGGGCCGCCAATGCTACTTGCCCATCATGCAAGCTTCACATACATCGGGTAGATCTGAAATTTCTGGTAGGTCCGCAATCATTCCACTTTTATGCATCTCCTTTAAAGAACTAAGGTTTAGATGACCAAACGTCTCATGCCACAGCTTAGTGTTCTTCACATCTGCTCGAGCACTGAAAGCTGAGAGTTCATAAATGTTGTTGCGCCATGTACCTTTACCAATGACCTTCCCTTGAAGATCCAGAATTTGTGCAACCATTGTTATCGAATTGAACTTTGAGGTCCCGATCCGTGATCGCAGAAACGGACAACAAGTTCCTCTTGATATCTAGCACATAAAGAACATCGGACAACTATTTTACAAATCCATCTGACTTGAGAGCAATCGTACCTTTTTCTTTTGCTAGACATTTTGCATCATTGCCGACTACTACTAGGATGTCGTTCCCTACCGACTGTAGAGAGGTATACCAATCCTTCCGACTGGTCATGTGGCGCGATGCACCACTGTCAATGATCCAAGGTTCATCCGCAGGTACATGAACTGCCTCCGTGCAAATCTCCTCAATTGCTACGAACAGCTCTATTGGTGCTACCTGCACGCTGTTGCTGGACTCTTTCTTTACTCCGTTCTTCTCATCTGCAATCTTCTTTCGGCACTCATTCTGCTTGTGCCCTGCCTTGTTGCAATAGAAGCACTTGATCTTCTTCTTTCTCTTTTTATCATCAGAAGAAGATGGGTTACTAGAGTCCTTACCCTTACCTTTCTTTGATCCGGTCTAGAAAGCCGAATCTTCTCCAGTCCTCATCTTTTGATGCATCTCCTCCTCCAGAAGCATCGCGCTAAAATCCTCAAAGTTGAGGGGCAGATTTCTGTTTTGCATATTCAGCGCCGTAACAAGACCGTCGTACTTTGGTGGGAGAATCCGTATGCACCTTCGTGCTAGATTCTCGCTGGAGATGGTGATGCCAATTGTAGTCATCTGATCGCGCAGATTCTTCACCCTGGTGATGAACTTCTCTGCTGCTTCAGACTCAGACAACTTCTTGTTCGTGAGTTGAGTCTCCTGATTCGTGGTCTCGTAGTGATTTTTCAAGACCGTCCATGCGTCCTCCGCTGTGGTGACATGTTGAATTAACGGCATGACGGAATCACTAACACTGCAGACAATAGAACACAGCGCATCTGCATTTCTTCTTGTCCACGCGAGAATCTCATCCGCAGTTGGTACTATCTGTTGTCCTGCATGGGCTGGATCCGGTCTCGCAATAACTGGTCTCATGTCCACCCTAGTAGCAGTGTCCCAAAGCTCGTATGCGCTTAGGATGGTCTTCATCTTGAACTTCCAGAGTGGATAGTTAGAGTCGTCCAACTTTTCGCTTTCGCCGAACGGTGGGATTCATAGTCTTGCGGGCCGGGCCATCTCTCACAATCTGCTCGCAAATAGAAACACACTACCAAATCTTCTTGCTAGAGTCCAAGCTCTGATACCATGTAAGAAAATAATACAACGTCTATGCTCAACAGATAACAGGATCTCGTATGCAAGAGAGAAAACAAGATAGTATGGAGAATCAAAAATTTGATTACTGTAGAACTGATACAATAGATGGCGCTGCCTCCCAACCTTGCGCTCCTATGAAAGAAGCTTCGATGGCATGCTGGAAACAGTAGAAGACAGAGGCTAGATGCTAAGGAATCAGGGTTGCTGTAGCCAGTGATGAAATGGGCTATGAAATGGGCTTCACAGGCTTGCTCTTATATAGCAACCACGGTTAGGCTCAATTGGGTGACCGACCCAGCCCGCCCAAAACGGTCGACTGGGGGTCGGTCCCGAAATAGGCCACTGACCATACGATAGAACCGGTGTGCAAAACAGAGCAACTGTGGCTCCAACCGTTCGGCCCAGAGCCATCCGGGATCATCTGAGGCTCCAAATGGGCCCCGCAACCCGAGAGTGGGCTGCCTTGGGAAATGCTTTGTCTACCCTCAGTGCGGTCAGTCAAGGGATGCCTTCCCGCGCTTGCATGTAGCCTAGTTGGTGGTGTGCCAAGTCTATCTAAAGCCGTCTAGCCATGAGGCCACACATGGCCCCCATCTGGTGTCCAAACTAGGACCTATCGGATAATTGAGCTACTCAAATACCTTCTCCTCATATGGGGGGCTTACAAGTAGAGTTAGCTGGTTCATGCGTAGTTACACGAGAGTGGAGCATTGATATCTAACATTTAATAACAATACAAAGTACTCTTTGGCACTTGTTGAGAACATTTTAATGTTGTTTGAGTAGTTTTAGCACTTACGAAGCACCTTTTAGGCCCCTTTTAGCAAATTTGAGTACTTTTTGGAGGCTTTGTAGCACTTCTTAGCATGTGTAAAAAGTTATTAACAATATCAAGTGAATTTCAATCACTCTTGAGCTCTTTTAGCACTGTTTAAGCACTTTTATTGCATTTTCTAGGATCTTTAGTACTTTACCTATACTTTTTAGGACCCTGTAGCATTATTTAACAACTATTGAAAGAGTCCCTTTGAGAGAGATTTCACCTAAAGGCTAAGCCCCAAGATTTCACTTTAATGCATACTCAATCTAAACATTTGGCACAAGGATTGGCACACATATCCCAATTACTACCACCTTGCCAAAAACAGGTGATGAAGCATCATCGAGATATCTTTATCTTATACTACAATACTCACTGGCTTACCTTTTGGGCACCTTATAAGATTCTTTAGTAGCTTCTAGCCCTTTCTAGCACCTTATAGCTCTTTTGTGCATTTCTTATCTCCTTTTGTGTAGTTTTTAGTAATGCTTTAGAAAATTTTGGACACTTTTTCAATAAAATGGAGAGAGGAGAGTCTCCATGGAGAAAGATGAAGGAGGTATTGGCCATGCTTTGTAGCATATACAAGACAAGATGCAACTAGAAAAACTTTTATAAATCATGTAAAGGATGCCTTTATAATGTGAAGGTATGGTATGGAGTTTCATGTTATCTCTTTGTCTATAGGATTCAATGATGATGAAGATGAGAGGTTACAATAGAACATCTCCATTTGCATCCTTGCGTGGTCCTTGAGTTGTTAAGTGACACTCGCCAATTACATTTGAGACATTGATTATGTTGGGTGCCTTTCAGATGCAATATGTTCATTCTTTATGTGAAAGAAACACTGGAACACACCTTTCCTTTGGTTGACACATAAGACATTGGTCGTCGATGAAGATACTAGGACAACCTCCTTTGTTTGCTCATGTAGCATGAAATACTCATGTATCAACATAAATCTATCTAATCTCTTCCTAATGTGACATGTCTAAACAATAATTTTATAATGCATGACACGTTTTCTTTAGGAAGGTCTTGTTTGGTACTATCTTTCCATCTGCAGTGTGTTACATGGCTTTGTGGAGTACGTTTTTGAAATGAATACTAAATTTTTGTGAAGTAATTTCATGCGCAATTAACTTAGGGTTAGTTTTCCACCAAAATTTTTAAGGTTTTTAGGGTGTCTTCACACTAAAGAAAGATTAAGATTGTGGTATGTTATGCGTAGACTCTAATGTAGATAATGGAGTGTGGCAAGCTACCAAACTACTTATGGGCTAACTCAGATAAAGCCCTTGCTGTCCTCTTCAACATGGTGGCTTCATTTCTCAAGATATGGACTTGATGATTTTTTCATGAATTCTACAAGGATAACCTTGATGGCTCAAATCTTGCCCACTTGAATCAAAGAAGCACTCAAATGAAATCTCTTCACCTCCTCTTCCACATGATTGCTTCAATTCTCCATTTTGTGGCTTGGTGATTTTTCCTTTGAACACTTACTTTCTTCTTCCTCTTTTGGTATAATTAATGGAAGAAATTATGTATTGGCTTCTTTTGGATGACGATGTTGCTTCCTATAGGAACATAGCCCTATTGAAGATGGATGAGAGCATGCCATAGTCTCTACTCTCTTTGCCACTAAGACAACTCCTCTTGATCTATATGTGTAGATCTCTTGTGGTTTCAAGTGATTTTTCTTCTTACTTTTCTATTTACACACAAATCAGCTTGGTGCCTCCTCTTCTTTCTTTTCTTCTCTTTGCCTCTCAACCTCATGTTGGTGGCTTCTCACCTCTTTAGCTAGAACATGTTGAAGATGCTCCACCACTTGAAAAGATGCTCCAATTGTTCTCTTAATGCTTCTTCTTAATTCTTCTTCCTCCAAATTTCCTCTATGTGAGGAAAAGGATGAAGAGGCTTATGAGTAAAAGAGACCTTAAAAATGACTAAGATCTTGTTGCCATATGAAATTTCACAACACAAAAAGTAGGTGTGTGAGAGAAAGAGAGACAAACAAGACGATGAGGAAGGCTTATAATGAGACTTTATATTTGATTGGTTCAGGTTAATTGTTGGGCTACTGAACAAAATTTCCTTGTCCAATTGTTGGGAGTTCATGTCACTTCCATCCATAGCCTAATCATGCATGGCAATTACTAGGAATTTGCTTTAAGTCCAGAGCATGGAAGTGGTGGCTAGAATTCCATCTTCTTTGTTCTTTTACAAAAATCAGGCAATTCAAAACTTGGAATTGGCATTTTTGTCGGTCATAGCATATGGAGATGATAACATCAAAAGATGGCATGAGCTTATTACAACATCATGAGCAGATATGATGGTTCTGTCACACACTCTATAAACAAGGATGGATATTGAAAAGGTTAGAAGTCTTGTTTCAAAATTTTAATGGTGATTCTCCTCCTCTTTTACAAGCTCGATGAACAAACAAAAGATTGTTGAGTTGCCATCACTCATTACGTAAAGGGTGGAGAATCTAAGAATATATCTTAAGGCATCCTTAATACTCTTGTCAAGAATGAAATCTTCACAAACGTATGATGAATTCTCCACCATGGAAACCCAAGTATATGAGCTCAATACTCGTAAGCCCAGCTCGAATAGGAAGTGGGGAGGATTAAATTTGAGCCCTTCATTGCCACAAGAGACATTGCTTCAAATAACAAACAATTTCTAGGATTGTACATCTGGATTGTGTCTCTTCTCAGAGTATAAGAGAGTCCTCAAGGATGATGAAGACTTCATGAATTTTCCATTGTGGATTAGAATTCAATCCTAGTCTTCACATTCCAATGATTGCAATATGAAGCCCCACAAGCACATTTGCACACACAATCTTTAGAAGCCTTCCAAAGGGAAGTAGAAGCCTTTCAAAGAGAACAAAAATACTTCCCAAGGATGGTGGACCTTGCTAACAACAAACTAGAATCCTTATGCAAGGAGATATGTGACTCATACTCAACAATGTTGTGTGGAAGGATTGTCTCACTTGGAAGAAAAGTTAGAGCCTATCCTAAGAAGCTTTGTAGATCCTATCATGAGAATTTTTGTAGAGACTCGTTGAATGGCAATATCAATTACTCCATTGGCATCCAAAAGGAGTTGAAAATGTACAGAGATTGTTAGGGAAATTGTTGATGACCTCTAATTATGTGAGAGGTTGCCAAAGTAAAAAGATTTATGTAATAACATTTGCATGGATACTTAGTGAGGGGTTGATGAAGAGTTTCCTAAAAATTCTAGTGGAAAATATTGAGTAGCTATAATCTATGAAAAAAATAGCAGGCCAACAGATGTGGTTAATAATCTCAATATGGCTGCAAAAATAACGTTATGGCTAGATTCTCTAGTAGCATGTGCTTATTTGGATATTGTGGATACATTGAGCTACATAAAGGAAAAAATGAAAGATGATGTGAAAATGATCATGGATATGATTGATGATATTATAGATCTCTATCAAATCGCATTGGGTCCACCTGTGAATACAAGGAAGGAGGTTGGTTTCAAGGAGTCATGGAAAATGATTCTTCTTTTTTGAGGGAGTCAGATTTTTTAAAAAGGATCTTGAAGGGAACAGTAAGATGTTCTCACATCGAGATTGACCTTATGGTAGACTTACCTGGGAAATAGAAACTTTTACATGGCATGCTTGTTTTGGAGAAATTAAATCATCTAAGGAATTGCCTTGCAGAAAGACGCAATTAGAGGTGATCAAAAATTTCATTGCAACATAAATGCTGTAATAGAAATCTGTTCACTTTTGCAACTTCTTTGTCTGTAATTGGAGGTGATCACAAATTTCCCTGACACTTGTGGCATCCTTGCACTCTAGTCACTGAACATTTCCAACTCCTTCTGAAGGCCAATGGAGTATTTGATATTCCTATTCAATGAGGCTCTACAAAGCTTCTCATAATAGGCTTTGACTTTTCTTCCAATTAAGTCAATCCTTCCACACAACTTTGTTGAGTAGATCTAGGAGTCGATCTTGGATAGTACCTCCTTGCATAAGGATTCTTGTTTGTTGTTAGCAAGGTCCTTTGAAAGACATTTTTCCCTTTTTGAGAGGCTTCTACGTCCCTTTTAAAGGATTCTAAAGATTGGGTGTGCAAACCCACTTGTAGAGGCTTCATACTTTGAGGTATCTCTTATACCCTAAGAGGAGATGTGATCCAGATTACCAATCCTAGAAATCATATCTAGGCCTGTAGGCATTATGTACGAGTCCTTCACCGCCGCAAGGGCCATTGCTTCAAACAACAACCACCCTCCCAATTCCTAGAATTCCAGTTGGGCTTACAATTATTGAGCTCTTATAATCGGGTTTTCACATTGGGTAAGTCTAAGTAATAGAAATGAGGCCCTAAAATTGTCTTAGTTGGGTGGTTTGGTAGTTGCAGTTATCCTCTAATGTATTGGACCTTAGTATGGTCTATCTGAGTTGAATTACAGATTAAAACGCGCTCCAAATATTTTATTTCCTCTACCCTCTCTCTCTCTCTGAAAAACTCACTTTTTTGTAATGGGAGCTCTCCAAACAATTGCTTTGCTTCCATAAGTATATTTGAAGCTCTGTGTGCAGGAAACTCGAATCAAGGTGTTCAAATCTATTGTTACTAGCCCAAATTTCTTGCTGATCTCACCAATGGACCACATCAATTGTGCACATATCCAAGGCATATATGCTATAAGAAAAATAAATCTAGAGTAGCGGAAGCTACTATGTTTGCCTCCCCAAAAGTAACATACACCTATGATCTACTATGGACAAGTTGGAGACAGAGAAAGCTCATGAAAGGAGAAACTATAACTTTTGTGCAACATCTGATAGAAAACGGAGAGAAGTAGGTGGAGATCACTACCAAAAAATCTAGCTAACTGAGAACTGATGAAAGGAATTTCATCTATTTCCACAAATTAATGACATAGATTTATAATCATATAGACTTTGACCATTGACATAAACTATGAGCTCACAAAAGATAAATTTATATCCTATAATCACTCATAGAATATCTCCATTAAAAAATCCAAAATCACACCTTACCGGACCTTACCACACACCACAAATGTTCTCATGCTTACTCATATGACCATTAGACTCTAGACACTCCATCCCACATACATCAATTTGCCCAATATTCACCCCACAAATTGATGAATTCATCCATAGTAGTACTTCATGGGAAGCTTCAAGTTTTTCCACATTAGTGCCAACATACAAGGCCCCAACCTGGAACTCACTCTAGTTGCTTTGGCAGTAGACTCATATATGCTCACCAAATTGAACATGACCTCCCTCCAAATTGGGTCTATTGGATTACATCATAGGGTATGACATCACAAACTGGGGTGAGTTCTAAGTCTTAAAGGCCCATTCATGTTCAACAAAGTTGGCCTCATCTGTAGAGTTAGTAACATTTGTTTGTTTTTTATCTCCTTGATCTTCACTAAGACTTGTAGAAAGTATTTTGTTTGTGTAACAATCCTTCTCGAAGTGGCTTGGGGTTTCCCAAAAAAATGACACTTCACATTGCTTTTGTCCATGGATAAGATCTTAGATGTAGGTCCTTTGAAAGATCTCTTGGCATACATCCTTTTATGCACATAAGAAAGGGCAAAGCACCCAGTCCTTTTATGCATAAGGAAGGGTGAAGCACCAACACCCAATACAAATGTCTTTTCATTGCAAGATGGGACTCAAGCTTTGGAAATTTCATAGTCTTCATGTGAAGGTGACAAAACTGAAGCATAATTCTTCCCCCCACTATATGATCTAGCAAGAAATGGTGCTGCCAAAGATTTAATCAAATCAAGAGATATAATGATGTAAATAATGCATTGTAGAAGCCCACTTTGGTATATAAAATCCAATGTCTTAAATCCATGGATAAAGTCCATCAAGGAGTCAATATATGTCAAGAGGTATAATCTACTCAATGATAGAAATCTTATGACTATGGATTTCGAAGACTGTGCTATGAGCCAAAATAAAGCATCTTTAGGCAATATATGGAATCTCCAATGCTAGAAAGCACAACTATAGTATAATATTTACTTACCAAGATTTTATAAAAAGACAATAAAATGTATTGATCATTATTGAAGATTGAAGCTGTCAAAATAATAAGAAACTCTGCAACAAAAATTGAACCTGTCATTATTGAATATTGAAGCTATCAAAATAAGAAA
This sequence comes from Dipteris shenzhenensis, assembly GCF_047967505.1. Taxonomy (NCBI): domain Eukaryota; kingdom Viridiplantae; phylum Streptophyta; class Polypodiopsida; order Gleicheniales; family Dipteridaceae; genus Dipteris; species Dipteris shenzhenensis. Next base: position 43,531,375 of record NC_141608.1, on the reverse strand, counting down.
AAACTCCATAGCACAACAATGGAACTATCTATGGGAGGATCTGTGTTGGAATGGAACTAGCTGTTCTTGTAGCAAGGATGAATAGAGGAGAAACCATGAAATGTGAATCTGGGTAGGAAATGACAATACTTCCTATGTGCCTTTAGATCTCTTGTGTAGAAGGATGATAACTTTTGTTTGCTCTAATGAGCACGTCGAGTCAACAATCACCTTTTCCAAGATGCTCTTAAAAAAACCTCTATTTATTAAGAGTGTTTTAAAGGCCACAAAAGGGATGACTAGGGTCTACTACCAATAAAATGCCAAAAGGAATTTCACAGAAAAAGGATCTCAAATGTTTATCAGAGGTGGTTATAGCAAATGGTCTCTTAACTAGGCATCTATGCTTTCTCGATGGCTCTTGTACATTTTTGAGGGGTGAAACAACTGGTAATATTAGGATTATCTAGTTAAGATCTTGGTAATAGAGTGAATCCTAAAGATCTTCAATTTGAGATGGTTGTACTAGGCATAAGTAGATCTTGACACATGGCAAGTAGAACTTTACAAGATGTGACAAGACTATGATGTTACATGACATTATCAAGGGAGGAAGGCAGTGACTAATAAATAGTAGTAGCAATGAGCTATCATAGTTTTGTAGCCCCAAACCACCAATAGAGAAGCTATAGTAATACCAACACAAAATGTGCATCTAGACATTGTAAACAAGAGACTATGGCAGAGACCACAGCGGCCTATACTATGATTGCAATAACAAGGACCTCAAAATAAGAGCAAGGAGGAGCAACAGAGAGAGAGAGAGAGAGAGAGAGAGAGAGAGAGAGAGAGAGAGAATGGGGAGTAGCAAGTAGACCACATGAGAAAAGAAATGCTAAAATGACTTTTATCTATCCTCCATGAATGACATACATAGTGTAACAACCATATACGCTTTGACCATTGACATTACCTATGAGCTCACAAGAGATAATTTTAGATACTATCGTCACTCCTAGAATATGTCAATCACACTAGCCACAATAAAACCTTATCACATACCACATATGTTCTCATGCTTACTCATCTCACCCCTAGCCTCTAGGCACTCCATCCTAAATACATCAATTTTCCCAACATGTTCAAGTTTGGTGTAACTTTTTAGCATGTATGGTGCTCAAGCGTTCTGGTTGCTGAAAAAAAGAGCCAACTTAGACCCTTACTTACTTTTGCTTGCCTCTGGACTCAACCAACCAAACTTCACACATGGATGCAATGTATGGAAAAGTACCATTTCATTACATGACCCATTGATTTTCATCAACTCTTTTTGCTTCTATCACCAAATCCATATGGTACTTAGCAATTTTTTGTGGAAATCTCATGCAAGTACTCCTTTGTCAACCCTATCTTAAATTGATATAAGATTGCCACAATGTGCAACTTTGGGTCATAGATGTTGAGATATGGTGCCATGAGCACATAGATTAAAGGGCAAAGGTATGTGATAAGGAATGTATTAAAGTAGCCACCCTAGGATGTGGACTACATGATGTGGAGATGTGGATTGAGGATATCCATAAGGAGAGATGTGGATGAGAGGATCACACATGTGTTGACTATTCGTGTTGACTATTCAAAGGGCACTCTCTATACAAGAGGCCTATCATGTATTGTTGTTATATAGATTTGCAATAGATTGAGTGTTTCATATTTCCTGTCTCTCTCCCCATGGCTTCCCATATTTAGTTTGATCCTCCGTGATCTTTATGCTCATTAAGTGATTGATTAGGCTAGTACGATCCACACTTTGTCATGGTCTTAGAGCATAGGTTTAGCTCTCCTAGTTTAGCTCATTAGTAGTTCACTAGGATGGCTCCCATTCCTAGATTAGTTTTAGATCTCGAGAGTTCTTCATTTAGAGAGTTGAGTTCGTTGTGAGCTTGAGTGTTTCTTGTTGAGAGAGGAATTTCCGTCCATTCATTCCGTCCATGAGAGAGAGGTGTTTCTATTGAGATAAGAAGTTGTGAGGTTCTTCAGAGAGATCCCTTCCGAGAAAGAGATCTACTCTCCTCCTATTCCGAGAGGAGAGCGGGCATCAAAGCCTACAATGCACACAAGTATCCACATCTACAAGCGACATCTATGATAGACTTCATTAACACAACTAGCAGTGCATAAGCTAAGCGAGGACCAGCAACATAGACGAAAAGATAGGCATCAACAACTAGGCCGAAACGGCGAGGCCAAATCACAGTAAGTAGAAGCAGCTCCATAGTAAAAGAGCTCCATAGCAAGCTTCAAAAGCTGCGACCAGCAACCTCTACAGCATGGCTCCTGCTAAAGCTCCAACTAGGAGCTCCAGTGACGAACGACTTCAGAAATACGATGGCTTCAACGCAGACTCCAACGCGTATCCCAAGTGACCTCTATGAGCAGCCAACCTGTTGACCACTTGCAAGTTTTCAGCGTAGAATCTCTTCAACCAACGACACTCCAGTGCCACAAACCCCGCATGCTAGACTGTGCCTCTAAGCTCCTGTACTCCTTCAACAAGCTACAGCCCATGCACGGCTAACTCCAAGCTCTATAGCAGCCAAGGCTCACGGGCTCAGGGAATCCTACAGCCATCCTCTCCAGCAGCGACGGGCGAACTCCCCTCCAGCCCTCCAAAAGCACCCTCCTTGTTCAACGAGGTACTTTGTAGTAGAGAGCTCCTAGTCTCCAAACGTTGCCAGTAGTCGCCATCAACGCATTAGCAGCCCGACCTTCATCAACAAAGCTTCCTCAATGACCTGCGACACCTTCTGCAGCAACTATTGATGACAACGACCACGCTCCAACAAGAGGCACGGCTACAGCAAACCTCAGCCCATGGACGGCCTCCTTCAAGCTCCTATAGCCAGCTACCAGGTAGCTCTCAGTCACTTATACAGCAGCAACGAAGGCTCTATTCAACTCCAACTACAGCCGCCTCACCAAGCTCCAAAATGGCTTCTCACTCTAAACTGCGCAAGCCAAAACGAGCTCTGCTCATCTTCTACGACCTTCTGCATCACCGTCTTCTTCCAAAAAGACACATGGCCGGATAGGATTTAGCTATGGTTAAGCTAGTCAGACTAAAGGTTAAGTTAAACCTTACCTTGGCCAATGGTTAAGTGAACCTACAGCAACCAGGGTTAGGGTTAGTTAAATAACACAGTCAACAGTGCCACATAAGCATGCACAGTAAGCACACAGCCTCTTGTTAAGCATAGTTTTAAATTCTGCATGTGAATCCCTGTGACACATCATCGAAGGCCCTCTTCTTCACAGACCCTTTGACAATCCGTAACTTCCAATCCAAGAAGAATTTGGACATGCTCCAAAAAGAAAAAGTGATCATCTTTTTGAGCTCTACCCGTCTATCAAGTTAGAATCATTGTTAGGAATTAAACACTGCCAATATTAAGAAATCAATTGGTAAGACCTTTGCAACAAATGACAAATCAAAGCATGAATGCACACATCATTGTCATAAGCATGCCGAAAGCACAAGTGCATGAGATGACCATAGCACGAAGCATGGCATCCACAAATAAAGCATCAAGGCACATGGAATAACAAAGCATCATGCATGAAGCTACACCAAGCGAAGAAGACAACGACATCGTCATCAAGCCATGAGCCAAAAAGTGACATCAATGGAATGTATTGAGAAACAAATACCTTGCCAACCTTGCCTATATTTTGTAAAACAAGCTTGACCACCTGAGAGTAGCTATGAAAACACCCAAGGGAGGTATTGACATGTAAACCACACTTTACCACCTTAAGTAGCAATGCAAGCACTAAGGGGAGGTGATGGAATGTAACTCACATCTGACCACCTTGCAGTAGCCAAAGGATCATGGCAGCAAGGGGAGGTGTTGAAATATGGTGCCATGAGCACATAGATTAAAGGGAAAAGGTATGTGAAAAGGAATGTATTAAAGTAGCCACCCTAGGATGTGGACTACATGATGTGGAGATGTGGATTGAGGATATCCACAAGGAGAGATGTGGATGAGAGGATCACACATGTGTTGACTATTCAAAGGGCACTCTCTATATAAGAGGCCTATCATGTATTGTTGTTATATAGATTTGCAACAGATTGAGTGTTTCATACTTCCTGTCTCTCTCCCCATGGCTTCCCATATTTGGTTTGATCCTCCGTGATCTTTATGCTCATTAAGTGATTGATTAGGCTAGTACGATCTGCACTTTGTCAATAGAACCCTAAGAGAGCCACATTGTAGTCAATGGGAAACTTAGATATTTTTTGAGAATTAAAAAACAAAAAAAACAAAAAAAGGAAACTTAGGTATTTGCTCAAATGACCATTCATAGCATAGCAATCTGGGGTTTGCCAACCAAGGGCGTAGTGCTACAACTCTTTTGCAAACCAAGACCCATCTATTCAAAGGAGCATACTAAGGATGTTGCATCAAGTGACCCTTGATCCAATGTAAAGCCTTTTCCTAAAACTGATAATTCCTACCCACATAGAGCCATCAACCACATTAAATCTAGCATGTAGCTACATGAATTTGAGGGGTGTGTGTATTTGTAGGCATTTGAGGGTGTGTGTATGTGTGTGGAGAAATATTTTGCATAGGAAGTTTACAAAAATGACATAATTTTGCAAAATAGTTTAAATATGGTCAAAAAATAAAAAGAAGTTTGAAGAGAAGATAGGGAACTTCAAAAGCAGACATGACCAATCTTCTACTGAAGAGGGATGTTTGAGTACTTGTCACCATCCAACAAAAATAGCAAAGGTGAGAACCTATTTTGACTTAGTTGGGAAGGCAGGTATCATAAACACCTCTCCCTTGTTATAGAAATTTATAATGGAAATTTACTCAACGCTATATCCTTAAAGAAGCTGAAATGTAAAAAAATTAAGAGCAAGTCATGAACAATCAAGATTTAAAGAGACGAATATTTAAAAAATTTAGAAGGAAGTAATAGCTAATTAAGTAAAATATGTGTACAAGAATCTCAAATATCATAGGAGTTTTTAATACATATTGTGGGTATTTTCTAAAAAAAGTATAAAGTCTAATAAACTATATTATGTGAAAGAGGAGTGTAGCTACTACTTTAAAGATGAAGGTAATCTATTGAAAAGAACAAAAGATTTATTAAACTATATTAGGTGAAGGACTGTAGGTAGCCAAATATTATAAAGTCTTATAGACTATCTGATGTGGAGGAGGACTATAGACACTATTTTAAAAATGAAGGCTATCTATTGAAAAGAACCAAATATTTTTTTAGAGACATTAAACACAACAAACAAGATTCCAAAAATCAAGGAGGGAAATACTTGAAATTAATGAAGGAAAATTAAGTAGACATATGAAGTTGGCAAGAGGAGAAAGCATGCAAGAAACTCAACATAGCATTCTAGGATCCTCTAAACAAATTAAAAACAATACCAAAGAGATCTTAAGGATGCAAGAGGAACTTGGAAAGAGGTGAAAGGAGGTTACGTAGTAGTTTCAATGAGCAATGGGCTATTAAGAAGATGGAAAGAGGAGAAAGAAGCTACATGATTGTGAAGCTTTTGGGAAGCATGGAGGAAGGTGGCCGAAGAACTAGGGTATCATTAGCAAAAAGAAAGGTAAGAAAGAGAAAAGGAAGGTTTATAAAAGAGAATAGTTGATGTGCTATCATTGTGAGTACATAAAAAAATGATCTGAGAGACTAGTTGGTGGATGTACTAACATTGCATAGCATTATTGAAGCCTGGGTATGTTAAGGAAGCTTGACAAGAATGTAGTTAGATGAGACATAGCAAGTATTGTAAGGGAAGAGGGACCATGAGACAAGTATGCATGAGAGAAGTTTTGGGTGTGGAGATATTGAAGGTAGTGAAAAGTTAAAGAAGTTTTCCAAACCTAAGGATTCATGGAAAAGAAGAGCTGCACACAATGATGATGATTGAGTGTTGGGGATGGAATGTTTCCCAAAGCGAAAGCTAACTACTATGAGGCTACCGAAGTAGCTTTTGGAGGATTGTAGATATGATGAAAGAGCTATAGGAAGGAGAGGGACTAAGGTGGTATAGGAAAGCATAGAGATGAGGGTGGGTGTAAGAAAAGCTACACACAAATGTATAGGGGGACGCAAGCTAGTTAGAGAGGATGTGAAAAGGAAAGTGTTGCTAATTGGTAGATGGAAGGCCAAAATCAAGACGTCTCCAAAAATTGGATGATGAATAAACTTGAACATCAATCACAAAGTTTTATTTTTTGTTTTAAGCTTGGAATACCCTTAAGGTATAAGATTAGGAAAAAGAATGTGAGAAGTTGGAAGGGCTTACAGAATAGAGGTGGTAAAAGCAAGGATAGTGTGAAAGAAAACCATTGTGAGAAGAGAGAGAAATAGTAGTAAGTGTGTGTGTGTGTTGTTAACATGGAAAAAAAGCGCTATTCACATCAAATAAAACGGCTTAAGACAAGGAAGAAAGACCAAGGATGAATCTTGATAGATAAAGGACAAAGAGCAAAGGTCCCACCAGTAGACAATATGGTGCACACTTGAATGCGCAAATGGCAACAAAAGATGAAATTCCAAAGACAAAGGCAAAAGGTGGAAGGTTAGAGGCAAAGGCAAAGGCACAAGAAAAAGAAGAAGGTAAAAGCAAAGGCAAAGCATCAAAAGACAAAGTTGTGAGGCCAAAAGGGCAATGATCCTGAGATGATAGTGACCTAATAGAGCCACATGGCTTGGCATTCAAGATTTGCACAACTATGATGGCAGTTGTGGTGGGAATGCTGGGATAAGGATTTTTACATGGGGAGCTAAGAGTGCAAGCGTTTGAGGAAATCTAGACAAAATTAATGGCCAAAATGCTATAAAAGGATCTTTTGGCCCTACATGTGTGTAGCTAGGTGGGTGGTGGGTACAAACCCTCTTGCTCCTCGGAGGCATGGACCCAAGTTATAAAGATTTTTAACCTCATCAAGCATACTAAAAGAGAATAATTTTGTAGGCAATCCATGAATGTATCTTTATTATGTTGTCCAATGCCTATAGATTAGGAAACCAACGCAAATGTTGAAACCCTTGATGCTTGTTTGTGAATCTAGACCACTCAGTGAATCGAAAGGGAAAACACGACTAACATTTCGTGATCTACTACTCGGGATGGGTAGGTGGGTGCTTTACTTCTATAGGGAGAGTGATTTTTGAGATCAAGGTAGGTAAGAGGAATGGAAAAGGTAGGTATAGATAGATAGGATTCAATGGAAGGTCATGCGACCAAAGAAGGGGTACAAAAGGAGCTCAAATTGACTTCAAGGCAAAGTCAAGCTTGTGACCCTCCAAACTATGGATGAGGAGAAGAGTTTGGAAGCAAGGAGATAGAGGAGTGGCTAGTTTGGCCTCATATTGTTACTAGCACAAGGAGAAGTGAATGAGGCTCAAAGACATAGCTAAGGGAACACATAAGAGATGAAGTAGTTCTAGGTCACACTAAGCAGCTTGAGGGTGACTGAGGCCCAAGACATAGCTAAGCAAACACATCAGAGATGAAGCAGTCCTAGGGCACATTAAGCAGCTAGACGGTGCAAGTCATACACTAATTGGCACGAATTGAGTGCTGACAATATGAAGGCAGGCATAAGAACTAAAGGAGAAAGCCTACAAAGGGAATCAAATAATCATCAAAGAGATGTCAATTCACAATAGCTATTGAATTGACATTTCCAAGGACTTGTTGCTAAGAAGTGTGGCAAAACTAAAGATGACATGCCAACCAATCACGTTGAGCATAACAAGGATGTAGGAGTAAAGAGGATGAAATTTAGAGGACATGCAGGTTGCCATATGCTGCATTTGAAGAAATGAGAGCAATAAACCAAATGATATAACATTGAGACCTAACTTTTCCTGTCTGTATTTAAGAGCCAGGTTGGATTTTGGTAAAATAGAATAAAATGAAGGGCCCCCAATAGAATGAGACATGATAAAGATGAGGTCAAAGGTTGGAAGGCAATGCATGGTCAAAAATCAAAATGGATAAAGATGAAGGGTGAATTACATAAGATGACAAAACCAAAAAAGGGAAAGAAAGGAAAAGAAAAATGGGGTCTAGCAAGCATGAAGGCACTCTTAACTATAGATTAAGAAAAATCCGAGGGATGAAGCATCATAAGAAGAAGAAATGATGAAGTCAAACAATCATAAAGGAGTGAGAAATTGTGTGAGACCGAAAGCAGGTTGACTGCAAAGGGCTTCAAGGTATGTAATCAGAACAAAGAAAAGAAGCTGAGGTAGTCAGCATGAAGAGATGATACCATCGCAAGATGCCAAAGCATGGGAGTGCTGTAACACAAAGACAAAGTGATCTTTGAAAAGCCTATGAATCACCATGAAGCATGGGAGTGTCAACATGGCTTACCTTGCATGGGTGGGGCCATATGAAGGCCCGCAACAAGGCGGTTAACAAAAGGTAACATCACAAACACATGTTGATGGAAGCAAATCATGAAAAGCTTGAAGGATGAATGCAATCTAATGAAAGGTAACACCATGAATGCATGTTCATGGAAGGCGATCACAAAAAGCTTAAAGAACAACTGCGTTCCAAGAGAGTGGCCCAAAGTTTTAAAGCGGAGGGTGAATGACTAACCATGGAATGGAGTGGGGAAGATCTGAAGGAGAACCCTAGGACTGCATGAGACCAAAAGAATCCCGACAACCAGGCTATGAATAAGAGGCAACATTAAAACCATATGTTCACGAGTAGAACATTGGTACCAAGAGGATCACTTGACAATGGATGGGATAGAAGCATACAAAAAAACCAAACCAAACCAAATCCAAAAAATTGCAAATTAAAGACCAAACACCAAAGGCTAAAGGACGATGGCTGAAGTGACACATGAAAGCCATCCACATAGGGAATTGAACGACAAATGGTGAGGGCTAACACCAAAGGTGAAGGTTGAGGATTGAAAGACCAAAGAAGAGCCAAAGACAACCGAAGGATGAATGACAACCATGACACATGGAAGCATTAGGAGAGAGTCCCGTCATATGCACAAGACCAAAAGATGGCCATTCAGAGGGATGTATAAGTGTTAATACTGATGGACGAAAAGTAGTGCTAACATCAAAGACGATGGTCAAAGACTAGGAACAAAGATAAAGGATCAAACTCGACAACAAAACGAAGAACAAAGGTCCAACCAAAAAATGATAAGCTCTAGACTTGAAGGGGTGAATGGCAACAAAAGGAAAAAGTTCTAGACTAGAATCAAGGCAAAGGTGAAAGGAAAGGTCAGAGGCAAAGGGGAAGGTGTAGGTGAGGAAGAAAGTGAAAGAGAGCACCAAAAGGTTTTACAACACCCCTTTGCATAGTGAAAAGACAAAAGAGTGAAGCTAGACAATGAAATAGGACTAATTGTATTAACAAAAAAGTTGGTACAAGTCGGTGAATCCCTGTTTATAAAGGAAACTAGTAGTGGGCCCTTTTGTAGAAATGACTTTATGGAAACTGTTTAGAAGTTGAGCTTGGATAAGTCCCGGCAAGTGTCATTTTTATTGAAGAGGGGAGTCTGCCTACCTGCCACCATCCAACAAGTAATATAGTGAGAAGCAATTTTAACTTTAGGTTGGAAGACAGGTGTCATAAACACCCCTCCCGTGTTATCAGAGTCACAATAAAAATCAACGCTTGGCCATATACTTATCAAGCTAAATGTAAATATAAGAATTGTTTGGGTAGCATGATTAGTCCAGAGGTTAAGGAGAGAAACTAATGAACCTTTGTAAAAGAAAGGGGGGGGGGGAATTTAACACAAATTAATAGAAATAATGGGAAAAAGGGGGTTAAGGAATGGGTTAGAAAAAATTAATCTAAGTAAAGGTAAGCTAATAAGAAGAAAAAATTAAAGATGATGAAATGGGCTAAGGGAGTAAAGAATAAAATTTAGAAAATTAATTTTAAAAAGGGGGGGTCAAAGAAGGGGTACAAAAGGAGCTCAAATTGACTTCAAGGCAAAGTCAAGCTTGTGACCCTCCAAACTATGGATGAGGAGAAGAGTTTGGAAGCAAGGAGATAGAGGAGTGGCTAGTTTGGTCTCATATTGTTACTAGCACAAGGAGAAGTGAATGAGGCTCAAAGACATAGCTAAGGGAACACATAAGAGATGAAGTAGTTCTATGTCACACTAAGCAGCTTGAGGGTGAATGAGGCCCAAGACTTAGCTAAGTGAACACATCAGAGATGAAGCAGTCCTAGGGCACACTAAGCAGCTAGAGGGTGCAAGTCATACACTGATTGGCACGAATTGAGTGCAAACAATATGAAGGCGCCCAGGCATAAGAAATAAAGGAGAAAGCCTACAAAAGGAAGCAAATAATCATCGAAGAGATGTCAATTCATAATAGCTATTGAATTGACATTTCCAAGGACTTATTGCCAAGAAGTGTGGCAAAACTGAAGATGACATGCCAACCAATCACATTGAACATAACAAGGATGTAGGAGTAAAGAGGATGAAATTTAGGGGACATGCAGGTTGCCATATGCTGCATTTGAAGAAATGAGAGCAATAAACCAAATGATATAACATTGAGACCTAACTTTTCCTATTTGTATTGTAAGAGCCAGGTTTGATTTTGGTAAAATCGAATAAAATGAAGGACCCCCAATAGAACGAGACATGATAAAGATGAGGTCAAAGGTTGGAAGGCAATGCATGGTCAAAAATCAAAATGGATAAAGATGAAGGGGGAATTACATAAGAACAAAAATCAAAAAAAGGGAAAGAAAGGAAAAGAAAAATGGGGTCTAGCAAGCATGAAGGCTCTCTTAACTAGACATCAAGAAAAATCCAAGGGATGAAGCCTCACGACAAGAAGAAATGATGAAGTCAAGTAAGCATAAAGGAGTGAGCAACTGTGTGAGACCGAAAGAAGGTTAACTGCGAAGAGCTTCGAGGGATGTAATCAGAACAAAGAAAAGAAGTTGAGGTAGGCAGCATGAAGAGATGATATCATTGCAAGATGCCAAAGCATGGGAGTGCCATAGCATAAAGACAAAGTGATCTTTGAAGAAGCCTATGAATCACCATGAAGCATGGGAGTGCCAACGTGCCTTACCTTGCATGGGTGGGGCCATATAAAGACCCGTAACAAGGCTAACAAAAGGTAACATCACAAACACATGTTCATGGAAGCAAATCATGAAAAGCTTGAAGAATGAATGCAATCCAATGGAAGGTAACTCCATGAATGCATGTTCATGGAAGCCGATCACAAAAAGCTTAAAGAACAAGTGCGTTCCAATGAAGAGAGTGGCCCAAAGTTTTGAAGTGCAAGGTGAATGACTAACCATGGCATGGAGTGGGGAAGATCCGAAGGAGAACCCTAGGATTGCATGAGACCAAAAGAATCCCAACAACTAGGCAGTGAATGAGAGGCAACATTAAAACCATATGTTCACGAGTAGAACATTGGTACCAAGAGGATCACTTGACAAGGGATGGGACAGAAGCATACAAAAAGACCAAACCAATCCAGATTCAAAAAATTGCAAATAAAAGACCAAATACCAAAGGCCAAAGGATGATGGTTGAAGTGACACATGGAATCCATCCACATAGGGAATGGAACGACAAATGGTGAGGGCTAACACCAAAGGTGAAGGTTGAGGATTGAAAGACCAAAGAAGGGCCAAAGACCAAACCGAAGAATGAATGACAACCATGACACGTGGAAGCATTAGGAGAGAGTCCCATCATATGCACAAGACCAAAAGATGGCCATTTAGAGGGATGTATAAATGTTAATACCGATGGACGAAAAGCAGTGCTAACATCAAAGACGATGGTCAAAGACTAGGAACAAAGATAAAGGATCAAGCTCGACAATGAAGGATGAAGAGCAAAGGTCCAACCAAAAAATGATAAGCTCTAGACTTGAAGGGGTGAATGGCAACAAAAGGAAAAAGTTCTAGACTTGAAGGGCTGAATGCCAAATGCAAAGGCGAAAGGAAAGGTAAGAGGCAAAGGGGAAGGCGTAGGTGAGGAAGAAAGTGAAAGAGAGCACCAAAAGATGAGTCACAAGGCCCAAAGTATAGGCATCCCAAGATGACAATGGCCTAACAAGAGTCATAGGGCTTGACAATCGAGACTTGTAACCATGGAGGCGGTTGGTGAGAATGAAAGGATAAGGATGGTGGCATGGGGAGCTGAGAACACAAGTGGTTGAATGAATGAATCTAGGCAATCTAGGAAAAAATCATGGAAAAATTTCTATAAAAGGGCATACCTTGTCCCATTGGAGGGGGGTTGCAGGATTGCACTGGTAATAGATTGCATAGCTAGATAGAAGCCAATGTAAACATTGTAGTTTTGATCCTACATGAGTGTCGTTAGAGGTAGGTGGCGGGTGTGAACCATCTTGCTCGAAGGCATGGTTTTGGGTTCTAAATTTTTTTGATGCCATTGAGGATAATAGAATAAAATGGTTTTGTAGGCAGTTGATGAGAATATCTTTGTTTCATTGGTAGATGCCTATAGATTAGGAAACCAACACCATACATATGACAAAAGTCTCTCTTTTAGCAATGGTGATGCTTGTCCATGAATCTATTTAGTGGGAGAAGTGGAAGGGAAACCATGGTTAGCATGTGTGTGTGTGTGTGTGTGTGTGTGAGTGTGTGTGTGTGCACGTTTGCATGCATGCATGCGTGCGTGCATGCATACATGCATGTGTGTGTGTGTGTGTGTGTGTGTGTGTGCACATGCGTGTGTGTGTAGACTATTGTGAGTGCATCTCTTTTAATGTGCTAACAATTGTGATACCAATGTGCAACAATTGTCGACATAATTGTTTCTGCACCATGATGGAAATTTTGTGCATGTAGAATATGTGTTGAAAGGGGAAAAAATAAAGATGCAAATATCATTGATTCTTCTGCCATTGAAGTAGAGTCTTCTAAGCCAAAGATTCATGTATGAGCCCTATTGCTTGACAAACAACTTTGTGCACCAGAGTCATTGCCAACTTCGTCTTCAATGCAATATGACTTTGTGCATCTTAATTTTTTATGAGCATAAGATGGAGAGGGTCTAAAGGCTTGTACCAGACCCAACAGACTCATATAAAACGTTTAAAATAATAACAAGATGAATATTATTCAATGGGCCTACCTGGGGGATGTGTTGTAGGCCAAGTGTTCCATGAAATTGCTCTTGTTGATCGTTGGGATTTGCTTTAGTTGCACGGCAATTTTTTTTTTTGTGAAGCCCCTTGTGGATGTGCGTGTAGTTGAAGAACTGAGGCATGTGCCAACTTGCACAACTTGCCTTGTTGCTGATTTGTGTGAATGGTGCATGTTATGTTCTTATCACGTGATGGGCACGTTTTACAAGGTCATCGTGGTTGGCAATGCACTGGGGCACCTCAAAAGTGCTTATTTTTGCTCCATTCCTTCACTTGAACAAAAGCGGTGTGAGGCCTTGTGAGCGGTGCACGGTACGAGCAGCCGCCGCAAGTTGAACATGGAGCTGCTTTCATGAAACGGTGTTCATGTGGTTTTTCCCAACTTGGAACTTCTGTACGACTTGTAAAATGGGTGTCGAGTGTGTTGGTGTGTTGGTTTGTAGAAGAACTTATTGTCGGGTCATGTTAGTGCATCTGTATTAGGGTCATTAAAGTCAATCCAAATCATGTATGGCTTTGATTTAGTATCACTATCTTTGAAGACTCCATCCACACAATTTACTATCCTGTTGTTAATGTTGAGGTTCCCTAAACAAATTTCCACAAGCATTTTTGGCTTTAGACATAGTTCTTTGTGTAGCCCAACCATTCCCTTGGGGTCCACGGGGATGGTTTTGCTGCATGATTTGTGTTTAAGGTCTTGTGCTTTCAATATGTGGGGATGTGTGTGGAGCACATTAAATAAATACTTGTTGTGTTTGTATTTGGAAGCATTTGTGTAGAAAAGGTGTGGCACAATATGTCTCTATGGTGGCAGCCGGAGGTGGCATTGTTCAAGAGGTCGAGGTCGGTGTCATTTTGTGAGTTGACCTTCATTTTATTGAGAAAGGAAAGGAAAGCTTGATTTTTTGACGGATTGGCATATCCAACTGGAATAGAGCACGTGCTACCTCCAAAAGAATTCAAGCATAGTAGATGTTGTGCATCTCTCAAGGAATATCCAAGAGTCTTTGGTGGGGCTGGCCTGGCATAGGTGATTGCATAGCAGTATGTTAATACCACCAAAGGGTAGTTCGTGGTTATGCTTTATCTAGAGTTAGTGCATGTTTGCTGCAATGAAAGTGCAATGAGATCTTGTCAATCACCACAAGTTCAAGGTCTCTGTATAGTGTAGAATTAGTGTTTGGAGCTTCTCTATGGATAGAGCTATGTATGTTGATGCTAGTAGGAGGAGATGCAACGCCGAGTGAATGGTCATTCTATAGATAGTGAGTGTGGACCTTCCGGTATAAGCGAGAAGCAATACCTTGGAGAGATCCACATCACACATTTTGCTTTGTTAGTAGAATTACAGGAGTGCCTGAACCAAAAGCATGAGCATGAATGTTTTCCTTGTGCCTGCATTTCTTATGTGCAATCTTCTTTGTGGCTACAATATTTTCTTGAGCATGATGTCATCTAGGATGAGACTTTGTTGGGGTTTTAGATGTGTCAAAAGGAGTTGTGGTACTTGTCCATGGGAAGGAGACCCAGCTTGCATTGTTGTGGTTCATGTTTTGCATCCGTGTTGGCTTGGATATTTATTTCTCTAGCAAAGTTGAACTCATCCTTGCTTGTAGCAGGTGCGCTAAGTACTGTTAGAGGAAAAGGTTGTAGTGGAGTTAGTGCTGGAAGCCAAGGCTGTGTATAAAGAAATTTTATCAAACTTTGCACTATTTGATTTGATCATGTGAAAGTGGGAATTGTACATGTCATCCCAAGTCGGGTTTTCATTAGTGAGGCTATGCTCTTCAGTATCGAAAGGCAAGTAGAGCATGCATAGTTCTCTATAATGGTTGTCGAGGGCCTTCATCTTGTTATAATTGTTGAAGCATATAATTTTACCTCGTTTTCTCACATGTTTCTGGTTGGTAGGATTGTATTCTCACTTGTGAAAGTCACTAGGCATATGTGCTCAAAGTCACTCTTGCGGTGCATGTACTTGGTGACAATGTCATGAAAGAAGATGTTGAAACTATGAGGCTCCATTTGTTGAAGTTGCGATTGCCTTTTACTGAACAACGTACGTTCACTGGGCATGCTTGTGTTAATGTAGTAGAATTTCTTACTTGCACTTGTTAGAGGTAGAGATAGGAATAGGTAAGTAGCTTGCTGAGCACTGATGTGTTGTGTGTTAAGTATAGCATCAATTGTCGACCTTCCTTAGGTGTTGATTTGCCCGCTTAATATCATAGCATTTCAGATGGCATTTCTTGTCTCGTTATCATTCTTGGTCATGTGCGATGTGCAGTACGATTGTGCAGTACGATACTGCTCCATGAGGGTTTAGCATAAACCAGTTGTTTGTATTTGCTTGCCATAGATTGGATATTATGGGATTAAAGTTGTTGGTTTATATGTCTTTTGGCTGCTTCCTCAAGAAGATTGTTGGCTACGTGACACCACTTGTCAATGCAAGTACTTACTTCTCACTTGACATCCCAATTTTATGAAAGAATGCACCAAAATCAAGTGTCAATGTAGATGATTGTGTCAGGAAGCTTGAGATGTACTTTAGTTTTACCTTATAGGAGGTAGATCCTCATTGCTCTACGGAGGCTCCAAGATTTGATTCCTCACCATGGGTGGGCATGCCGAACTTGCAATTTATGCCTTGTCTTTTGCAGTTTATTTGGTGCCTATGTGTTTGAATATATTTCTCTAGAAGATCTAGGAGCGATAAATCTTTGTGATGTACTTGTCAATAATGAATGGTTCTATGACACCATTTTCTAATGAGCCATATGTGGGCGCACCATTGCTACATAACAAATTGTGATCATGTTAGATGCCTCTGTTTTGGAACTTTGTAACGAAGAAGAAGTCGACAATTGAATCCAATATGGAGGCATCTTGCTTCAATAAGCATTTCATGGCTTAAAATTTATCGAGCTATTGTTATCGGGTCTGATCAAATCATGCCACGAATGTCATTTTGTGCCCTCCATATGTGTTGTGGTTTTGTGTGCCTCATAGCATCGACAAACAATGAGGCAAGGGCTGCCATAGTCTTTCCGCCATTGAGAAAGTCATGAAAAAGTCAGTGGCCCGATCTAGCACACCGTTGCGAACAACTCCTTCTTAGACGTTTCTTGTAATCTACAGAGGTACAGAGGCATGTGAAGTCCTAATATTAGATTTTAGAGTGCAAGAGTCGCTCGATGTTGGTACATTAAGAAATGCATCTTTTGCTTGCAGGGCCATGCCTCTCAATTGGCCTTTGCACATTCAGACCCATGTCGCTAAAAGAACTTGTCGAACAAGGACCTTCATTGTCTTTAAAAATAGATTCTCTATGGAAGTAGCAAACTGTCTGTCCTTATTTAGCAACTCCTACTTCGTAATATCTTGGCAAGTTATTCGTTTAGGAATGTTTTGTGCACATGGTTGGCCATAGAACATTGTTGGGAAACGCTAGCTCCTCCTAGTCCTTGTCTTTGAATATGCTCAATGGTAGGAAACCTTTCGATGGAGCCATGACAATCGGCTTATCTTGGAAGTCAATAACTTGTTGGCTCGTGTACAAACAATGCACCAAAGTATCTATTTTAATGTCTTTCTCTAGAGAAAGAGTGTCGTTTAGGACATGGCTACTGCCATCTGACTCGCTTCTATCCTGGAAAGCCATTATGTGCACCAACCAAAGTGGGTTAGTTTGAACGTGATTCTACTTATAAAGTGGCATCTGGAGAAGTTCATGCAATGCATGCATTGTTGTATTTGGGCAAACCAACCCACTCCCTAGGGGGGGCACTATGTAAAATCCCCATATAGCATGCACGATCAAGGGGTATTTAAAAAAACCCCTACCTATGGATTTTTATAGTTTATATACAACACTTCTATAAATTTTGACTTGATTCCAGTATCCCTTATGTATGCCAATTTTCTCTTTTTGAATTAAAAAACCTGTTATGTATATACCACCGACTTTTTCATGACCTTCTCAGTGTGGCGAAGAGACTATGGTAGTTGTGCAAGTATCGCAGTTTATGTTTGATTACAAAAAGAACTATTGCATTGTCCAAAGAAATCGTGGCAACACGTTGCAGTCTGTCAGTATCTGCGAGCATGTTAATGACACTCCTATGCAAACCATATTATCCTTCATATGCTAGCTCCCAAATTTGTGTAGGTGGTATTCTTATTACCACTAGTTGTTCCTCAAGTCTATCATAATGCGGATGTGTGCATTGTTTTCATATCATTTAATGCATGTGTGTAAAACTATGTGCTCGGGATTTTGTTCGTAAAAATTGTCCACATGACATTTTAATAAAATGAAATGTCCATTTTGTTTGCATGATCCACATGTTCAATTCTTTGAATTTTGCTTGATGGTAGTGATGTATATGATATGTTATTTTCCTTCGGTACCATGTCAATGTTATGTAATACAAATGGTCATGTTGTGTGTCCTATGTGCTTGTTTTGGATCTTATGATGAGGTGCACCTATTGGGAATGCAATAGTAGAAGCTCGACATCTCACAACTCCTTGGTTACAATTTCATCAGGCCTATATCCTCTCATAGGTAGAATGAAGCTATAATTATGTCACTCTTATTTTCTAAAGTTTTGGCAACTCAAAGTCGCTCTATAAAGCTCCAAATAAGCGTGGGTGGGGTGGGATTCATGGAATTTCCAAATGGTTCTGCTCTCCAATTACATGCTACAATGTCGTCTACCTCTCCATTTGTGTCACGATGTCTATATGTTGGACCAAGAAGATGGAGGGCACGGGTGTTGAAAGCCTCCACATCCACAAACACACTCGACTAGGTGTGGCCAATAATATTGTGATGACCTTACGATTGCCCTGTGCATTGTAGCATGTTTCGAGGTGCTTGTTACTTCACGTTTCTAGGCATGGGTTGTGCTTATTTCGAGGGTGTGCCATTTTTTCCTATAAATAGACCCTTCCTCTATGTTGGTTAAATGAAGGAGGAATGAAGGCGTGCAACAAATATAATGCAAAATGTCATAAACAACACAAACATCAACGACTAGCAACCTGCACAATGATGAAGGGATGAAGATACAAAAGGTGTTTGTCTTCCCCTTCCAAAAACTTACATGACCACTACGACAGAGCCAAAACGCACATCTCAAATATGAACACTGAATTGGATTCAAAGATTCTTGTCCTCTTTTAGAGTGGATGGCCAGGCAAAGGAAAGATTGTCCGTGAGAAGCTCCCTCATTGAATGGATGATGATATTTCAGGGAGACACGAACTCTCCAGAGACGGACAAATGCACAAGCGAGAAGTTCGATATGAAGAGCCTTAGCTTGAGCACACCCTTGGGAAGCAACAACCTTGGACACTCTCTTCAGGGACTTTCTGGACATCTTGTGGATTACAGATTTTTGTCGTTTATTGTTGTCCCTCTGTGGTCGCTTGGTTTCATGAACATCAACCGAAATCGAGATGCGCACAGGCGAAACCAATGTCTCTATGGTGCACGTGGCCAAACATGAGACCACAGCTTGTACACAGGTAGACTAATATCTATGTCAGCGGACAGTATGAGCCCCGTCGATCGGTTAAAGAACGTTGGATTTACATGTCATTACCTGCTTTGGTGGCTATTGCTTTGCATTCACATTCAACGCCAACATCAGCAGAGGTCACCTCATCGATGCAAGGGCCGACTATGGCATTACTGATCTCCTCCAATTCTACACACGATGATAACTTCTGTTCACCCATGGTTGACTACGTATGAGAACTTGAACATGGCATACATATCCAAACCGCGCAAGCCTGACTAGTCGACAGCTTGCTAAGAGACACAGCTCAGAAACTATGCATAACACGTTTGCTATCACTATTCATTGCTTGCACTACTTCGTGACTAGCAGCCCAATCTCTTAACATGAAGCAACATCGGCCATGCTTCTATTTCCTATCATGCATTCGCTGTTGTGGTTGTCATTATTTGCGAATGTACATCAAGGCAACGGCAATTCCTATCATGAGTTCGTTGTGGTCATTATCACGTGCAAATGTGCATCAATGCAATGGGAATGGAGAAAATGATGACCGAAGAGCCGTTCAAAGGAGAACACATAGAAATAGAAGGAGACCAAGGAAAAATCAAAATGTCAAGTCTGCAAATCGGAGGTGAAGGGTACCTCTACCAAAGTTGCCGCTGTTTGTGTCCATGGACTCGGCAGGGGCATCCAAATCTTCCATCTCTACGATGCTCGATCCACAACGAAGACCTATAGGTACGGTGGACATTGATGGCAGACAAATGCATATTGCAGAACGAGCGACTTCCCTTATACCTCTTGTGACACAGACTACATTTGGAAGCGATGGCACAACAGATTGGAATGTATCCAATCCCATCCACCTGTAATCGTGCCACACCAACGTCAAAGCCTCCTCACGTTCCCAAGCCAAGGCTCTACGTGGACCAAAATTACCGTGCCCAAATTTTCTAAATAATTCCTAATTTTGGCTTTGTAGGGTGCTCTGTCTTAGTTTCCAAAACGTCCCTTTAGGAGGGCAGGCCAAAAACATATTTTGCATATGCAACAAGAAGCTTGGCGTGGGTACCCAAGGGAATTCACAAAACCTCCAAACTATGTACAGACTACACTACATTGGAACTACAAATTTTCAAGTCTACTACATAAATTTAGTTTTGAAATGAAATGTTTTAGGAAAACCCGTGAGGAGGCTTCTCTTCTCTGGGAATTCATGTTCTATATGGAAAGTCGATCTGTGCGCACTGCCCAGTGTGAACATTCCGATCTAGCGGGCAGCTGTCATGCACCAGTCCATATTGATTTAGCTTTCGGTGACCTGCTTTTGCGACAACACGTTTTCAGTAAGATTTCTTGTGGAAAAATAGCTAGGGATATAACCCCACTCAGACGTTAGATCTTATAGTCAAACATGGGAAATCGTTAGCTCTTTCGATATATTATATGTAGGCTTATCTTATCACCTGAATTGCGTTATATCACACCGTAGATCTGTCGTAACAGAGAAGTAAACAAGAGAAGGCCAGAAAGCGTGAGGAAACTTCGGGACTATCAGAATCGGGAACTGTATCCCTGACTCCGGAGTAGTCTGCAGAAGCATGATCCTAGCAGAGTGGAAAATGGGTAGGAAGTGACGGGAGCAGGAAGCATGTTCGGCCCCCCGAGTTCGACCGACAAAGCTTTTGGAAATGAAGGGGTTGCTTTCCTTGCGGGATCAGCAAGACGGCCGACATCGGGACAGAAAAGCAGGCGGAGCATGTGTGAAAGTAAAGTGGACACTACGTGCCCAACAAGAATGTTGATCGTCTTTGAAAAGATGGCACCCAGTGCACGCGCGATGGTGAAGCATTCAGCAGATTCACTTCGTCCTCTCCATAGTGATCCTAACCAGAACTGGTAAAGCAACTATAGAAAGGAGCCATCCGCAATTCGTGATTCATTCATTCATGCCAGTTCCACCAGGACGCAACATTGCGGCTAACCGATAGTGGATCCTGCATCTTCCTCACCCGGATCATAGCTCCCTCAGCTATGTACTTGTTGCCAAAGTATTCTATCAGATTATAGAAGCACCCTGCCACCCACTAGCCGCAAGTCGGCCCTACTCTTACAATACACAGTTAACAGCACGGGTACCTCATCGAGCATATAAAGCCACACCACCTGATCAGCAGAACGCCACAATGAGAATGTATCACAGCATGCCCTGCCTGATCCCCTGGGAGACTTATTGCTTATCTTCGATCAACCCTGTATGCTTGCTCCTCGCCCTCTCCCTCGTTCAGTAACCTGGTTGTATCAGCCATGACTCATAACTCATAAGTTGCACGTCTCGATCTTTCTTCTTCAGTGCAGTTCCCATATCATTGTGAGGAATTCTTGTATAATGAGACTCTACGACTAGCGTGCAGGCTGGCTAGATGCGTTTGCGAGCCCTCTGAGCGATGCGTCTGAACCGTCTCTAAACCTGAGCACTGAGGAGAGCAAATACATCCAGACGGAGCTGTTGGGTACCACGTACTTGTTTATGCGTTTCCTGTAATTTGAGCTGTTGCTAGCGTCTCCTCATGTGTGCCGGTGCGAGCATTTGATATCGAATACGCACATTCCGCTGCACCATACGAGCAGATGTAATTATCCTCCTGTCGGGTCAAAGTTCAAACCATTCCCGTCGTGAAGGGCTGTCGAACTGCGGAGTTCCCACCAGTTCCAAACGAAGTCTGTTATACTAACCCTGTCTCAACAATCCAGTATGGAGGATAATTTTCCGAAAGCAGCTGCGCAGGCTATGAAGGTGATAATGAGCCTTGCATTCCGCCAGAGCTTCCAATTGTCCAGCGCAACAGATGCATGATACAGGGACCCCGTCCTCTCCGTGGCGAGGGGATGGTGGACAGACACTGCGATGATGTTGTCAACGTGCGAGGAGCAAGTTCTTATATGTATAGGCGGCCTCGTGTATGAGATCAAAGCAAAGGAAATGTGTTGACTCAAGGCGGCAACATCGGCAGAAGTCTGTGGGGAATTTGCTCCAGGTGGTCCGATTGATACCAATATATTCTAGCTGTATGTTTTTTGTGCGGTTTTATGTAATAGGAATCATGTCAACTATTTAAGCAATAAGGATCATGTCAATAATTTCTAAGGAGCACAGGTGGCACGACGTTTGCTCACCTGAATGGCTGCCCTCGTTTAAATCTAGCTGGATGACTCTTGCCGATGGTGGCGTAGGCCACGGTAGCAAGGGTGATCCAAATGGATGACCCTTGTTGCTTGGTAGCGTAGGCCATGGGCAGATATGTCCCTTGTTGTTAGCCACAGGTGTGTGAGCAGGTGCATCACTATGCAAAAAAAAAAGGCTTTTTGCATGAGTATGAGCCTCTCTCTAGAGCTTATGC
The DNA here is from genome assembly GCF_047967505.1 of Dipteris shenzhenensis. Classification (NCBI taxonomy): domain Eukaryota; kingdom Viridiplantae; phylum Streptophyta; class Polypodiopsida; order Gleicheniales; family Dipteridaceae; genus Dipteris; species Dipteris shenzhenensis. Next base: position 43,509,252 of record NC_141608.1, on the reverse strand, counting down.
TTCAATGCAAAATGTGACCATACAAAATGTTAGGCGGTTTATTTTTACTGAATAGAAAGGCAAGGACTTTGAAAAAGAAGATGTGTTCTCTGTCATATTGTAAATGGAAAAACTAAAAATCGACTTGAGTACTGAAATGCACACTTGAGATCTACAATTATGATGGCATTTAAGAAAGACATTATATAATATCATGTTTTTAAATTTTAAAAGATAGGCATGAAATAATTCTAAAAGAAGATCTTGATGTAAAATAATCCAACAAAAACATGATATGTTTTTAGATTCCAAGAGTGTCTTATGAATCTAGACAATAGGCAAAAAACAACACAACAACCTCAATGAGCATGTTGTTAAAATTTGGGAAGTTGCCATGGTCTTAAAATTTTCTTTTCATATTGTTTCAGCATAACACTTATTAAAAAAAGAAAAAAGAAAAAGAAAAACATGCAAACAAAAATAACCACTCAAATAAAAGAAAAAACATTGAATAATAGTTTACAAATGTATGGTTATTCAATAAGTATAACTTTCTCAAGGCATTTGAAAGACAAAAACAAAATATCTTAGTCTCATTCTTTACTAGTTCTATTTTTTATTCTTGATGGAGAGCATATAGATAGCATGTAGCTCTATTGTGACTCATGTGTGCATTACTTGATAGATTTATATGTTGTTGTATTATTTGAATTCTAAACTTAATGTTTCTTTCCCTGTTGTAAAGCGTGTAGTTAGAAACTCATCTGGTTGCATTACTTTATAAAAATCTTGTTGCATTTATTTATTGATTGAATTCGATGTCCCATAGTTTTATTTTATTATGGAGCACATAATCACTAATTTGGAATACAATCTCAAATTTATAATTTTAGCATTTTTGAAAAAGAGGTACCCAAAAATAGTGGGAAATGTTGTGGTAATCCAACTAGTTAGAAGTTTGACATTAGTGAGAGTGGTCTGAGGTCTAAAACTTGGAGGCAAGCCCATCTAACCAGGAAACTATTTTCACTACAAGAAACGGGCCTCTTTTCGACGCTGTCTTCCGATGCTTCGCGAGCACGGGCACGGGCACGAAGATCGTCGGTACGGTTGGCAGGCGGGAAAGGTGTCAGTGTAGACATCAAAATAGCAATTGACATATATGTTGGTACAAGAGATGGTGTATACTGACCCCTATACCGACATATATACCGACTACCATACTGACTTCTACCAACCCTTGCACTGATGCTTTTATCGATGCTTTCACCGACTTCTGGGTACAATTTTCCATACTGACGTTTTTACAAAACGTCATTTCCAAGGGTCCCAAAATAATTTTGGACCACAAGTTTGGTCACTTGAAAGATAAAAAATATAAGAGTATGTACACCAAAATTGAGATCAAAACACTCATATATTGATAGTGAAAACATACAAATTAATGTACAAAATATCAATATAAAAATGTGAGGGCCAAATTACACATAAGAAGTCTTGTCGATGTCAAAACTATGAATTAGTAGCATTTACGCCTCATTTCCATCGATAGCTTCATCTTGAGCCAAGTCTTGCATGCCAAATATGTTTATCTCAAGGTTTACATACAATTGATCACCTACATCATCATCATCATCCTCTAGTTCATCTGCCTCTAGTTCTCCCTCTTCTTCCCTAAAGCGGGATCTCCACCTTCCTCCATTACAATGTCATTATTGTCACCTTCTTCGTGGCCCATATCGTCATCTTCATCCTCTTCCCTAGATACATCAGCATCATTATTTGGATCTTCTATCGGCATCTCTATATCCACATTCCTATCTTCAAAAATATGTTCGCTTCGAGGAGCAACTTGGACCATGTACCATCATCTTGGATCCAAACGATCTGGATGAAATACCACCTACGTTGAAGATACAAATTAGGTGCACTAGTAATTATATTCATTTATGCTCAAGTATAATATATATATATATATATATATATATATATATGAACATCTACCAACATTTGTTTGAAAACGAAGATATGAGCTTTTCTCCAATTCATTAGTATATACCTATTCACAATGCTCTGGAAGAACAAAAGTATCACTTTCATCGGTCCAGGGTCTGATGGAGTCAATGGCAAAGAAACCAAAGCTGTCTCTCCTGACTGTAGCATTTGGACCATTGTAGAAAGTCCTAAACCATTTGACATCAAGAATGAAAATACTAAATCGTCTAAAATCAACTTCATAGATGTCATGTATGGTCCCACAATAATCTAAATGCGAGGAGAGAAGATTGGTATCAGAAGCACTTGCTTGGCTATCTTGTACAAAGTTAGCCATGACTCCACAATCATATGTGACTCTCCTTGAATCGATGCATTCCACATGAAAATGCCATCCATGTGACCACAATGCACTGTACTTTTTGTACTACAAAAGAACATTATTAAAACAATGAGGATGCATTTTGTAGTGATTGTGATAATAAATACCCAAATTAAGTAGAAAGGTTAAAAACTTACATGTGGCATAAATCCGACTGCAAGCTCCCGGCTCTCGATCGGTTACGTCCTCTTCATCATAATCGGCTTCACGAAGAGCTTCTTATAGCCAATCACGAGACATGTGTTTGGGGAGAAGAGCAAGGTCTGGTGGATATGGCACCCTCTGCCTCTTCATGTCTCTCCACCCATCTTTGCATCTCGGGACTATTGAGGACACAAAGCTTATTGAATTTCTCTCTTTGCTCTTCACTCATCTTTCTTTCAACCCCTTTACCTTGTGGAACCTCTGTAATGACACGATCATCATCCTTGATGTTCCAAGCATGTGGCATATCGGGATCCATGGATGCAAGAAACTTTTTGATGTATACTAATGACTCTTGCACAAGCCATCCCTCCACCATGCATGCTTTGGGTCTAACTCTTTGCCTTACAAATCCCTTCAAGGTTTTCATAAACCATTCAACGAAAAACATCCTATGACTATGAATGGTTCTTGCAATGATGACCTCATCAACTATATGTACAAGCAAGTGCACCCGAGTCATCATAATGCTTGAGGGAAAGTGCTTCTCAAGCAAGCACACTGCTTCAATGGAGTCCACCTTATCCCTCTCGATGGTCAATATAGAGATATCTTTTTGTGAGATCCACATATTCCACATGAACTTGTAAGATTCAATATTTTATACCCATCATTTAAAATTGTATGAAATATAATGAAGGTGATATGATAGTAAGCATACCTGACCATGCCACTAATCTTGTAGATAGCGGTTCTAACATCTTCTGATAAGCTGTACACCTATGCATTTGTAACATTTACTCGTGATTTTAATGGGAAAAAAATTTATGTGGGGCACTGAAACAAGCCCCATCCAGCCCCACAATTTTTTAAAAGCTTTTGTAAAAATGTTGGTATATATCACCCCACATTGAAAGATTCAATCAAAGCTTGGTTGGTGCCTTGTAGGGCAATCTATAAAACATGCTCATGGTGCAATGAATAAGCTCATGGTGACTTCATTCTTTGTGATATCAAATACACATGCACATTGGATAGAATGAATCAGGCCAATGAATCTCTTTTGTGTTGTCAAGATAAAGGCATGCCGTTTCATTGACTTAAGTGATTTGTACTAGGGGATAGGGAAACTTTAAAGCAGGTCAACATTCGCTCCCTGTGAACTCTGTTGGCTACCTCAATCAATCAAGGGACTTGGGGGGGTCACTATGTATAAACTATATATATCACATGCATTCAAGGCCTATTTGTAAAACCCCTTACTATGAATTTTCCATAAATAAAACACACCCTTTTTCTTCTTACATTCAAAATGGGGATGAATTCCCCGCTCGATAGTTGAACAAGGCCCACCTGAGCCCAAGTGCGATTGGCCCACTTTACTCTTCCTTGTAACAGTAGCTGCCTTTGTTGGTTGTACTTCTTTGGAGTCTTGAGTGTGAAGAGAGTGGGAGAGAGGTAAGGAGTCTCACTTGCAGCTTTCTCACATACACAATGGGAGAATACGCACAAAGGTGGAGGCTGAAAACAGTTTTCCTCTTCTTAGTTGTGAAAGCCAAAAAACTCTCTCTCTTACAAAAAGGAATAGATGAACCCTATATGTGGGTCTCAAACCAAACTCAACTAACCTAGGTGGCCTACTAACTGAGCCACTAACTAGAGTACATAAAGATAGCTGTCATCCAGCTATTATTCATGGGCGGTGTACCAACCGCATCTGCAGCTAACAAGTGACATAAATGCACAACAGTCACCCTAGCATATCATGAGTGGAGCTCGATATCTCAACACTCCCCCTCGAGCTCAATCCCAATTCCTGCACAACACCAAGCAGGTCTCTGAACTTGCGCAGCTTCTCTGTGCCCAATGCCTTCGTGAATATGTCAGCTACCTGATCCTCTATGCTGACATAAACTAGATCAATAAAACCTACTAGAACCTTCTCCCACACATAGTGGTAATGCACCTCTATGTGCTTTGTTCTAGCATGATAGACTACGTTATTTGCCAAGTGTATACTACTCATGTTGTCACAATAAATGACAACTGGCCCATCTATAGACTGATGCATATCATAAAGCAGCTTATGCAACCAAGCTGCCTTACATGCAGCCATTGCTGCACCCCTGTATTCAGCCTCTGTGCTCGATAGGGCAACTATAGGTTGTTTCTTGCTGCTCCAAGTGATTGTAGCACTTCCAAAAGAAAACACATATCCACTGGTAGATCGTCTATCAGAAATACTACCAGCCCAATCAGCATCAGTGTATCCATGCAGCTGTATCTGAACCCCAGTCTCATAAAATAGTCCATACTGCAATGTGGACTTCACATACCTCAGTATGCATCTAGCCGCATCCAAATATGGTTTCCTTAGAGCCTGCATAAACTGACTTACTAACCCAACAGCATAGCTCAAATCTAGCCTGGTAATAGTCATATAAATCAAACTTCCTACTATGCGTCTGTACATAGTAGGATCTTCCAGAAGCTCACCTGCATCTGCACTCAGCTTCACATTCTGCTCCAAAGGAACTGAAATAGGCTTACAGCCTGTCATCCCATATTTGGACAGCATGTCCAATCCATACTGCCTCTACAAGAGCCATATCCCACTTGTGGATCTAATCACCTCAATGCCCAAGAAGTAACGCAGCTCTCCCAAATCCTTCATCTCAAACTTTTGCTTCAATAGCATTTTCACATGAAGGATATCTTCATCACTATCACCTGTGATGATTAAATCATCAACATAAATGACAAGCAACATAATACCTTTCTCTGTTTTTCTCACATAAAGTGAGAAATCTACCGTGGAAATCTGCAAGCCAATAGTGACAAGATACTGTCTTATATTGTCAGACCACGCTCTGGGTGCTTGCTTCAAGCCATATAAGGCTTTCTTCAACCTGCAAACAAACTCAGGATGAACAGCATGCACATAACCTAGTGGCTGCTCCATATAGACCTCTTCTTGCAAATCACCATGCAAGAAAGCATTCTTTACATCCATTTGATGTAAAGACCATCCCTTTGATGCAGCCATAGCAATGACTGCTCTCACAATTGCCATCCTTGCAACCGAACTGAATGTTTCTTCATAATCAATGCCATATGTCTGTGCATACCCCTTGACAAATAATCTTGCCTTGTATTTGCTCACAGAACCATCTGCATTGTGCTTCACCTTATAGACCCACTTGCAACTAATTGCATTCTTGTCTTTAGGCAAAGGCACCAATTCCCATGTAGCATTTGCTTCCAAGGCATCCATTTCTTCATCCATGGCTTTCTCCCATTTTTCTTTTCCCATGGCTTGCTCAAAAGAAGTGGGTTCTGGTCCTTGTATCATGTTCTCATCATGTTGACCATATAGGCATAGTGAATGGCTGTAAATCCATCATATTTCAGCCTATCCATAGGATTACCCTTCCTGCTCTCTCTCTCTCTCTCTCTCTCTCTCTCTCTCTATCTCTCTCTCTCTCTCTCTCTCTCTCTCCCCCTCTCTCTCCCTCTCTCTCTCTCTCTCTCTCTCTCTCTCTCTCTCTCTCTCTCTGTTTCCTCCTCGTATACATTCCTTCAACCTGTAGATTGGGTTTCTTTCCGTGAGCTTTAGGTGGCGACGATAAACTTGAACTCGAAGTACCTCTAGGACCAAGATATAAGAGCGAGCTCTTTTCTTTGTCAATCTCTCTCTTTGAATCTAATCTATGCTTATGCAAAACTGTGTGTTTATCAAAATGTTGCAGAATAGCATATAGCTTTTGCAAGTTTTTCATGGGTACGACAAACCATTGGTAGGACCTCACTCTTTGAGAAGATTTCTTAATCAAAATATCAAGGAGCAAGGTACAACAGTGAGCTCTTTGTTTTTTCGATCTCTCTTTTTGAGATTTAAGATGTGAAAGTGTTAAGTTGAATAATATTCTTTCAGTTTTTGGTGAACAAGAGTGTATTTAAAAAGATGCTGCAGAATGGAAAGTAACTTTTGAAAGTTTTTCATGGGGACGACAACACAATGACTGGTCTTAGTTTTTCAGGAAGCTTTGTCGATCATAATATTGAAGTGCAAGGTATAAGAACGATGTCATTGCTTTATCAATCTCTCTCATTGATAATATTCTTAAGTTTTGAATAAGAAGATCACACTTATGCAAGACTAGAGTATCATGCGTGCTCTTTGATATGTCCATTGAGTTTCAGGTGTTCGAGTAAAAGTGTGGATACTAGTCTCAATGGCATGCATCAATAATCAAAACCCTTCTTGTGCCAAACGTCATGTTGATCAGACTGTCAAAGATGCAGCTGTAGACGTGAGCTCCCCCACTCGTCGACCTCTTTCCTTTATATCTTCCATCGATGTTGCCAACAAGGCTACACTAGATGGCTCCTGGCAAAGACTGACTGTATCAAAAGGAAGTTGGGTGCTCATGCAAACAAACAGAAGGAAGAAGCCATGTTCAAGTAATCTCTTTTTGGCATCTTAGAAGGGTAGGGTGAAAGGTTTTAGAACCAAGGAGGGGATGAAATCAATAAAGGAAATATTGGTTCAACATGTGTACATGCATAGAGAGCTTGTATTGCAAGAGAATTATCCAACTTATCTTCCACAATACAGGCCAAATTGTAAGTGACTTCATTAAAATTTTTTATTTCATAGTCAGAGAATTTCCTGAACATCAATGTCTTTATTTTTATTTTTAGATATATATCCTTCATCTTATGAGCAATGGCAACCTACCGAATGCATTTTAGGATTCATGGATGTGTTACATGGGTCCATAGGAGAGCTGCAATATCAAGGTAGATCGGCAACACAATTAGCTCAGTCAGGAGTCTTTTTCTATGATCATTTTTACCAACTATTGGATAAAGCCAATACCCATGGTGTGTTGAAGAAACTAGCTCTTTCAGTATGGAATACCATTGATTGTCCAATTCCTCATGGTGCTATATAGAGCCAGGTTGTTTTTAGAAGTACAACGATCCTTACGGCTAGGGATTGCTAGTAGAATCAACAAAATAACTATTTGCATGCCAATAACAGTCTTTGTAGATCTCTTCAATAAAATTTCTATCAAGATTTGCAAGACGATGCTCACTTATAATGCAAATGGTGCTGAAAGAATTCTTGACTTCTTGGATTATGGTTGGGACATGATAACATCCAACCAAGTATATCATGAGGTTGTGCACAACTCCATTAAACTTAAGTACATGATTGCAACTCAAATTTTCATATTAACATTTTACTATAAACACACTGGAATGATTGGGAACCAATTGGTTCCAATGGATCAAGATTTGAACTTTTTTGGTCGTGAGACTGAAGCAGTAAATATCACCATTAATGATAATGACAATTTATTGGGAATTATATCACTCAGACAATGTTGCACATTCGCTGAATTACACCAAGACATTCAAGTGGAGACAGAGGGTAGTGTTGCCAAAAGATTCTCTTTCATTTTGAATAACAAGAAGGTAAACAATTGGTTTGCATCTCTGTCTCTGTTTATGTCTCTCTCTCTCTCTCTCTCTGTGTGTAAGTTCTCTATCTGTTCTCTGTCACTTCTCTGTCAGTTCTCTCTTTGATCTCTCTAGGAAGCTTCCTTGGAAAGGGTTTATACACACATTCAAAACTTGGTTTCATCTAGTAAAATGATTTGCATCATCCATGTGCAAGTTTGAATAAAATGTTTTGCATCTCTGTCTCTGTTAGTCTATCTCTCTTCCCCTTTGTCTCTCTCTGTCTATCTCTCAAATCTCTCCCTCTCTCTCTCTCTCTCTCTATCTCTCTCTCTTTGTGTGTGTGTGTCTATTAGTTCTCTGTTAGTTCTCTCTCTCTATCTCCTTATCTCTGTCTGTCAATTCTCTATCTATCCCTCACCTCTTTGGGTGTTAGTTCTCCCTCTCATTTCTCTGTCTTTCTCTGACAAAGAGAGGGGGGGGGGGATCTAGCTAGATCGAGGGAGACACAGAGAGAGGGAAATAGATAGAGAGAGAGGGCGACAGAGAGAGAGGGGGGGGATCTAGCTAGAGAGGGAAATTGAGAGAGAGGGAGAGATAGAGAGAGGGGGGGATCTAGCTGGAGGGGGAGATAGAGAGAGAGGGGGGAGGATCTAGCTACTACTGAGGCCCGATAGAGAGAGGGGGGGAGACAGAGAGAGAGGGGGAGGATCTAGCTATGCTAAGGAAGATAGAGAGGGGGGGGAGACAGAGAGAGAGTGAGATAGATAGATAGAGAAGGGGGGGGGTCTAGCTGCAGAGGGACATAGAGAGAGAGGGGGGAGGATCTAGCTGTTCAGGAAGGTAGAGAGAGGGGGTATCTAGCTTCAAAGGGACACAAAGAGAGAGAAAGGGGGAGGGGGGGATTTAGCTGGAGAGGGAAATTGAGAGAGAGGGAGAGGGAGAGAAAGGGGGGGATCTAGCTGGAGGAGGAGACAAAGAGAGAGGGAGACAGAGAGAGGGGGTGGAGGATCTAGCTGCTGAGGAAGATAGAGAGAGGGGGGGGAGACAGAGAGAGAGGGGGGAGGATCTAGCTGCTGAGGAAGATAGAGAGAGGGGGGGGAGACAGAGAGAGAGAGAGAGCGAGATAGACAGACAGAGAGGGTGGGGTCTAGGTTCTGCAAAGGGACACAGAGAGAGAGAGGGGAGGATCTAGCTGCTTAGGAAGATAGAGAGAGGGAGGGATCTAGCTTCAGAGGGACACAAAGAGAGAGAAAGGGGGGGGAGTTGGAGCTAGAGAAACAGAGAGGGGGGGGTTTAGCTGTTGCAACTGCACGCACGCGCGTGCGCGCGCGCACACACACACACACACACACACACACACACACACACAGAGGCTCCACACAGGGAAGGAGGGGAGGGGGGTGGCGGGAAAAAGAGCTGGAGTGAGAGAGAGAGAGAGAGAGAGAGAGAGAGAGGGGGGGGGGGGTGGAGTTGGAGAGAGGGGAGAGTGTACAAACGAAAGCGATATGGAGGGTTGAGAAGTTCCCAACCCTCCTAATTGCTTCTTTTTGTACACACTCTGTGTACACACACACATACACACACACACACACACACACACACACACACACACACACACACACACACACACACACACACACACACACACACACACACACACACACACACACACACACACCCCACGATGGGATCGAAAGTAGCACAGCATGCGAGGCAATCAACATAGGGCAACGAGATGAAAGAGAAGGTACTAGGTTTTTCAATTTTTTACCTTCATTAGTTTAACCTTTTGCATTTCGATAAAAAACAAATTTAACACGTTTAATATATCCTACCTATGCGCTTTTTTTTAATGTAACAAAGTTAGAGATGTGTCATTGAGCTTCAAGTATACACTTGGGCTCCATAAACCACACAAGGCTCTAGAAGCCTCTTGTAATAGGCTTTACAAGAACTACAGTCTTTTCAAGAGCATAAGAATGTACTTCAATAACTACTTAGCTTGAAATAAGTTCTCATTGGAGTTTAGAATGCAAGCTTCAAGAGCAACACATAAAAATATAGTCAATGTTGTCTAGACATACTCATAGTGATGTAGAAGTCGTAGACTTTGTGCAAATTCACAAACCTCTGCCTCTCTCTCTCTCATAGAAGGGAATTCCACACACAAATCCTATCAAACATAAATTTCAAACAACAAGAAAATGAGTTCCTAGGGGGCTCCTACAATCAAGCTCTAGAGCTCTCAAATATAAATGGGAACTATACTACTCAAAGAAATGGTGAAGATGGGCAATGTTGTAGAGGGAGGGCTTTAGAGCATAACAAAACCAAGGGCTTACAAGAGAGAGACACTATAGGGGGGAGAAGAACACCATGGGCTGATATAAAGATAGGGGTGAGAGAGAGGCATTCCAATGGAATGGATAGGGTTGAGTCTCTGCTTCCATTCAGCTACTTCAACTTATGTCATGGCTTTGTTTCCTTCATCTCTATTGTCTTCTACAATTCTGTCACCTTTGTAGTCGATGCATCTCGTCTTTGCTCACCACTCTGTTCACTATGTCTATAACCACTTAGGTGCTTGTATGAAAACATGGCATCAAACATCGGTTTGTTAAGTGGCTTGAGAGCCTAAGAACATGACAATGGCACCCTTTGTAACACTTCGAAAACCCTTTTCCCTCTTGAAAATGTTTCAGTGGCAAGCTCTTGATGAGCGAAGTTGATTGTTTCATTTTCTAATGCCACTACCTACTTTGTTTACTCCCACTGTATATTTCATGAAAGAGTGAATTCAATTGCAAATCAATTATTTTTCATCTACTCCTATATTAACTTCATAACTAAAAGTTAGGAATACTCAACATTGAAAATGGAGAATACATAATTAATAAAATACAAATATAGTAACCACACAAAAATACATAAATAATATATATTTTATTATGGAACATAAAACATACAGAATATATATATTATCATATTTAAATATAATCAAATATATCAATGAAATTGGTGTATATTTCATCAAAGAGTGAATTCAATTGCAAATCAATTATTGGGACGAGTTTCATTGATAGATGGTACCCATCAGCAAGACAAGAATGACTAGATTATAGTTGTCCATTCCCCATTGCCCATTGCCCAATCTCCCCTCCCCCCCTTCCCCTTCCCCCCCCCCACCCCCCCTTCCCCATTGGGAGAATGGCACTGGTGCCATTCTCCATTTTCCAATGGGAGAATGGCACTAGTGCCATTCTCCATTTTCCTATTACAAAGCCAAAAAATTAGGACATTCCATTGGGAGAATGGCACTAGTGCCATTCTCCATTTTCCTATTCCTAGTGCCATTCTCCATTTTTCCATTACAATGGAGAATGGCACTAAACCTATAGATTGACATTCCAATGGTGGAATGGCATTGGTGCCCTTCTACCTTTGTGAAGCCAAAATTTTGAATTAGGACATTCCATTGGGAGAATGGCACTAGTGCCATTCTCCATTTTCCAATGGGAGAATGGCACTAGTGCCAGTCTCCATTTTCCTATTACAAAGCCATAAAATTAGGACATTCCATTGGGAGAATGGCACTAGTGCCATTCTCCATTTTCCAATGGTAGAATGGCACTAGTGCCATTCTCCATTTTCCTATTCCTAGTGCCATTCTCCATTTTCCTATTACAAAGCCGAAAAATTAGGACATTCCATTGGGAGAATGGCACTAGTGCCATTCTCCATTTTCCTATTCCTAGTGCCATTCTCCATTTTCTTATTACAATGGAGAATGGCACTAAACCTATAGATTGACATTCCACTAATTCCAATGGGAGAATGGCATTGGTGCCCTTCTACCTTTGTGAAGCCAAAATTTTGAATTAGGACATTCCATTGGGAGAATGGCACTAGTGCCATTCTCCATTTTCCAATGGGAGAATGGCACTAGTGCCAGTCTCCATTTTCCTATTACAAAGCCAAAAAATTAGGACATTCCATTGGGAGAATGGCACTAGTGCCTTTCTCCATTTTCCAATGGGAGAATGGCACTAGTGCCATTCTCTATTTTCCTATTCCTACTGCCATTCTCCATTTTCCTATTACAAAGCCAAAAAATTAGGACATTCCATTGGGACATTCCATTGGGAGAATGGCACTAGTGCCATTCTCCATTTTCCTATTCTCCAGTGCCATTCTCTTATTGCACTAGTGCCATTCTCCATTTTCCTCTCCATTTTCCTATTCCTAGTGCCATTCTCCATTTTCCTATTACAAAGCCAAAATCTTAAGACATTCCATTGGGAGAATGGCACTAGTGCCATTCTCCATTTTCCTATTCTCCAGTGCCATTCTCCCATTGCCAAATTCACATGGAGAATGGCACTGGTGCCATTCTCCCCCCGCTACAAGGACAACTTTGTTGGTCTTATGAAATTCTTTGGTTGTAGTTTGTTCATAATCAATTTCCTGTCATCGTAATGAGAGGGGATGGCTACTATCAGATGCATGAATCAGGTCATGACGATGGTGAAAATAATTCATGCTTTAGAAAACGTTTTATCAAATTGCTAAAATTTTAGGGAAATAATTCATGCTTTCATGAAAATTTTGTATAGACTCATTCATGCTTTATAGAGATTTGCACCAATGCCATTCTTCCCCTCTAGAAGGACATGTTTGATGGTCTTATGAAATTCTTTGGTTGTAATTTGTTCATAATTAATTCTCCGTAATCGTAATGACAGGGGATGGCTATCAGAAGCGGGGAGAAGTTCATGATGATGGTGGGGAATGAAGTGGTTGGAATTGGTGGAGTGTGTGCAATAGATCCGGAGGCCTACTGTAGTGGTGTGAAGATTGGGACAGAAAATGTATCGGTGATAGTGGAGAAGTCTATCAATAGTGAAATGCTCTTGCCATTTCCCACTATGGATGCAGTGCTTGTTGGTGAGGCAATTTGGAGCGTTGTCAAGTGGCCTAAGGGCTCTCTAAAACATGTTGGTGATTCTTTAGATGATGCAGTAACTGAAGAAGCTGCACCAAGTGAGCCTGAGCGACCTTATGTTGAGGCAATGCCAGTTTCTTCATTGGAAACTGACAATTTCATTCGTGAATCTTGGAAAGAGAAAAAGGTTGTCTTATGGGATGAGAGCAAAACAAAGATCGTGGGGGAAGGTGTGATCTTATATGTTTTCCCGGGAGACTCTATAAACTTTGACCTATTGGACTCTTCTATGCAAGATGTTGGCTCTCTCAGCCTAGTAAAGTGGCCCATCAAGCAGATTACCTTACTTGAAGGAAGCCCATTGCAACAATATGTGCCCATGGACCACGTTGCTGGTATAAATGAGTTGGTCAATGATCAAATGTTGAAAAGGGACGATCCAACATCAAAGAAAAGAAGGTACACTTTCATTAACAGGGTGCCTAAACAAAGAGAGCCTCCAACAACATTGTACAAAATGTCACTAGATTCGGTGCAGCAGGTTTCTTCCATCGATTGTTGTGGGAGTAGGTGTTGCCAACATGCAGAGCGAGATCTCTTAATGAATCTAAGGAAGAACTTTTGGGGCAGCTCCTTGGAGTCTCGTACAAACTTTATATACGATGTGTTGTCAATGGCTTGGCATCATGACTACACAGGGAGGATATGCTACAACTTCAGGATAAACGGTCGGGATGTCTGTTGTAGAGCATGGTATGAGATGCATGGAATTCCAAGGACATCATTTTATCGATACAGGGAGCAATTTGAGAGTGGTGTGCAGCCGTATGTGCATGGCAATTCAGGGATTATGAGGAGGAGCAGGGAGCACATAGGTATGGGAAGGGCTCTCATTCAACACTTTGTGGATAATAGCACAGAGCATATGCCTCACAAGAGTAGAACCATGCACGATGGTTCTAGAGAGACACAGCAAGTGATACCTGAAGTGTTTAAGAAGATAGACGTCCTACGTGAGGTCAACACTTCACTTAATCAACGTGGTTATTAGAGCCTATCCACATCCACATTTGGCAGCATTTGGAAATCAGACTTAAAAAATGTAGCCCTTGCTAAGACGAGTGAATTCTCTAAATGTAGCTTGTCCAGCCGGATCAAGGCTCAATTGGCAGCCACAAAAAGTCAAGATGAGCGCAATATTCGCTGATGGAAGAGAGAAAGATGCATATGATACAGCAACAAAGTTGTAGGAACTTATACTATGCATGGCGTAGGTACTCTGAGATGGATCCAAAAAAGTATGTATGCATAATCCATGATAAGATGGACCAAAAAAAGACGGCAATTCCAAGACTTCGGGTGAGGTCCAAGGACACCGATTCTGCATGGCAATTACAGGTTTCACTCATTGGAATGATTACCCATGGGCATGGAAACGGTCATTATGGACACTTCACCCTCAATGGTTTGTGGCCATCTGATCCCAACCTGACGATTGGATCGCTCTCAATTTGTTTGCGCAACCTCGAGAGGATGGATATGCATGACCTTGGAGACCTTGCTACCAATGGGATTCCTAGAAGCAATGCTCGCCTTTGAATGCTCTATGTTCAAGAAACGCTTTGGACTCCCATTACAGTTCTAAAGGTGCACATGTTTCCACAAGTGGAGCTAGCTTGTCTGAAAATGTAGATGTCACGATCACAAATGCAAATCTAGAAACTGTATCGGAAAGTGACCCAAAGTCTGTCACGGAGGCCATGACAACTTCCATTGCAAGGGCTACAGACACATGTGTGAATTTTTTTCCGTCAAATACAAGAGAAAACGCACCCTCTTTAGAGGGGATTGTTGCTATTAAGCCACCATTCCAAAAGTTGCCAGAGAACTTGCTACTCCAACTAGATAATTGTGGGTCTGAGAATGAAAATAGATACTTGTTTGCATACCTTTCTCTTCTTGTAGCAAGGGGCATTTTCAAGACAGTTCAATTGGGCTTCTTGATGGTAGGGCACACACATGAGGACATTAATGCAATGTTCAGCAGGTTTTCTGAGAGCTTGCGGGTGGGACAAACATTCACTTTCCCGCATCTGATGGATACATTCAAAAAATGTACATCATCTACACCGGCACCATTTGTTCTTACATGGGTTCCTAACTTCAAGGATTATGTAGATGGCTACCTATGTGATGGGCAAGAAATGCTAGTTGGACATGCAAAGCCATTACAATTTCGATTTTACATGCAAGGTGACATACCAATGATGCAGTACAAGGTGCATCCAAAATCACCGAATTGGATGCCCATTGAAGGGGGAATCGAGCTATGGAAGAAAGATAGTGAGGGTCGATCATTGTTGCCAACAAGTTGTCCGGATATACTGCCAATGGCTGCATTTGTGAGAGATCACTTGCAAGTAATATCACGGATAAAGGATTACATTAAGTTTTGGGAGAAATGTGCAAGTGGAAAGAATGCATCCTATGAGTCCTACATTAGGCCAGTGATAGACTATTGGAAAACCATGATCGGTGAGCTCGAATAGGAAAACATCTCAAAGATAGGAGTGTACAGAGAGTTTTGGCCAAGAACACAATCTCCTGATGAGGAGGATGATATAGATGCTTGCATTAATGATTTCCAAGGCTATGAGGAATGGAATGATCACTATTGTGGGCCTCTAAAAGGTAAGCCAAGGGAAGAGTTTAGACCAATGGTGGATGTTAAGCAAGGCGACTTCGTCTTGGCCATCAGATCCTATATACCCCATATGGCTTGGGGTTGCCATATCAAGTGCCGAGATGCATGCTGCTTCTCCTAATTTAAAGAAATTATTAATTCAGTATTGGGCACCATCAGTTAAGAGAAAGGGGCTCAGTGATGCAGATGCCTATGTTGATTGCTGGAACAAGTATTGGGCAGAGAATAGGTTGGATCCATAGGTATGGGAGTGTATTGATGCAATTGTCTAGTCATGGACATCAAAATCCATAAATAGACCCAAGAAGATCAAGATTCCATAGAGCGTATGTATCAAAGCACAGGAGAGCTTGCTTGGTATCAGAGCATAGAAAATGGTGTCGATTTTCTCCCTCTTAATCTCCCAAACTTCCATTGTAAGGTGTGTTCTCATGTGATGTTTCTCAATTGTTGTTATCTTGTCAATGCGTATTTGCATATTATTAATATGATAATTTTCAGAAGCTGACCTTCACCAACAACTGCTTTGTTTCTAGTGGAACTCACTATGCATGGTGTTTGTTAACACCACCAATTGGTGTTTATTAACACCTCAAGTAAAATATACATGTTGTCCCTAGACGGTGTTTATTAACACCACCAAATACATGATTTTCAAACTCTGCCACAAATGCTTTGTTCCAGTTTTTATATGCAATGAACTGTTTCACAACCAATGAAGTTTTTCATAATCATTGGAATTCCAAATATTAGCTTATTCAATATTGGTAAAATTCCCACAATCAATGGAAATTTTCCCAAATTTAATGAAGCCTTTCCCAATTTTAATGAAATCCACCCAATTTCGAAATTCCCAAAATGCAACTTTTGTCCCACTTTATCTAATACTGTGTTCTATGGCTTAGAAGAGCAATGTGTTCTAGGTATTTCAGAAATGGCTGGCTTTGGTTGAAAATCAGTCAGGTAGAATGCTTAGATACCTATGGACTAACAATGGTAGAGGGTATCTCACTCATGACTTTCATCATTTCTATGATACATGTGGGATCAAGATGGAGCTCACGTCCCCTCGTACTCCAGAGCAAAATCCAGTTGCAGAAAAGATGAACCACACCATTCAAGAAATGTTGTAATGTATGCTTTCCAATGCAAGTCTTTCTTATGGTTTTTGGGCTGAGGCAATGAAGACTGCAGTGCATGTGATCAATAGATCACCTAGTAAGAGTTTAGATGGTGGTATTCCTGAAGAGGCATGGATGGAAAGAAGCCCTCTTACTCTCATTTGCATATATTTGGGTGTGAGGCACATGCACATGTGCCAAAAAGGGCTTCGAAAGAAGCTAGATCCTAAGTCTAGGAAATGCATCTTTATAGGTTATGGTGAAAGTGGAAAGATGGGCTATCATCTCTGGGATCAAGAAGTAAAGAAGATCATGCGAATCCATGATGTGGTCTTCAATGAAAAGAAGATGCATACGACACCCATGAGGGATGTGGAAATTAGGAGAATCACTTTCCAAGATGTGAATCCACCCGCATACGTTGATAGACAGCAAGCTATCCATGCATTGAATGTGCAAGAAATGGTGCCACTAGGTACTCCCATAGGTACACAATCAAGGGCAGATGATGGATCATCTATCGGTGGAAATGATGAGCCAAATGTGGCTAATATACAGGCGGGACATCAAGCTAAAATGCCTGTGAGAAGATCAACTAGAGTGCCTAGACTACCGGATTGTAAGAAAATAGTACGCAGCGGAAGATAACAACAAAATGCAAGTACACGATGGAAAAGCTGGAGAGAATACAAAAATTCTGATATACCAAACTGCTGATACAACTGATGGTTGGCTGTCCACCCGTGCGCTCTACAGACAGAGCTTCGATGGTGATCTAGACAGATGCTGGACGGAGGACTATGAGCGTGAAGAACTGGTGATCTGATGATAGGGGGTGGCCACTTATATAGTGTAAGTGGTTGACGGTCGGCCCTGTAATAGGCAGTCGGCCTAATAGACAGTCGGCCTGGAAGACCACCGACCCTTCAGAAAACATGCCGTCGGGCAGATGAAGGATCGCGCATAGGTCATACCGTCGGGCCTGGGGCTACCGGCAGCCCCCGGACCCTGCCGCTGGGGGCTTTGCCCCCAGACCCCCACCGGGGGCCTGCGCCCCCCGGACCCCCTGCTATCGGGTATCTACTCTTGGCTCCTAAGCCGTCTCATAACCATCTGGTCTACTCTAAGACCCCTTCCAGTGTCTAAACTGGGGATCCCTCCCAATATCTGATACCCATCATGGCTTCTCCTCATATGGGGGCCTTACAACATTGGGTACACAGAATATTGGTGGGTTACATGAGAGGTGGACATTTGAGCTAACTTTAACACCCCCCCTCAATGTTCACCCGAAGATGAACTACGTGTTCGGACCAATGCCGAGTCGATGTAGATGCCGCAACAATAAATCACTCCCAAGAGCCTTCGTGAAGATGTCTGCGCAATTGTCCTCTGTGGGACAATACTCCAGCTCTATGACTCCATCCTCGATGAGCTCTCGTACGTAGTGATACTGGATCTCTATGTGCTTTGTACGAGCATGGAACACAGGATTCTTTGCGATGGCCATGCAACTCTGATTGTCGCATTTTAGAACCGTCGCATCTTCGATTGGAACTCCTATGTCTTGCAGGATCCTCCTTAGCCAAACTGCTTCACAAGCAGCAATGCATGCTGCCTTGTACTCAGCTTCCGTCGAAGATAGTGCCACTGTTGGTTGCTTCTTGCTAATCCAAGAGAACACTCCTGAACCAAGTGAGAAACAATATCCAGAAACTGACTTTCTAGAATCACAATCTCCTACCCAATCTGAGTCACAGTAACCCGCCAAGGTCTTCCCTGCTCTGTAGGTAATGCCATACTCCAGTGTACCTTTCACGTACTTTAGCACACGCATCCCTGCTTTCCAATGGTTCTCTCGAGGTTGATTTGAGAACCTACTAAGTACACCAACTGCAAAGCTGATATCAGGTCTAGTGTTGCACAGAAAAATGAGACTCCCCACAAGTTTCCTATACTCCTTGATGTCGACAAGTGGTGATGCATCCTCCACTGAGAGCTTACCATTCACCTCCATGGGAGAGACCACGTCCTTACACTCGGTCATACCGAATGCCTTCAAGATCTCGCGAGCATATCTCTGCTGAGAGATGAAAATCCTGCCAGGTTTTTGCCAAACCTCAATGCCGAGGCAAAAGTGCATGAGCCCCAAATCTGTCATCTCAAACTCGGAACTCAACGACTCCCTCAACTGTTGCAGCATCTTCTCATGATCTCCTGTGATGATCAAGTCATCCACGTAAAGGACTATTACCACATACTTGCCATCCTGCTTACAAACATACAGGTTAGCATCAGAAGCACTTTTTGAGAAACCAATAGATATGAGAAAGCTATCAATCCGTTGGTACCATGCCCTTGGGGCCTGTTTCAGCCCGTACAATGCCTTCTTTAGTTTGCAAACCTTGTTCTCTGAATTGGGCACCTCAAATCCTGGTGGCTGGAACACATATACCTCCTCCTTGAGATGTCCATTCAAGAACGCAGATTTCACGTCCATTTGAAACACCGGCCACTGCTTATGAGCAGCCAAGGCAAGTACCACCCGAATAGTTGTCATCCTTGCTGTAGGAGCAAAGGAATCCTCAAAATCAAAGCCTTCAACTTGAGAGTATCCTTGTGCAACAAGCCTAGCCTTGTACTTTTCCAAAGATCCATCAGATTTGTACTTGGCCTTCCATACCCATTTGGTACCAATGATCTTCCTTTTTTCTGGACGATCAACCAAGTCCCAAGTCTGATTCTTCATGATGCTGTCATACTCCTCTTGCATGGCAGCTTTCCAATTTGGATCCGCCATTGCCTCATCCAAATTCATAGGCTCTTGAACTTTCATAATCTCAGCCATCAAGGCCATATTGACTATGTGTTCAGAAGCCCTTTTCTGCTCCTCTATCCTCTTTGATCGTCGAAGTCCATCTGCAGATGACTCTGCCAAGTCTGGAACCGGATTCTTCTCATCAAAGAGCTGCCTTGCCCACTTTGGAAGTGGCTTACCTTGTGGAGCCAAGGCATGTTGTGGTGTTGGTGGAGTCTGTTCCTCGAAGTACTCCTCCTCATTCTGCAACTCTGCTTTAGATACGGGCACAAGGTGAGTTACTTTTACGGCTGATGATAAAGTGGAAGGGCATACCTCCTCCTCCACTGTATGTGGCTGTTCCCAAAACACCACATCACGACTGACCACGATCTTCTTTGCCTCTGGATCATATAGCCGGTACGCCTTTGACTCCTGGCTATAGCCCATGAAGATACACTTTCTGCTCTTTGGATCTAATTTCTTTCTGGTGCTATCTGGAACATGAACAAAGCACTCACATCCAAATGTTCTGAAATGAGAAGCGGAAGGCTTTTTACCTGAGTAAGCCTCCAAAGGTGTTTTGCCCGTCAAGGCCTTTGTGAAGCTTCGATTGAGGATGTAGACTGCTGTATTGACTGCCTCAGCCCAAAAAGACTTAGGCAATCCTTTACCTAGTGCCATGCATCGTGCCATCTCCATGGCAGTACGATTGCGACGCTCTACAACACCATTTTGTTGCGAAGTATGTGCAGTCGTGAGTTGGCGCTTAATGCCATTCTCGTGCAAGTATGTGTCGAACTCTTTTGACAGGAACTCTCCTCCTCGATCCGTGCGAAGCTTCTTTACCTTCAGCCCGCTTTCGTTTTCCACCATCTTTTGCCACTGTTTGAATTTTCCAAGAGCTTCAGCCTTATCTCGTAAAAAATACACCCACATGTATCTACTGTAGTCGTCGACGATAAGCATATAGTAGTTACATCCCCCCAAAGCTTGAGTCGGAGCTTTCCCACTGAGATCAGCATGAACCAATTCTAGAGGAGCCTTTGCCCGATAGCCGCTCTCATGTGGAAAAGCCTTCCTTTGTTGCTTGCCCATCATACAAGTTTCACAAGGTTCCTGCACCTTTGAGAGTGCAGGCAAGTGTGCAACCATCCCTGTTTTCTGCATTTCCAAAAGAATAGGATAACTAAGATGACCAAATCTTTCATGCCATACCTTACTGATGCCCACTCCTGAAGAGACTGTTAGTGCCGTCAGCTCGTACAGATTGTTCTTCCTTACTGCCTTGCCGACCACCTTGCCCGCTGCATTAAGGATTTCTGCTCCGGTCCTCTTGAAACGCACCTCCAAGTTGCGATCAGTTATCGCAGCAACCGAAAGCAAGTTCTTCTTTAGCTGAGGAACTAGTAATACATCAGAAAGCTCTTTAGTTTCACCGTCTTGAATGGAAAGAGAGATAGTACCTGTACCTTCCACAGGGCATTTTGCATTATTACCGACCGTCACGTTCATGGGCTCTTGTAGAGGCTTGAAAGAGCTATACCAGTCCTTCTTTCTGGTCATGTGACGGGACGCTCCACTATCAAGGAGCCACGAATCATTCGTTGTTGAAACTTCTGTTGAGGAGCATATTTCTTCAATTGCAACCCATAGCTCCAACTCAGTTTCAACTGTGTTGGCAGATTCCTTGCCTTTCGAAGAAGACTGTGTAGTGCCATTCTTTTCGTCCTGCTGCTTCTTTCTGCAATCCTTGATCATGTGACCGCTTTTGTTGCAGTAGTGGCACTTACCTGAAAACTTCTTCTTCTTACCATTCTTCTTCTCTCCACCCTTCCCTTTGGATGTGGTTGAGAATGCTGCATCACTTCCGCCATCGCGGGTCTTCATTCGCATCTCCTCCTCTAGAAGCATCGCACTGAACTCTTCAAAAGTGAGGGGTGGATTTCTTACCTGCGTGTTGAGTGTCGTAACCAACGCATCGTACTTTTGAGGAAGGATCCGAATGCACCTTCTGGCCAACTCTTCGCTGGTCTTTGTAATCCCAACCGCCGCCATCTGATCACGTAGATTCTTGATCCGTGTGATGAATGTCTCAGCTGATTCTCCATCAGAGCACCTCTCTGCAGCAAGCATATTCTCCAGATTTTGAATTCTGGTCTGATTCCGCGTTTCATACTGACCTTTCAGTATGTTCCAAGCCTCACTTGCCTTGTCTGTATGCTGAATCAGAGTCAAAACAGAATCACTTGAACTGGTAACAAGAGCGCAGAGTGCATCTGCGTTCCTTCGTTTCCATGCCCGAAGAAGATCTGCATTCGGTGGCGTTATGACGTTGGGGTTGTTTGGATT
This sequence comes from Dipteris shenzhenensis, assembly GCF_047967505.1. Taxonomy (NCBI): domain Eukaryota; kingdom Viridiplantae; phylum Streptophyta; class Polypodiopsida; order Gleicheniales; family Dipteridaceae; genus Dipteris; species Dipteris shenzhenensis. The sequence continues at coordinate 43,487,364 of NC_141608.1, read as the reverse complement.
CGGTGATCCAACCGGTTCTGGATCCAATCCCAGAACAGTATCCAGAAGCTCATATGAATCCAAGATCGCGCTGATCTTGAATTTCCACAAAGTATAATTCGTCCCATCGAGCTTGCCTTCATTGAAGGCAGGTGGACGAATTCGCAACGGGGTTGGTGCAGCCATCACTCCTAGTAGCCTTTGCTAACAAAGCTCGTTGAACTTGCAATAAAGTCGTTACTCAGATAGCCTGAGCTCTGATACCATGTAAGAAAATAGTACGCAGCGGAAGATAACAACAAAACGCAAGTACACGATGGAAAAGCTGGAGAGAATACAAAAATTCTGATATACCAAACTGCTGATACAACTGATGGTTGGCTGTCCACCCGTGCGCTCTACAGACAGAGCTTCGATGGTGATCTAGACAGATGCTGGACGGAGGACTATGAGCGTGAAGAACTGGTGATCTGATGATAGGGGGTGGCCACTTATATAGTGTAAGTGGTTGACGGTCGGCCCTGTAATAGGCAGTCGGCCTAATAGACAGTCGGCCTGGAAGACCACCGACCCTTCAGAAAACATGCCGTCGGGCAGATGAAGGATCGCGCATAGGTCATACCGTCGGGCCTGGGGCTACCGGCAGCCCCCGGACCCTACCGCTGGGGGCTTTGCCCCCAGACCCCCACCGGGGGCCTGCGCCCCCCGGACCCCCTGCTATCGGGTATCTACTCTTGGCTCCTAAGCCGTCTCATAACCATCTGGTCTACTCTAAGACCCCTTCCAGTGTCTAAACTGGGGATCCCTCCCAATATCTGATACCCATCATGGCTTCTCCTCATATGGGGGCCTTACAACATTGGGTACACAGAATATTGGTGGGTTACATGAGAGGTGGACATTTGAGCTAACTCTAACACAGATAGGTTCGTTCTAGGGGTAGACTATGTGATGCTTACTAATTGTGGGGAGCCTCTTGCTATAGAGAGGCTATGATGCACGAGGATCAGTGCAATTGGGATTATGCTATGCAATCAGAGATGAGTTCACTCATGAAGAATAAGACTTCTGAATTGGTTTCTTTGCCACATGGAAAGAAAGCATTGCCATGTAAATGGGTCTACAAGATAAAGATCACAAGTGATGATGTGCCCAAGTACAAAGCCTGTTTGGTTGCTAAATGGTTCAAGCAAGAGAAGGGTGTGGACTTTGATGAGATATTCTCTTCGGTTGTGAAGATGACCACACTTAGATTCGTACTTGGACTTGTGGCATCAGAGGATATGGAGCTTATGCAGATGGATGTCAAGACAGCTTTCTTACATCGGGATTTGCATGAGGAAATTTACATGGTGCACGTGGAAGGCTCTGAAGAAAAGGGCAAAGAACATTTGGTTTGCAATCTAAATAAGACTCTCTATGGCCTTAAGCAAGATCCTAGAGAATGATATCAGAAGTTTGATGCTTTCATTCAATCCCAGGGTTTTAGAAGGAGTGAAATTGATCATTGCCTCTACTCTAAAAGGACTAAGGATAATAGTCTGATACTCTTGGCACTTTATGTGGATGATATGCTATTGGCTAGCAAGAAAACTTATGAGTTGGATGCAATAAAGGCCAAGTTGCATGAGGCCTTTAACATGTAGGATTTGGAACCTGTAGGTCATATTCTTGGTATGCACATCACGCGTGACCGGAGTAGGAAACTCCTTTGGCTTTCAAAGAAGGAGTATGTTACAAAAGTATTGCATGGTTTCAATATGGAGGGGGGGAAGGAAATAAATACTCCATTATCTCCATATGTGAAACTGAGTTAGAAAGATAGTCCCAAATCAGATGAGGAGAGGGACATGATGGCCAAGGTTCCTTATGCATCAATGGTTGGGAGTCTTATGTATGCTATGATACCTACTAGACTGGACATTGCATTTGCAGTGGGTGTTGTTAGCCAGTATATGGCTAATCTAGGAAAGAAGCATTAGGAGGCAGTTAAGTGCATCATGAGGTACATGAAGGGTACCAAGGAGATGTGCATCTTCTTTGGCAGAGGAGATATGCATGTACTTGGGTTCACAGATTCATACTATACAGGGCATGTGGATAGCAAGAGATCCACTTCTTGTTATATGTTCACCTTTGTAGGTGGTGGAGTGACGTGGATATTTTGTGCACATAATTGCATTGCTTTGCCTACCATAGAAGCCGAGTATGTTGTAGCTGCCACAAACGGTTGCAAGGAGGCTATATGGCTTGATCGGCTAGTGGGAGACTTGGGGATTCATACAGGTGTACCGACATTGCATAGTTAGCTAGCATGAAATCCGATCTTTCATGAAAAGACCAAACACATTGAGTTCAGGTACCATTTCATAACAGAGATACTTGAGGACAAGCGCATAGAGCCTGTCAAGGTTCATATAGATGATAACCCTATAGATATGCTGACGAAGAGTCTACCTAGTCAACCGTTTGAGTATTGCCATGTCTTGATGGGCATTGGGTAGTATGTCCACTAGTTGTTCTCCCATAAAGGCACATTGTCCTTTAAGTGGGAGGTTGTGTGGATTTAAGGCCATTATTCTTTAACCCCAGTTATGTACACAATACTCAACATATATATATGAATGACATAGAAGATAAGGGTGTTTTCAGCACCCACAAATCGGTGTGCTCCTCTCTGGCTCTCGCTCTCTCTCTTGTTTTTCGCTTCCATTGTAAACTCACAAGTAGATATTAACCATGAAGGGTCCTCCCCTCCATAATATTCTCTCTTGACTTTCTGATAAGAAATTACTTCAAGCATAAAAATCAAGGAAATGTATAGGAGTAATAAGGGATGCTTGAAATGTATATATGTAAAAATGTGCCTCTATATCATTGGCCTTAGAGATCCTCCCCTCCTCGGCCTCATCACCTTTCACTCTAATTACCCCATATAATAAAAGCATTCCTATGAGCAACAAATAATGCTTAAAATTCAAATCCACCTTAAGCCCTTTATCCATTCTTTCTTTCTTTCTACGAGTAATCAAATTAAAATAAACAATTTAATCTATTAGAAATTCTATCCACCCCAATTGTAATGTCCTTTCCATCTAAACCTTTGTAGAGGGAGTGGGGCCCATAATGCCAATATCAAGAATAATCTATTGATTTCTTAGCAATTGTATTTCTAATCAAGGTTTAAATCCTCCCCATAATGATTCTTACCTTAAAGCATATCTCCTAAAGTAATTTGCTAGATAGAGGCAACTCCTCCACAATTTCATTGGCCTTGAAGTAGCTTGTAGATAATCCTATTGAAGAAAAGTACACAATATCTGACTATAAAAGAGAACAAACCATATAATTAAGGCTAACACCTCACTCAGCAATTGAGATACTCTGTCAGTACCCACGCTTCCAGTGATGGTCAACATAGATCTCCTAGAGTATAAAGAAAAAGCAGGATGTAAAGTCGCTAGATTCCTATATTAAATTCACATTATACTAGTATACTAGTATACATGTCATATATTCTGCTTGTAATGGGAGTAGACCATTGTAACAAGTCCGAATCTACTAAAATGGTGAGCATTATTCATTCTCAGAGTAGCTGAATGAATATTGTAGGTTGAAACCATACCAAGATGTTCTATTAACAATGAAGATTGTAGGTTGGGATAATACTTCCGATAACATTGAAGATTGTAGGTCAAGATCATACCGAAATGTTCTCTTTTCGTATCACCTATTCTCCTAACAATGCAATTAATTAACCTCTCCTACCAAATTCAAGTAATTAATTAGTTTTGGTGCATGGAGGCTTAATTAAGCATGTTTATCTATGGCTTAATTTATTTATACTTTAACTAACCTATGTTTCTCTATGGCTTAATTTATTCATGCATTAATTAGCCTGTCTCTCCATAGCGTAATTTCTCTATAGCTTAATTTATTCATGCATTAATTAGCCTATGTCTCTCCACATCATAATTTGTTTTATGCATAAACTATGTCCAAGGGGGCTTCCCCAAAACATTCAAGAACCCAAAACCAAGATTTGAACCCAAAACCTTCTTTTTACAACCATGAGCCCTACCACTAGGCTATTAAGTAATATTATATGTAGTATAAAATTCCTCCCTCATCCCCCTCCCCCTTTGGGATGTCCTTTCCTCTTTAATGCCTTTCATAAGTGGTCCCCCCTTCCCTAATCTCACAAGTCTCTCCCTCCTTAATGCCCCTCCCCCCCCTTTTATTTAATTCAAGCTCTCTCCCTCCCCCAGTTATTGCCCCCCCCCTTTATGCTTAAATAATTTTCCATCATATACCACGTCCCTCTCCCCCCCTCCCCTAACTAATTAACTAATATGACTTTTTGAATGTTAGGGGCACCTATTCTCCCAACAATACAAAATCTCCAAACGTAGGTAGTGCACATAGATTCCTAAAAAATATCTCCAAATGCACATAGAGAGCTCTGAGCCATAGGAGAGCATCTAGGCAGCATGAGAAAAGAACAACTAGGCATGTAAACCCAACAAGAAACTATGTACACTGTGTATATTGCATATACACAATAGTGTAATGTTGTAAAAGGGCCATGGTAGGAAGTAAGCCACACTTAAAGCGGGCTTGGCAGCTAGGAGATTAGTTGTTTCTCATTGTGAAATAGAAGTGAAGTATGACCTAGAAATTGGGAGATTGTGTTACATCGAGACACACACACAAAGCACATCACAACATGCTACCCGATGGTTCCATCAACGTAGCATCCACGAAATGCTACTGGTAGTTCCATCAACATATACTATGGGATTAAAAGAGATACCACATAAGGATTTCTGAAATTTGTGTAACTAACATGGCTTGCTTTCCTGTCGTAACAAAAAAGTAAAAGTATATGATTTTACCAAGTGACACAAATAAACCAACAAACGGGGTGTGGATAGACAAAATTGATAAAGTGGGTTTTAAGTTTGGAAGACAGGACATTATAAATATAGCAAATTGGCTCACAAAAAATATGTTCATACGTTTGAGAGATAAAGTATGGAAACAAATAAGAGAAATTCCTATGGGATTTTGAAGTTCACAAATATGGTGTAACCTCTACCTCTTCTACTTTGAATTCGCATTCTTTAAAAATACTGATGAGGATTGGAAGATGGAATCTAATAAATGGATTTCAACATTCATTTAGTTTCATTAATGATCATATATGTATGATCAATGTAATAAATGCATTGGCTTTCTTAAGCAAGTCAGCAAATCTGTCCAAAGATAACCCTTTCTGGATATATCCAACAAACTTTGTGGATATCAAACTAGAAACAAGAAACTTTGCTCAGAATGAGAGTGGACAAATATTTTGAACTCGAACAACATTCCTAAATACGGAATTATTTGTTATGCATGTTAGCTTCGAAACATATTTTATTACAAAGTATGACAAAAGAGACAGTTTTGCCGTTCAATAACAAAATTCATATGGAAACAATGAAATTTCCCTAGCTCATATGCATATAAGGTCATAATATCACAGATCCAACCATTTATGTACATATTCAATGACAACAGTGATGCGACAAAACAAATTTGTAAACTAATAAAACAATTCCATACAAATGGTTTCCAAATACCATGGTCCACAATTGGTAAAAATAGTAAAAAGATCACTATCAAAGAAATTTACAATGGCTAGATGTGATCCACAAAGAACAAAAGCAATACTATTTAAGCAAATAGGTGCTCATCAAGGTAACCACAAATTAGGTACCCAATAATGACACCTAATCTGGTTCAATTATGATTTAACTTAACACATAAAAAATAATTATAATAACCTATTATGGGGGACAGATGGCGGGCGGGCGCATGTGCGTGCACGCATGCACACACACACACACACAAAAGCCAAAATCAAAATTGAAAAGACATACCAGGATACTACTAACTTCAAAATGATATGTAGAAAAAAAGTGGAGATTGCAATGCAACTACAAAAGACCTCGACTGAGTGTGTGCCATGTGGTGTGAAGGATAATACTCCATCTTATGAAAATCTGCAAAGTTCAACAAACTTTGATGCTCACTACGTGAACAGCGGATAAATTTTACATGATATCGATTATGAACAAATTTTGTAGCTAGTCGATACAACAATACAGTGACAACATACCCCACCTGCCTAATTGGGGGCTCGAAGTTAGGTTTGGCCCATATACTTCTGCTTGATGGTTTACTCTGAAGTCCTAGAACACTTCAAACAATTTGTGTCCAAGTTCATACTAATCCAACCCATTCAGCACCGCATAAACATAGCTTAGAATCGCAAATCCTAAGCGATGTAGGAAATTGCCTAAGTATGTATATTGTACAGGTAAGCTACCTAGTAGAATATCTCATAAAATAAGATGGCATTTTGAATTACTCCAACAATTCATACGAAAACCATATGTAGATTCCAGATCGTTTACTACGTCTCTCACCATGGGGGCTAGCTGGAATGTTCACGATAACTTGGGTTGTCTGTACTACGACTACGTGTAGCGCATGGGATCGGACCACTCAGATGCTTCACAAAGTACTCATCCCACTATTGTGAACACTCTATGGAGTCAGAGGGTTCCAATAGCTCATAAAAAATAGTAGGACAAAACGTTTACATGTCCGACACCCAATGGCATTTTTCTCGTTTAAGGCTAAGCGTCAGCTTATATCAACTGATTATAAGCTACTCATGTTGGGGCCGCCATGCTAAGCTTACAACATAGTAGCAACGGAGTTAGAAGGATAGCCACATTAACAGTCTGCAACATCTCCTGCATATGTGTCACCACGTTTAGGACTTAAACTTATGTGCATACACAAGGCTGAAGTTTCACCATGCTTCGAAATAGCAAAGTAGAACTACCACGTTCTAAGAAAGATGGTAGCCTGCCTATCATCATGTTGCTTCAGAGCAGTTTGCGAAGAATTCCAAATCGTAGTGGTGTGGGAGTAGAGGAGGCAGATAAGGAGATGAGTTGCATGGCACATTCCTATTCACAGCTTTCTTACATGACACAAGTCCACACTAGCATGAAACAACACAGTTGTCTTTTGATGTCTTGCCTTGATCCTTGTCACATCCAGCTTTGGTGTGTAAGGAGCTTTGGGATGGCTATGCGAGTTACTCTTCTTCTAGCGAGTCCCTTGTCTCTCGGAATCCACAAGGGTATCCAAGGTACCTTGTTGGCTATGCAAACCAAAGGTTAGTTTCTAGTCATTGGCTCAATACTCAGTCCTCGCTCTTAGGGACAATAGTACCTTAGAGTCACTTGCAAAGAGCCATTCATGCATTACTATGGCTTTAATTGTTCGTGGCGTCTTGGCCTACAAGTTTGGCTCCAAGCAAGGTCATGATTAAGTACTTCAAATCTTCTCACCGTTTTCCTATCTCGGTTGGCCAACCATTTTGCTCCACATGTTACTAATGGGCTCTAATCCCTCTTTACTAGGGGTAGCTCCATCCTACCATTGGTGGATATTCGAGTGTGCAGTGACTCATACTAAGGTATGGCACTCTTAATCCATTGTGTATAGCTTGACATGGGCTAATAATATTTTGAAAATAAAATACAAAATTTTATAAATTTTATTATTCTCACTCATACATGTATGAGGTCGATAGATGCCGAGGGTGTGCATAAGTCCAAGCATTTTCATAGTAACCATTAATAAACAAAAAGGTATTTTATTGACACAATATAATTAGTATCCAAGGGGGTGCATATCATGGATGCCCCGTGCCTCTTACAAAGATTACCCAGGGTAACCCTACTCCCCAACTATAATGTTCCCTTGCTCCAGGCAAGAATATCCCACCTATGCATGGAAGCGATTCAAATTGTTGTGGTTATCATCATACCATGGGTTTGTATGGTCGTTTGCTTTACGTAACTTCATAAATCAACGCCTGAGAACCCCTAGGAGGGGAGTGTGTGTGTGTGTGTGTGTGTGCACGCATGCGCGCATGCATGTTTGTGTGTGTGTGTGTGTGTGTGTGTGTGTGTGTGTGTGTGTGTGTGTGTGTGTGGGCTACTGCTACTTGGGTAAAACCCCCTTGGGTAGCCTCCAGGATTCTTATTGGTTCTAGCGCTGGCTTCTGCCCTATACATGACCCCCACACAGGGTCCTTTTGCTCCTAGATAACACAAGTCCCCTTCAAGGATCCCAATGAGCACGCCCTTCAGATAATGTCCTAACTCAGCCCAACTGGTTTATAGGTTCACAGCCTTTGGCACATGCTTGACACGCTTGACCCCTCAAGTTCTCCCTCGTAGAGACAAGTCTCGGATTGGTACCAAATGGTTCATAGTTTGTACAACTATCTTAGACCAAAGGCTACGCACACACCCGCACTCTCTTATGGGCTCATGTATCACCACTCAATGGTCACATTTTTTATTCATCCATACCGTAACAACTCACCCACCTAGCTTTGCACCTTGAACTAGTCCTCTATGTGCTCAGTCCCAGCCAACCATTTACCATCCATGTGAGTGCTCGTGCTCAAGGACAGTAAGGAGGCAAGGAGGAGGTTATAAGAAATGGCATTTAGATTGCATATGAGAGTTTACAAGGTCGACAGCTAAATGTTACCTCGGATGAGAGGAGTGTAAGTCCATCGTTTGTGTTAAGAGTGCGGCTTCAAAGAGTAGGTGAGTGGTCAAAGTGGGGGTGAGAATGTAGTCATCGAAGATGTGAGAAAGGAGTGGAGAGTGAGGAAAAGCACGAGGTGTTGAGAGTTGTGGTGCCATGAGCACATGTAGAGCAAAGGTATGAGCAAAGGACAAGTTGCCACATGGCATGGAGGAGATATCCCACATGTGAGCAAGCAAAATGGATGTAAGTACCCTCACCTATAAAAGGGAGGTTCATTTGAAGTAATATCAATCAAGCACTTTGCACTATCTCAAGATTCTCTTTATGAGTCCAAGCTAATCTATCTTGGAACCTAATTGACTTGAGATACATGTCATGAGCACTCTCTTCATCATGTTTCCACACAGGTTTCATCCACCTTAGAGCGCTCCGTAGATCCTGAGGCACACATGTTTTGTCATGGTATCAGAGCATAGGTTTAGCTCTCCTAGTTTAGCTCATTAGTAGTTCACTAGGATTGCTTCCATACCTAGATTAGTTGTAGGCATGTTCTAGGAGCTCATGTTTTTCTCCTAGGTTAGTTTTAGTTTTAGATTGAAAACAAATTTCCGTCCCTTTGAGAGAGGAATTTCCGTCCATTCATTCCGTCCATGAGAGAGAGGTGTTTCTATTGAGATAAGAAGTTGTGAGGTTCTTCAGAGAGATCCCTTCTGAGAAAGAGATCTACTCTCCTATTCCGAGAGGAGAGATGGGCATCAAAGCCGACTAAGCAACACAAAGCAGCAATGATCCAACCGATCTCCAAAGCTTCAAGGACCTTGACTATCTCACGGTGACTCCATGGACTGCTCCCACGACTGCTCTCCTCATCTTAGCCTTCAAGCAACTGTGGCTCCTGAGGCGCAGCCTAAACTCCCTCCAGCCTGCTCACGGATGAGACAAGCAATACATAGATGGAGCGAACTGCCATCTACAGACAAGTAGGGCAACGCCTTTAACTTGCTGCTCCAAAAGACTCCCGCGACCTTCATTGTCTTCCTTATCAACCGCCACAGCATCAAGGTGCCTCCATCAAAGGCTCTACAGCACAGTCAACGAACTGCAGCCATCGCCAACAACCAGCCATCTGAGTTGCAAGCTTCTCTCAGCTGAGTCGAGCTCCAAAGCCATCATCGACGAAGGCTCTTCCACAGCTTCAGCGCCATCTAAGAGCCCTCGGGTCCCTACGTCTCAAACGATGCCGGATTCTGCAATGCCTTCAGCCTGCCGGATTTTCGACCCCTGTGACAACCACAAACGATGCAACCAAGCTCATCTGCAAATTTGAGGAAACAACAGCGAGGCTCTGGATCGCTCCATCGGCTCCAGGCATCACCTCCACCGTGCGACCTTCTCGAAACAGCCGTGGGCGTCACCCAAGCCGCATTGCCATCGTCGCTTCTCTGCATGAAACTCCAACCTAAGGTTTCATACCTTAGGCCACCTGGCTGATTGCCACGTGGAAGATAACTCCTACCCACAGTTAGGTCAATGAGACCTTGGGTATAGTTATTGGCCACTAGAGTGACACGTGGTACCCTCATCACCTACAAGGGTTGGGTCAAGCTGACCCGGGTTAGCGTTAGCCTTGGGTCAATTGTCTGGGTTGGAACATGGTTAGGTTTAGGTTCAGGGTTGGTCAACTGCCACATGGCATAGGACCACCTAAGCACACAGCCCCTGCCAAGCACAGTCCTGCAAGCAGAATGTA